>NC_056725.1:1339788223-1340080723 GCF_019279795.1 Protopterus annectens
AAGGAAAAAATAGGCAAGTTAACAGTAAAAACATAAAATAGAGTAGTGGAAGCCACATTCTTAACAGAAAAGCTACCTGAACTCATGTCATTAACTGAAAAACAGAGTGTTTATACTTTAGTAGTAACAGAAACATGGAAGGGTGTAAGTAATCTAGAAATACATATTAATGCCATGTTACAAAATGCACTTCACCTTCATATTGACTTCTAGCCTGAGGATGCTGGGACATAGCATCCATTCATGCTGCCACTGCCCTGGTTTGAGCATTGGCTCAGACTGCAGGAGTATTGGGGAGGTGCAGGATGAATACTGAGCTATTTATCAATAATTCAGATGTTTCCTAAGGTTTTGTGTGCCTGGATCACATTACCACTTCTCTCTCTTACCCTTTGGACTATCCTCTGCACCAAGAGTGTTCACAAATTGTGTAGCTCCAGTTATAGCTCATTGCAGGCTACAGGGTATCCACATCTTTCAATATTTAGAAAACTTGCTTATCTTTACAGTCTTTTCAAAGTGTCAAGAATCTCTCTTTCTCTCTTGGATGAGAGATCTCTTACACAAGTTGGTGTCCTAAGAGAACATTCAAAAGTCTTTCTTGACTCCTTCACACAGGATTTTGCTCTTGGGATGTCAAATGGACACCACAGTTCAAAGAGCTTTTCTTCCACAAGAAAAATAGTCCTTTATCTCGATCTCTTTCTAAGGTTTTCCAATTTTGGTCACTGAGAGGGAATACCCCAGAATTTTTGGTTTCATGGCATCTATGATTCTCATGATACTCTGGCAAGACTTAACATGAGAAACATAGAGTGGTATCTGAAATCTCTTTGGTCCCAACATCAACACCCTTTATCTTTTTAAATCCCAGTGTTAGGGTTTGTCAGAAGATAAATAGTTTTGTGCAGACAACAGATATCCTTAAATCCAGGTCTTCTCTTCTCCCTCCCTGATCCAAAGCAGTCCATCACACAGATGCTTTGGACTTTGTTTGGGGAGGAGTTTCATGAGGGATAAACGTGCATGCAGTATGGGACACAAGGGAGGACACAAGGGACAGATGCAAGCATGTAAAAATCAAGGAGATGTTTGTTCTGATCAAGGCACTCAACTCTCTGAACCATCGTTGGTCCCCTTGACCTCTTCAAGTGTTTACAGACAATACCACAGTCATGCGGTACATCAACAAGCAAAGGGAAAACCAGGTCAAACCCTTATTTCAGACTAGCCATGTTAGTCTGGGATATACCTTCACAGTACAGTCTCACTCAACAGGCATCCTACACTCCACCAGAGCAAAACTGTGTGACAGACAAGCTGAGCAGAACAGGGCCTTACCCTCACAGATAGAAACTAGATCTGGGAGTCTTCAAGATTCACGCCATCTGTGGGGAGTTCCTCAAGTAAACCTCTTTACCTCCTCTCTGAACAATCAACTGTTAAAATTCTGTTCAAGGAATCTACATAAGAAAGCCTGGAGAACAGATGCATTTTGTTCTTTTCATTGTACAGGAATGCTCCTGTATGTTTTTCTAGACTTTCTACTAATAATCAGGGTACTTCTAAGGATTCAATCATATTTCCTGACGATCATTGCAGTGACTCCCTTCTGGCCCAGGCAACAGTGATTCTCCCTTCTTTTGGAAATGACCAGAGGTAATTACCACAAGCTTCCTCATAAACTGGATCTACTTACACAAGAACAGGGCTGCTTGATACACCCCGACACCAATCAAGTTCAACTGATTGCCTGGATGATAGGATCTTAATTCCTTTTAGGCACCTTTTTACTAAGGACATACTACAGGTACTAATGGAGACAAGAAATCCTGATGCTATTAAGTTACTTATTATCAAATAGAAAAGGATTTCTAGTTGGTGCCAACAACATAACCAGAACTCATTTGAGATTAGTTTTTCTCTGCTTCTACAATATCTGTGTGAGTTAATGTCCTATGGCCTTTCTTATTCCTCTATCATGGTTCATTTATCATCCCTTTCAGCATGTCTGCCTATGAATCCTCCTCTTTCAATGTAGTCTCAAGTCAAAATGTTCTTGAAAGGGGGTTTTGCATAAGAGGTCTCCAAGCAAACCAGTGGCCCCTCCTTGGGATCTTAATTTTGTGTTAGAGATGCTAACACTTACTCATGTGAACCAGATAGCCTTGCTGCCTTGAGATTCTTAATATGGAAAACAGTTTTACTGATTGCTTTGACCTCTGCAAAAATGGTATCTGAGTTACAAGCTCTTATAGGGGATCTAGCCATATAGTTAAAGTAAATGCAGCAGTGATCAATATGATGAATATATTGCAGTTGTGCAAGTAAACATATCATAACAGTAGATGTTCAAATGATCACTGCTAGAGTAGCTGCTCTCTCCATCCCTCTTGTTTTGCGGTGTGTTTTGTATGCCAGGGTGCAGACATTTATCTTTTGCTGTTCCTAGCATTTTCATTTCAGGGCTCAGTCTCCCCCTCTCTGCTAGCAGAAAAGCTGTGAAGGGCTTTTCTCCTGAACATATCTTTTAGTCAGCTCAGCTCAAGCTGCCGGACAATTTGGATGCATGGAAGGTACCCTGAAGCTTTGGAAGCTGGCTAGTTGTTGTATCCATGGCAAGATATAACCTATATAGCTAATGCTACTATAGCAGTGATCATTCAGACATCTACTATTATGGTAAATTTTACCTACACAAGTGTACTTTTTTACTTTCAATTGAACTTTGATTATTTACTTTATTTATTTACTTTCTGTGGGCCAATTTAATCCCACTAAGCATAGTATATTTTCAAGGGACACTCATGGTAATAATCATCTACAGGTGTACCTTTACAGATGGCTAAGTAGAAAATTCCCTGAACTTCAGTTGCTCAAAACACAAGACACCTTAGTACACAACACTCATTGGAGTTTTCTCGAGGAAATCACTGCCGGTGTGATCTCTAAGTGTACACTGGCAGTGACTCCCTTCTTTTGGAAAATTTCTTCCTTCTTTTAGTTGGTGTGATTGTGGGGTTGCTATATAGAAGTTTGGGGGTGCGAGGAGGCTTGCCTCCCAACATTGGTGTGTGCAGTAGAGCTTGCTGCTATAAGAAACTCATGATGTTAACAGTTTCATCCCTCTGTGTTTTAGGCTTTGTTTTTTGCATTTGTAATGCTAAAGGTTTTGCTTTGCTGCTCAGCATTTCATGGTACCATTAGTTTGATTTTTTTTAATTTTATATTCAGAACTTGCTTCCTTGCTTGTCTATTTTGTATTGTGTTGTGCCTTGCAATTTTGATAACCTGCAGGAAAAATCATACGCTGACTTTGATTCATTAAAAATCCTTATTTGCAGGACAAGCTTCCCCAGCTGCATCCTTACATCCTAAATATTCTCACCTTTCAGTTGTAGAACCTTCAACTTCAAAGTACGATCAAACAGAAAATCTTGCAGACCATTTTCATTGTCACTTTTAGCAAGGGGAACTAATAAAATCTGCCTTTTCATTAATTTAATGTTCTATTGTCTAAGAGTTTACTAAAATGTTAACTCTTAAGTATATGCAGAGACCTAGGATACCTGTTAATAGTGAAATCTAACTGGCAAACTGTAGAAGAGACCTATGTATTATTTTATTTATTTATTTGTTTGTTTGTTTGTTTTGTTGTATGCATTTATTCACTGGACACAAGCGTTGCTAGAAGCATTTTGTCCCATTTCTTTTATCATCTTTTTATACATCTCCTTCCTGTCAGATCAGTTGTCCTATGCCGAAGCATAGTGAAACAATCAAACATCCTTCAGCTCTGGAATATTCATATTTTTGTATCACTTGCCACTGCCTATTCTTAAATTAATAACACTAGAGGTTTGCCCTACTGCTGATTGCCAGCCCTTACAGTACTATTCGGTGCTGATCATCCACATTCCAGATATTACACTGTCATTTTTCTGTTGTTTACAGTATGCTTGAGCTGCACTTATTTCTCCATCACTATTGCCCTGTTCGTCTCTCTTAGTAGTAATAGTAATCCACCATGACTGGTATCCATATGCACATCCTGCTACCTGCTTATAATAATGCAGCCATCATTTCACTTTCCTTTAGAGCTTACTGCCTTATGTGATTGCAAGGCACAGATTAAGTTAGTATACCTGTACTAAGTTAGCTTTTATTGCCCTCTCCACAGTTAATCCCTGGCTTCTGCCACAGTTTAAACTATAAAGTAACTACAGCTGTCCTCATCAGTTTGAAGGCTGAAGATGTACTATATCTGTTATGGCCAAGTATGCAAATATTTATTTATTTATTTGCTTGATCAGTTTTGTAACCAGGGTACAGCACTGATCCGAAATGGACCTATTTCAGTCTCAATTATAATTACATAACTGATAATTATAATTATTATAATTATAAGATAGTGATACAGTGTTATGAAACATGCCACTCTGAAGGGATTGATTGTGGACATTATTTTATTTTATTTATTTATTTATTTGCCTTTGTTTACCAGGATAGTCTGGCTGGATTTAGCATGAACTTCCTTTTTGGCGGAAAGAAGTACATTCAGGATTTGTTCCAGATATGAGAAGAGATAAAATGCATTAATATTATGTTTTTTTTTCCATTTAATTTCTCTAAGTCTTTTGGATTTTTAGTACCATGATGGCAATGGATCCCATTCCTAAATCACAGTATGATTAAAGTTCATGAAATTAATATTGTTTCAAATTTTGATGTTAGCCAAAAGTGCTTTTTGCAGCACCTGCAATGTGCTGAACTGACTCCTGTAATTCATGTGGAGTTACATGTATTGGTAGTATAGCTAAATATGACTGTAATTCCCTTTTTTTATGAGATCCATTGCTCCCAATACTATTGCAATATTGGTTATCCTTCCACACTGCCCTCATTTCTGCCTGCAAATTCTGGTAGTTTATGACTTTGTGTCTGTCTGCAATCACTGGGTGCAGCAATTTCAATGATTAATGCTACTTTTGTCTTCTTTTCATTGACTACTATATCTGGTTTTCTTGCATCTGTTTTCTGAACTATTAGTAATGGGTGATCCCATGTGATATAAACTTCAACGTTTTCTGTAACGCATTGCGACTTATGTTTCCAATACTTCTCAGCTGCTTCAGTATTGCAGTGTTTGCATAATCCCCAGCAAAATAGTCTTGCCACATTATTAGGCCTTTCAGTATACAGACCCTCTGCCATTAGTGTATCACACCCAGCAACAAGACGTGCTACTGTTTCCAATTCTGTTTTACAGAAGCTGCATCTGTCTGTTTCTCCCACATGTTCAATGGACTTTGTAAACCAACATGTATGTAGTCCACAGTCCTGGGCCGCCAATATTAACCTTTCATCTTTTGGTTTAAATTCACCTCCCTTTAAACATTCCTGCATCAGATCCTGATCAGCATGAGGATGTTCCAGACATTTTCTGTACTTGCAACTATATTTATGCCTTTCCCGCATGTCTTGCCTTCTCATCTGATCCTTCCCTTTATATTCTTTCTTTTGTTTTTGGCACATTCAGTTGGTGCTTGAATTTCATCTACGTCTGGTTTGATTTATATTCCCACTTGACACCAATATGCTAAACTAAACAGGGAAGTCATTTTAGACTTCTTCTCCTCATGTTTTAAAACTTTCACTATGTTTGGATCTGGTGATGTCGGTAGATATGTATGCAGTCCTAAGACTGCAGATCTATAGATGTAATCAATTCCGAGGAGGCCTATACCTCCTTCAGAATGAGAAATATATATAAGCTTGGTATACACTGATTTTTATATATCATTTGATATGCATGAAACATTTTTCTTGTTTTCCTATCTAAATGATCCAGTACCTTTTGGGACCAATCAATCACCCCAAAACTGTAAGTTAGAACATGAAACGTAAATCGCTTTATAGCTTGGACTTTGTTCCTAAATGTTATTTTTGTTTTCAGTATTAATTTTAGTCTTCTAAAATATTCCTTACTGAGTTTTGTTCACATTTGTTCGGTTCTTATTCAGTTGCCAAATATTTATATACTCCCTCCCGCTCAATTCCTTTATATCACATTCCTGTCTCTGACTGATATCTTCTTGGTGCTGCAGCTTTCCTGCTTTAAATGGTGATTTTTGCACATTTATCAATATCAAATTACATTCTTATATCATTTGAGAAAGTTTTAACAACTTGCAGTTTTGCTTTCAGCTCCTCATCTGATGAACTTTACAGCTTTAAATCAACCACAAAATGAAAATTAGAAATCTTCAGACTTGGTTGTTTTCTGAAAGACAAATTGTAACCATGACCTAATCAATTAAGTAGATAACTTAATGGGTTAACAGAAGGCAAAAGAACAGTGGCGACAAAGAGTCACCCTGGAATATCCCCCTTTGAATTTTTATTCCTGTGATAATAATTTGTCCTTTGTCATAGTTTAGCTGCAAAGCAGTTTGCCAGCGTTTCATGGTCACTCTAATGTAATTGATCAATGTAGGGTGTATCTTATACAGCTGTAAGAACTCCTTTATCCATGAATGCGGGATGCTGTCAAATGCTTTTTTGTAGTCTATCCATGCCATACTTAAGATTCTTCCCCTTTTTGCAATTCTCCATTATGACTTTAACAATAAATGATCCTTTGCTCAGTATGACTTTCTTTTGTTATCCTTTTGTTCTATTGCCATAACTGAGTTTTTTTTTCTAAATGACTATAAACACTGTTAGCATCAATTCCAGTATATAGTTTATATCGTCAGAAGGCAAGTTATTTGTCTATAGTTTTTAGGATAACTTGTAGATTCACTCTTAAGGAAGAGCATTGTTATTCCTGTTGTTAACCAGGTTGGTGTCTGTTTGGGATGTGCATATAAGCTAGATCTTTGTGTAAAGATATTAATACTTTTAGCCAGAAGTTAGGCACTGCATCTTGGCCTGAGGTTTGCATTTAGGAGCTTTTCTTTATTTTGTTTGAATTTCTCTGGACATAACTTCATGCCATTTCATAGCCTGTACATTTGAACTGCTTACTGCTTCTCTTATTTCTACTAGCTATTTGGCCATCTTTGTTATGTTCCGCATGCTCTTCTATTTCTTTTGTTTTGCTGGTGTTTCTTTTCCTTTTGCTTTGTTTCCTAATTCCCTATAAAACTTCTGGGTCATCAGTAAATTGCTTATTTTGTACTTTTCCTTTATATTTATCAGCATATCTTGTACGCTTTTCTGCCTGTGCTGATATCTTTAGTTTATTATTTGTAATAGTGTATGGTAGATCCTAGTCTGTTCTGATACTGCACATTGTTTTTATCATGTCTATATTTCTAAACATGTTTATGATCTGTTCTTTCTTCTGTACTCTTCTAACAGTGACAATTCTTGACTTAATTGCTTTATAGTTTTCTCTATCTTTACTCCCATGATGACATTTGATTTCTTCCCTTTATTTACGTTATTGCTGTGTGTTTTTGTGGTAAGATTATCTGTTATTAATTTCACTGCACAGTAATATATCTTATTTATTTCTGTTATATCACGAGTTTCTATTAATAGTCTTGATTACTATGTTCATCTGTTTTATCAGACTTCTAACATTTTGGGTCTTATTTACTTTCTGTAATCTGTTTCTTATATCAGTCTTAATAAGTCTATCCATCTCTATTAAATCAAGCAACTTTTCCTTTAGATCATTTTCTTCTAAACTCAAGGCACCTTCTTTGTTCTCTGTATCCTGTGGGCATTCTATTGAAAGTTCCAGAACATCTTCCTGTGACATATTCTCTACATCCTGCATCGTCAATGGATCTTTCATATGGGATCTCACTGGTTTATCACGCCACAACATTGACTTGTCAGATTTGCCACTGTTTCCTTCTCCTTCCCTTGCTGAGCAAGTCCAGATTAACGTTTGTACTGGTTTCCTTCTGAAGGCTCCAGAGTATCTTCCCATGGCTAGTTATCAGATGCTTCCCATTCCACTTGTTTCTCCTTAATTTGGGGACTTATTGTTCCATCTTGCTGTGATGTTACCCGAGTTGGATTTTCTGCAGGTAGTCCATAACTTCATTATCTATTTCTTTAACTTCTCCATTAATACTCCTAATCCTCTTTTCTACTTTCCTTGTTTTCTTATTTTTGTATTATGAAATGTTTAATATCTGGATGTCTTTACCTGAATTTCTCTTCCAATATCTTCAGTGCTGCTTTTTTGTATTGATTAATTTTGCAGTATGCCACGCAATCACAGCCCTTAAGGCAAAATAACATACCCAACACACTAGTCATAGGTGACTCTACAGTCAGGCACACTGACATCCCACTCTCTAGGTTGAACAAGGAGAAGTTTACTGTTCGCTGCATGTCGGGTGCCAGGATCCTCCACATAACACAAGCACTCAGGTCACTCCAGAACAAGTACAAATACAACTCTGTCATTGTCCATGTAGGTGTGAATGACCTGAGCTGTACCTCCCTGGACTACATGAAAAGAGACATGGAAGAGCTCTCTGATCACGTAGCTCAGGTCGGTATGACCCTGACCCTGAGTAGCATCCTGCCTCACCAAGAATGATACCATGGTATAAAGAAAAAATTATCAATTTCAACAACTGGCTATGTTTCTGGTGTCATTCAAAGGGGATCCAGTGTCTGTCCACCTGGGATGACATGTTCGACAAGCCACGCTGCTTCACTAGAGACTGCTTGCACCTGTCGCCCTTAGGCTTTTGAATACTGGCCAAGGCTCTTGCCACCCCCATAATGCCTTTTTTAGGCAAGGCTCAAAAGACAAACTCACCGCTGTAAATAGCACAAGTAACAAAAAACTGAGGGTAATGCTACTCAATGCCAGAAGTCTAAACCTCAAAATGCACGCACTTCAGGCACTCCTCAGTATGGATAAAATCGATATATGTGCAATAACAGAAACCTGGTTTAAGGCTCCAGAGAGCACCCCAGCACTACCAGGCTACAACTCATACCATACATTTCAGTCACAGAACCTGGACCGAAATACAAAGGGCGGGGGGCGTATCCATATTCATCATGGATACCCACGCCTCCAGGTTAGTGGCACAGCACGATGCTTCAGAGATCATCCACGTGCAACTAACAATGGGCAAAACTGCAATTCAAATTGTAGCTTGCTACAGATCACCCACCATGTCCCAGGAGCCCCATTCCACATTTCTGGAAACACTGAGAAACATAAAGGTCCTACCAAACACCCTAATATTGGGTGATTTTAATTACCCATACATTAACTGGGAGAACTACTCAAGTCCTAACTCCCTCACCCAACATTTCCTAGAATTTATAAACTCAAATGCCCTGGATCAACTAGTCAACACTCCCACCAGAGGTGACAACATATTGGACCTGGTCATCATCAACATGGGCGACCGGTGTTCCACACCGGAGGTCAACCCCTCGGTGGTTAGATCTGACCATAAACAAATCACTTTGGATATCCACATTCTGCCCCCACCCTCGGAGAAGGAAACCACCATGAAAAACTTTTAAAAAGCAAGCTTCACATTACTTAAGACCAAGGTGGAAAGTTTCAAAGCCCCCATGCTAAAGGATAATGCTGTCCAAGCTGCAAAATCCTTTACTAATGCATTCTATGGGCACCTACAAGAATACATGGATCGTGCTATCCCAAGCAAAACCAAGACTAACTCCTTGAAGAAAAGGAAACCAGTCTGGTGGACCCCTGCCATAAACAAGCTATACAATAGAAGGAGGAAACTAGTACAGAAAAGAGTAAAATCCCAAGAAGGGAAGACATCCCTGATCAGTATCAGCAAGAAACTACGATCCCTCATAAAATCATCCAAGGTGAGCTTCGAAAGAAAAATTGCCAAGGACTCCAAAGATAATCACAAGGCATTCTTTAGCTATGTCAAGAATCTAAGTGGAAATGCTCAGATCTGCTCAGAGTTAGTGCAGAATGGCACAAAATACACTGAACCAACCAATATCGCCAACATCTTGGCAGACAGGTTCACTGCAAACTTCACTCCCCTCTCACCCCCAAAAGGGCCCATAACCATACCAGAAGAATGTAGAGCCCCTGAAATCACAGACACTCAGGTTAAAACAGCCCTCTCCAAAGCCAAAAACACAGCATCAGTGGAACTGGACGGTGTCCCGGGCTGCGTCCTACACAAGCTCAAAGACAAACTAACCCCTCACCTAAACACACTGTTCATACTCAGCCTCTCCACAGGCTATGTACCCATAGAGTGGCACACAGCAATGGTTATTCTGCTCCACAATGGTGGAGCTACAACAGACCCCAGGAACTATCACCCTGTAAGCCTGACTAGTTTAGTCTGCAAGGCTATGGAATGCATCGTCATGGAACTCATTAACAGAGACATTGGGAACCTCCAAACACTGGACCCTACACAGTTCGGCTTTGTTAAGGGCAGATCATGCCGGCTAAACCTGGTGGACTTCTTTGAGACAGTTACCAAGGCTATAGACGAGGGAAAGGTGGTACACACAGCCTACCTAGACCTCACAAAGGCCTTTGACACCATTCCCCATTCTGGTATTATAGACAAGCTCACCAGCCTGAACATAAACCCCTATGTCACAAGATGGGTTGCCAGCTGGCTCACAGACAGAACCCACATAGTGAGAATTGCAGGAGCTAGGTCCAAGTCTAAACCATTTACAAGTGGCATTCCCCAGGGTTCAGTCCTAGGACCCCTCCTGTTCGGAATATACTTCTCAGAGGTACAGGCAAGCACAGGAGGACTATGGCTGACCAAGTTCGCAGACGACTGCAAACTAGGTGCTATAATTAACTCTCCGGCTGACACAGACATCCTCCAAAAGGGTCTCAGTGAGACGGATACCTGGTGTCAACATCATGGCCTCAAGCTAAATGCCAAAAAGTGCATAGTCATCCCCTTTGGAAAAAACAAAGTACCCACAAACTACCACATAGGTGGTGGTCCCCTAAATACGGAAAATGTAATAAGGGATCTGGAGACCCAAGTAGATAGTAATCTCTCCTTTGATAATAACATTGCCAAAGTGGTTAGAAAATCCTTTTATGTGGCCCACCTAATCACAAAAGGGTTCGCATCCAGATCAAAAGAGGTCATTGTGCCCCTCTACTCATCACTCATCAGACCCATCATACAGTACAACGCCCCAGTTGGGATGTACCTTACAAGACACCTGCAACAGCTTGAAAGACCACAGAAGTACCTGTCCAAGAGGATCACTGGCCTCAAACAGATGCCCTATGCAGCTCGACTTAAGAAACTCCAGCTGTACTCGATTGCGTATCCCTTACTCAGAGGTGATCTCTGCCTGACATACAAGGCCATGTCCAACCCAGAATTGATGGACATGCTCCACCTAAAGAAAACCTTATCCCCTTGAGCCACACGCTCTCGGGATCTAAACCTCACCACAACAATAAATAGGACGTGCTGGAGAGATAGATTCCTGTCCCAGAGACTTCCCATGTTTTGGAACAGGATTCCAATCTACATTAGGCAGAGCTCCTCACTAACACTCTTCAAGAGAAACCTTGACGAGTGGATGGGAAACAGAAAGTTTACCCCAAGGATCGCTTCAGTGGCTCTGCTGGACAGAGGCTCAGGGAACTAATCTAAGGGGGTGGCGAAAGCCAACACATTCTGGCTAGGATTATAAATGCCTTTGGGCAGATAGTCTAGTACCTACCTATGAACCTATGAACCTATGAACTGTCTCCTTTGTATACATATTGCGTCTCATTAAATCTGTTTTTCTTTGCAGTCAGTCTAATGAGTGTAGATCCATTTTTCTCTCATGTGACATTTTTAAATGTTTTTTGAAGGAATTTCCATTTTGGTAAGTTTTTAGTGCTAGATGGATGGAATTCCACATGTTTTAATTTTTTTGAGGTATAGGGAGTTCCCTGCAGAATTGTAAGACTTCATTATGTCAAGCAGAGATTTGTCTTTTGATCTTAATTGTCATTCAGATGAATAAAGTTTTATGATTTTTTTTTTTTGGTTAGACAGTTGTCTGGCTTATGCAAGATTTTGTGTATAGGTGCAAATTGTGATAAAGATAGGTAGTGAGATAGTTCTAGCCAAATAAGTTCCCCCAGTGAGTGCTACACAGTGGTGTGACCAGTAATGATGGCTTGCAGCAAATCTGGAAAGTTTGTTATAACATTGTTCTAGCCTTGCCAGCAAGGTGCCTAGCAGGATACTAAAAATGGGGAAAATTCTGAGAATTTATATAATAGACTACCATTAAGGAAAAGTTTTGATTCATATCTCACATTTTTTGAGATATCATAGCTTGAAGTTATCTATCTAACATATATTTTTCATTAATATATTCATAGGATTATACCTGTCTAATGACCACCAGATTCTTTACAAACTTAGCAGTAAAGCCCATCCCAGTTTTGTCCCAGAATTCCTTGAATCCTATACTGTGGGCTATGTTAGTAATGATCAAAGTTTCTTTTAAATAGGGTCAGGGATGAACTCTGATTCATGTAGATGGGAAGTTTATTCCATAGATGGGGATCTGTTGAAACACATATCCGTCCCTCCATCAGATTCTATTTATGTCACAACGTTCAGGTTCTTGAATCTAGTGCTTCTGGTACAGTTTGTCTTATGGATGTTCAGGAGACCCATCAGCGCTGGATCTGAGGATGCCTTGTATTCCAGGCATAAATCACCTCTCAGTAATCTGTAGGAAACTGAATACAGAGATAGGACCTTAAGGTGATCTGTGTAGGACACGGCATTCATACCCCAGATTCTACTGATGAGGAACCCTTGAGAGTATTCCAACTGATGGAAGTAACTGGCTAGGTACACACCAAAGGGGACATTATATTCAGTGATGGGTCTGATAAGAGCTGAGTAGAGTGATGCTATTAGTTTGTTGGACCTGGATGCCTTACCCTTGCTAATCAGGCGGGCAGCAAAGAATGATTTTCTTACCATCTAGGCTATGTGTTGATTGAATGCCAGATTACTGTCTACATATGTTCCCAGCTCCCTTACTACTGAGTCAGCTCTTGGGGTTGTTTTATTGATGAAGAAATTAGCTTGGGTGGATGATTTCCCAAGGAGCATTATAATGTATTTCTTTGCAATGAGTTTTAATCTGTGGCTTTTGCACCAGTCATTTGTTTATGTTAGACTCCCTTGTAGGATGTTGGTGTTCTGGGGATAATATATGGTAGCTTTCATTTACGGTCATCTGTGAACTTGATGATCTAAAGGCTTTCAACATTAGACTTGACTTCCAAGAAGTAGATGCCAAACTGGAGTGGGCCCAACTTGAAGTCCTAGGGTACTCTGCTGGTCACCTTGGTGAAGATGGTCTCACCAGTCCTGACTGGTTGGATTCTACCTGTGAGCCAGCTGGCAAGCCAT
This sequence comes from Protopterus annectens, assembly GCF_019279795.1. Taxonomy (NCBI): domain Eukaryota; kingdom Metazoa; phylum Chordata; order Ceratodontiformes; family Protopteridae; genus Protopterus; species Protopterus annectens. Next base: position 1,339,801,633 of record NC_056725.1, read on the forward strand.
CAAGTAATGTAGGGCTCCATGCCTTGTTTTGAGTTTGTCAACAATACCTGAGAGGGATATTCTATTGAATGCCTTGGCCAGGTCAAGGTAGGCATTATGAACAAATTTTCCCTTATCCATAGCCAAAGTTACCTTCTTGAAGAAGTCTACCAGTTTAAGTAAGCAAGACCTTCCCTTAACGAAGCCACACTGTGATGGATCCAATGTATGTATGTTGCCAATGTGCTTGTTGATCATTTCCATGATAATTTGTTCCATTGCTTTGCATATTAGACTTGTCAGATTGATGGGTTTGTAGTTCCTGGGATCAGTTGATGGTCCACACTTATGAAGCTGGATGACCATTATAGACTACATTCACCTGGTGTGTAACCTGTTTTGAGGCTGTAGTTGAAGAGTGCCTCAAGTGGTCCTGCTAGGTCATATTTTAGGCTATTTAGGAGGCAACCAGAGGTATTGTTGGGGCACAATGAAGCAGTGGTTTTTGTTTTAGCAAATGCATCCAGAATAGTTGGAGAGATCATGCAAGAAGAGATTTCACAGGGGATAGATTGGGGGAGTGAGGGGTGAAGTTACATCTCAATTTATCAGCCAGTAAATTTATGTCACCCTGGTCAGTGTACATTGTGCCATTTATTATCAGTTCTGAACACTGTGGGTATTAACTTTAAGGTTCCTGACATAGCTGAAGAAGGACTTGTGGTTGTCCTTAGCCTTAGCCTGGGAGGATATCCTGACCTCGTAATTGGCCATGTTGGGCTTCATTAGACCTCTTACCTTCTTGTTTAGTTGATACAGAGATTTCTTGTCTCTATGAGAGTTGCTCTTTATGATTTTGGCCATGACATTTTCTTATTTTGTTATACAGCCTGTTAAGGTAAGGATTCCACCATTGTGGTTTGTTTTTAGTGTTAGGTCATGGCTTATTTCTGGTAGATATGCCAGCCTCAATGTAGCCATTTACATATTTGTATAGGGTGTATGTAAATAATTATTAATAGACAGCTGTTTTTTTGGGGTTTGGGAGAGTCATGCATTTTGACAAACTGTTGCTTAATAGGATGCATTTTTAGAATAGTTCTCAAATGTTATTGGTTTAGTTGGGTTTTCTGGTTTGATTTTTATTTTGAAGAAGACTGCTTTGTGGTCAGACTTTACCAATGAGAACATGATGTGTGTGTGTGTGTGTGGGGGGGGGGGTGCAATGCTCTCCCATGTTGGTGAGTACTAGGTCCAATAAGTTTGATCCCCTGATTGGAGAGCACACCATCTGGTCCAGGGTGTTTGTAATGATAAAGTCCAGGAAACATTGTGCCTGTGACTTAGAGACAGTGTACATTTCTGAGGGGTAGTTAAAGTCTCCCATGAATAGGGTATTTGGTTAGATGTTGAGTGCCTGTAGTAGGTCTTAAGTAAGAGTTGTGAGCTTTGTGGGTCTTAGAGGGCAACCTATAGCTACCCAGGACTTGGTAGGGAACCTTGTCTATGGAGACATGAATGTGAATAAACTCCAGCATATCATCCTGTTTAACCAAACTAGAGATGTATTTGCTGCTAATGTAGATCAAATCACCTCCGCCTTTAGCCCATCTCTGTGCTGCTGCTGGTCTAAATGTGCAGAAGGCACTGTAGCCTTCCACTGCTGGAGTAATTTCTGTGGCTTTAAACTAAGTCTTGGCAATAGCACAGATGTCTTCATTCTCCAGAGTGAGGAGAGGTTATAGGGGGTGGAGTGTCTTGTTAAGGCTCCTTTTGACATTGTCAGAAAAGGCTATAAGGAATGGAAAAGTTTTATCCATTACCCAAAACTCACAGGGGGACAGGTGCAGACCATTCTGTTAGCCATGTCTTCCCATGCTGATAGATACTGTACTCCCCTGGAGTGACACTAGAAACTAAACCAATTATTAAAATATATAATTTTCTTTTTATACTGTGACATCATCCTTGGTGAAGGTAGAATGCTGCTCAATGCAAGGCACATACCTGTTGGTGACACATATTCAGAGAGATTTATAATGACTCTGCACATTGCACAGTGAAGTTGTGCATTTAAAAATATGTGTAACATAAAACATAAGCTAGTAACTTATGATTTTTTTATGCATTTTTATAAACACTATCTTATGTTGCTTCCAGAATAACTTGATTTTTTCATTGATGGCCTGTTAGTCAGTGGATGAATGTTTCATTGTAACACCCTTGCATAAAGCACATTATAGAGCTGAAAGAACAGAGGCTACAATACTTCTTTTTCTGTACATTCACAGGAAAGGTCAACTAAATAGTTCAATAATTTTTTTTACAGAAATCCTACAAAATGTACATATTTCTCAATTATTTAATGGAAAGTGATAATTGTTTCAGAGCACATTTGAACAAACTAATGTATGATACAACATTGTACAAAATATTTAAATATTCTCAATTAATTAAAATGACCAGTTCACCCCAAGTAGAAGATGGCATATGTGACATTCTTAGGTATTGCTAGCTGTAGCAGGAGAAGTGAGACAGTGTATGTGTGGCATATGTCAGCATGGCTGGCTGAAGCTTTGTAAATAATCTTACATCATTTGACTGTCACATTGATTTGTAGAGATGAGGGCGGCCACGGTGGTGCAGCGGTTAGCGTTGCCGCCTCAGAGCAAGAGGTTCTCCGGTTCGATTCTCGGCTGGGGTGCCTTCTGTGCGGAGTCTGCATGTTCTCCCTGTGGTCGCGTGGGTTTCCTCCGGGTGCTCCGGTTTCCTCCCACATCCCAAAGACATGCTGTAGGTAGATTAGACACTCTAAATTGGCCCTAGGTGTTAGTGTGTGCATGTGTGTGCCTTCTGTGGAAGGTTGGGCAGCAGGCTGGCAACTCAGCACCATAAAACTTCACTGCCAATCATGAGCGGACATGTGATCCACTGTGGTGACCCCTAACCGGGAAAAAGCCAGAAGAAGAAGAAGATTGATTTGTAGAGATGCCTGTATTAAAAATGCATTTATACAAGTTGCTTATGTTAAAAATGCTGCAAAAGAATCTTAACAGAATTCTGAATGTGAATTGTGCCAAAGTCAGGTGATTAGATGTGATGTCATCTTCCCCTATACCACTCTGCCATACCCTTCTTCTTCTCATCCTAGCTCTCCTCTCTCTATCCTAACTATCACTATTTCAGATTGTCAGCCTTTCTCTCTGCCTGTCACCTCTGGAGATCTCTTACTCTCACTTCATTGTATAAAATCAAATAATTGCTGTCCGTAAATTCTATTATTCCCTGTATTGTATATAATTTTGACCACATGTGATTACTGTATTGTCTTAAAATTTGTTTTGTAAACTTTTGTCTGTAAATAAATGCACAGCTTTTCTCCAATTATAATTTTACTGTACTGTTTCATAATTTTCTGTATATATAATTGTGGAGCTTTTCTCCCCGGGCCTCCACTGAAAATGGGTTTGTCAGGCCCAGTGGACTTTCCCGGTAATCAAATGCAATAAATATATAAATAAATAAAATGTCATTCTATAACCAGCTGAAGGACATAACTCTGGAAACAGCAGTTTGTTGTTTTTGTTTTTCTTCGGAATCTGATATAAAAGGTCTATGTCAGTTATCACAGTTCAGTCATTAGTTGTTCAGTTGTTAGTTGTATCGTTCAGTCAGTGCGAACTATCTCATCTTGACTTGTGAAAGTAAGCATCTCAGCAGTACATCTTGATCTTGCTTTGTGATATTAAGTGATTTAATTAGGGACAGTTTCTCTTTAGTTCAGTTAGGAATAATGTAGTGAGATCAGTTTAGTATTATTTTCTTTTTTTCATCTGTGAGATTCTATCCAACTGTGTTATTTTTTATATTTCCTGTGACTGAACACTGATGTTTATTGTAACTAAATATTAAGTATACTCCTGTTTTCTATTTTATTACCCATTATCAAGCATTTGTAAACATTTTCATTGTGGCTGGTCTTTTAGTGAATACTTTTAACAACTTGAGAGTACTTGTGCTTATTTTAGTGACACTGTGGTGACTCCAAAAAGCCTCACTGCTCCAGTCACACTCTACCATTTATATCAGTATTAATTTGACACAGTATAATTGGTTACCCTTTGTAAGAGCCTTAGAGTATCTGACTCGTGTCAGCAATCTACCTTGTAGTCTAGAGAGAGGGGACAAAGCTGGTGAATCTGTGTCAGCCTTTTCCAGGTGTGTGTGTGTGTGTGTGTGTGTGTGTGTGTGTGTGTGTGTGTGTGCGTGCGTGCGTGCGTGCGAGTGTGTGTGTGTGTGTGTGTGTGTGTGTGTGTGTGTGTGTGTGTGAAAAATCAGATATTCAATTGTGTATTTGTCAGATACTTGGAACTGGAACACAGTGCTCCAAAGTGAGTCATGTTTTGGATCTGGAGAGACAGAATGGAGAGTCCAACCCCAGTGGACTGTGTTCCCTGTATGGTCTTGGTGAAAATCTTGTTTGATGCAGAGAGCTGCATTTGAAATACTGTGTAAAATTATTCCTATTCTTAGTGACTGTCTGTCACCAGTGTCAGGGGTGCAAATTGGGGCTCCTTGATTACTGGTCCGGGGTAAAGATGGGTCATCACATATTGGTGGCAGTGGTGGGATATTAATTGAACTTCAGTAGCCTGTAAGCAGTTGTCACTGAAGGTGTGTGTACTCTCAACAGCCACGAGGTAACCATTCAGAATTTTAGTTTTCACAATAGTTTATTTTTCTTTGTTTAGTCAGGGAAAGTGGGCAAAGATGTCAGCAGAAGATTATAGCAAGCTGACAAAGAACCAGTTGACCAAAGTGTGCAAAGCCAAAGGACTGATGCATGCCCACCTGGCTAAAGAAGATATGATTTCAATCATAATCACAGCTGTAGCACAGTCCAGCAACCATGGAGATAGCCAGTCCAGTGATGGGAGTGTGCAGCCTTCAGAAATAAGACAGTTTACCTTTTCCTCAGAGGACTTAAAAATCCATCTGGAGTTAAAGAGACTTGAACTGGAGACCTAAGAGAGACTGTGATGTTTGGAGGATGAAGAAAAGGAGAAGCAGCATCAGCACGAACTGGAGGCCAAATGTTTGGGGATCAAAGAGAGACTGTGGCATTTCAAATTAGACTCAAAAGAGAGACTGCAGAATTTGGAGGCTGAAGAAAAGGAGAAGCAGCTTCATCACAAGAGGGAGATGTTGACTCTTCATCAGGGTCATGGAGATAGTGGAGAAGGGAAAAAACAGATCCCAGAAGTAATAAAGGTCAGTACATTTCTTCCACAATTTGCAGAAGGGGATGACTTTGATAGTTTTATTCATATATTTGAAAGGATAAGTAAACAGTATAATTCTGACCAAGAGCTCTGGGTATGGTTCCTGACCCCCTTACTCCATGGTAAAACTGTAACTGCTGTTTCTAAATTGTCTGATACTGACTGTATAAATTATGTAAAAGTGAAACAATGTTTATTGAATTGTTTTAAGTTAACACCTGTGAGCATAGATGCAAGGCAGATGAAGGTGTATGTGATTATATTGCTGCGTTAAGCACTTACTTTCATAGGTGGTTGAGTGAGTGTCAGGTCACCACTTTTGAAAGGATGGCAGACCTTTTGGTGAAGGAACAAGCCCTTAGCACTTTGCCCAAGGACATGAGTATCTGGTTGGCAGACTGAGAATGCAACTCTGCAGATGAGCTGGGGAGAAAAAGGGATCTATACTTAGCAAACATGGCATCACTGCATAAGAAGGGGATACCCAGTGCTGCAAATGGATACAAGGGATCCCTAGTTGGCAGCCTAAATCACCCCAACAGAGTCTACCAGTAACAGGGGAAACCACTAGTTCAGGTACAGGGACAGGATCAATGGTTAGATGTTTTAGATGTTACCAGAGGGGGCATATAGCCTACAAATGTCCACTGAAGCAGGGTGGGGAACAGGAGGTGAGGGAGCCAGTAAGTGGGAATAACAGTGTGCCAAAAGTAAGTTGTCAGGAAACAACAGCGGTACTAAACTATCACTGGAGTTTGTATCTTATCTTGGTGGGTGGAAGACAGGCCACTGCTAAGAGAGGCACAGCCTCAGACATAACCACTGTGAAGCCTGCAGTGGTTAAAGAAGAGAAATACTTGTTTGGGCGGTCCACACCAGTTAGTGCTTTAGAAGGGACCTCATTCCAAATACCTTTGACCAGGGTTCACCTTGACTGGGAGGGTGGAAAAGAGTACAAGCAGGTAGGTATGTTTGAGGATATCCCTACAGATGTCTAAATAAGGAATGATTTTGATAATGTAGTACCTTGTATGCATGCAGTTACACATAGTCAGACTTGGAAACAGGCAAGTAGATCTGGTAGCCTGGGGGGACCCAGACAGATCCCATGCCTGAAGCTGAGGCTGGTGATGTGGTTATTTCAGGGTTGGAGCTACCTTGTAGCAGTGAGCTTGAAAGTGAACCACAGCTGCTGGTAGGTACTGATGTTCCCATATCACAGGGTGACTGCAAGGGCAGAGGTTAGTGGTAGCACCTATGGTGTTGGTGAGACACCACTGTCAGAAGATACTAGGCTTCTTGTGAAAAGGGTGCAAGGAGGAGTTACAAAGATAGAGTTCTGACAGGCTCACCTTTCAGATCCTACTTTATGAGGCTTGAGGAAAGTAGCTAAAGAGGCACCTGATGTTCAAGGAAAGGGGGAGTCTGTATATGGGTGTGATACCCCTCCACCTCTGGGCCAGTAAAAAAGGAGCCTCAATCCTCACCACTGGAACCTGTGGGGAATGTTCACTGGGAGGATAACAGGTACACACACAGTATCTCCAGATGCAGATTTCTGCAACAAGCACGATCAAGCACAATTTCCTTTCAGAGCACAGAGGGAGAACAGTCAGTCTGGGGGCTGGCTCCTCTCTCTTTTCTCAGATGCCCAATAAGACTCCCCACTGGCGCAGCTATAGAGCTGAGTCCTTGGTCAGGGTTCCAAGTCAAGTCCTCCAATACTCTCTCTGTCCAACCAGTGTTTCGTGTCCCTGCCCAAGTTGCTGGCACAGACTCTTTGAGATTTGATTTGCGCGCACACACACACACACACACACACACACACACACACACACACACACACACACACACACACACACACACACACACACACACACCTGGGAGAGGCTGACACAGATTTGCTATCTATGTCCCCTTTTGCCCACACTATAAGGTAGATATCACTGTCACCAGAACCTCTCGCCAACTATTTTAAGGCCCTTAACAAAGGGTGTCCAATTTTACTGTGTAATATTAATATTAATACAAATGGTAGTTTGACCAAGAGCAAAGCTATTAGGAGTGGCCCACACAGTATCACCAAATAAATATGCAAATACTCTCAAAACTTAAATATCTCTACAAAGATCAGCCACAATGAAAGGTTTAAATATATGTAATAATAAATAATAAAATACTAAGAAAATGCTAAGTATATATTCACAGTGACATCAGAGTTCACATCAGAGGAAATATTTAAAATAACATTGAAGGACAGGCTCAGACACATAAAGAAAAACAATATCTAAACTAAGCTTCAGTATATTTCTGACTGAATCTAAGATAATTATAATATTCCATACTTACTTAATAGAGCAAGTCAGATGATGTGGTGATTGATCTTTCTTGCTGTCAGGGCCAATACAGAATATAGAATGCTCAGTCTCACTAAGAGATGTCTCAAAATAATATCTAAAGTATTACTTCTGGAATAGCTTGCAGAATGACATCCTTCTGGTCATCTGACTTCTAGTTCCAATGCAACCCCCCATTGCTGGAAGCTGACAGAATTTAGCACCTACCTGTAAAAGTACACACACACAAGGGCTTTTTCTCAGTTCTGTGGCAAGTGCTGGAAGTCATAAAACAATTTCATACCTCCACGCTTCCAGAGTAGTAATTACTTCACCCCAAAGAAAATACAGAAAGCTTCTTAGTACAGACTTTGTGTCTCTGGCTGCATTGAAACTTGTGAGATAGCATCTTTATTGCCCAGCCCATAAAGTGAATTAATTTCAGATATATTTTAAAGTTTGCTGAACTGAGGTTAACCTTCCAGTTTCCTCTGTTAAAACGTATACATTTAAACAGTTTCAATAGTGCATGTACATTTCTGTTCTCTCCAGTAGGGCACACTGTGGATACATTTCAAACACAAGCACTTTATAAATATCTTTTCAACACAAACATCTATACAAATCAGTTTGATATACACATGACATACAGTTTTAATACATTTGTAACACAAGAATCTTGTATAAATCAGTTTGATATTCATAAATGACATACAATTATTTACAAAATTCCAGCTAGCTGTGCTGGCAGTACCTTCTATCATCACAACAGGAACAAAGGGTTACTGTACAGAGAGTGGACCTCTGAGGGAGGGCTAGAGGGTGAGGTAATACAGCAGTTGGTAGTGCCCAGAGCCTACCATCTAGAACTTCCAGCCATAGCCCATAACATTTATTTTGCAGGTCATATGGGTATAAAGTGTACCAAGTGCTGTATTATGCAGAAATTGTATTGGCCTGGGATTGAGAAGGAAGTAATAGGGTACTGCAGAACCTGTGAGCAGTGCCAAAAAGTAGACAAGGTAGGAGACAAGGCCAAAGCTCCATTGATGCCTTTGCCTATAATTGAGGAGCCATTTCAGAGGGTAGCTGTGGATATTGTGGGGCCTCTGAGTACCCCAAGTTCCACAAGGAAAAAGTATAACCTGGTGGTAGTAGATTATGCTACCAGATACCCTGAAGTGGTGGCTCTGTCTTCCATTAAGGCAGAAAATGTGGCAAATGCTTTGTTAGAGATTTTCAGCAGGGTAGGTTTCTTGAGAGAAATACTGACTGACAGAGGTGCCAATTTTATATCAGACCATCCTCCATCTAATGTTTGCATACAGATAGGTACAGAAACATAGTCCTCTGCAAGTATGACAGTTGCAAGGCAAAGAGCAAACGTAACATGTAAAAAATAGACAGCACCAAACATCAGTGTATGAAAACCAGCAGAAAATAAACCATAAAATTTAGCACATAAGATTTATTATTTTAATAAATCCTAGACTGGTTTCAGCCCAAAGGCTTTCATTAGTGGGAAAAAATATTTGTTACATAAACAGTTCACCACACACATTTTTTAGGTTAGCCCTCCAATCAGAATTTTTCCCTTGGTTCAAATGGTTTCCTGTGTAAAAAAATATAAAAATATAAGAAATAAGCAATATGAATTAAACATAATAAATACAAAAAATAATAATGTTAGTAAATCCTGAATTTATAAATGATCATTCAAACCAGGTGAGAACAGAGCACACAGTTTGATGATCCAATGCTTCTCTTTCTTGTTTAGAATAGAATAATGCCATCCCTGTTTGTTGGATCTGTCACCATGGAACTTGTCAATTATCATAAACTGAAATCTGGCAGAATTGTGGAGTTGGCAGTGTCTGTATAAAGCATTGGTATCCCTTTTGGTTTGCATGTCACTTCGATGTTCGGACATTCGCATTCTGAGTGGTCGTGAAGTCTGTCTGACATAGAAAGCATCACTTGTGCATGTCACACGACACAACCCAATCACTGTTAAAGTTCCCAAAAAATTTTATGTCATATACACAGTTTGTGTTTCTACTAGAAAACTGTTTGGATTTAAATATATATGGACAAGAGGAATAATGTCCACAACTGTATGTTCCCCAAAGCCTATCCCCTGTCATAGTCAATTGGTGGCATATCATACCCCCGGAACTCACTCTTTTGAAGTGGGAGAAAAAGGAACCTAATGTTTTACCTCTTCTATATCCATACTGACAAGTGTGTCCCAAAAGCGATACCAATTCATCGTTGGCACAAAGAATATTCCAGTGTTTGGAAATAATATTTTTAATTATATTAATATTGCATCCATATGTGGTGATAAGTCTAATGGTATCATCCTGTATAGCTTGGGTTTTCTCCCTATATGTCAAGAGTGATGTTCTATCCGAGTTGGATGCCACCTGCCTGCCACCCTGGATGTCAAATTTTCTATAGCCCCTAACTCTAAACCTGTCTACCAAGTCATGCTGAGATTCCGTATAATCTGTTTCTGAGGAACAAATCCTTTTTATTCTGAGGAACTGGGATTTGGGGATATTCCGGATGATGTGGCTGGGATGCATGCTGGTGGCATGTAACAAGTTGTTGTATTGGGGGTATTTGTGGAACGTTTTAGTTTTCAATGTATCATCTGGATTCTGGGTGATGGTAACATCCAGAAAGTTGATCTCACATAAATCACAAGTCAGTGTCAATTCAATACCCCAGTTGTTCTGGTTTAAATATTGCACAAACTCCAATAGGTATTGTTGATCAGAATGCCAAACCAGCCAGCAGTCATCCAGATATATTCTCCAAACATCCAGTTCCTCAATATAACTATTATGTGTAGGATCATAAATCAGCTGTCCCTCAATGTATCCCATGAAGAGGTCTGCATAAATGGGAGCAAAGGATGCTCCCATAGCAGTACCCCTAATTTGCCAAAAACATTCTCCCTGAAAGTGGAATACATTTTTGTCCAGAACATGCTCAGCCATGCAGACCAACCATGTGTTGAATCCCACCGGGTATAACTGTGCTCTATCTAGCCAATATTTAAAGGCTTCAAGTCCCATCCAGTGTGGTATATTGGTATACAGGGCCTTGACATCCAGAGTGCACAGCAACCATCCTGGTTAAGTTGAGTGTCTGAAACCAATTATAAAAACTGAGTGGTGTCTTGTATCCTGGCACGAATCATGCCGAATAATGGTTTAAGATATACTGTCAAAAATTGGATAAAGGTTCCGTTAAAGAACCTATACCCGAAACAATTGGTCTTCCAGATGGTTTGCTGAGGGATTTGTGTATCTTGGGTAGGAGATAAAGTATTTGTTTCTGTGGATCCTTCACCATAAGATGTGTCTTGACAGATACAGATATAATACCTTCTGAAGCTGCCAAATTCAAAAACTTGTCAATTTCTTGCTTAAAATTAGGTATTGGGTCAATAGGCATCTTCATGTAATGGGAAGGGCTGGACAATTGTTCATTTCTCTCCCCAGATAATAATCTGTGTCCATGATGAGAGTAGCCCCACCCTTATCAGTCTGTATGATGACAATGTTTTTATTATCTCTTAATTCTTAATGCTCCCGTTATGAAAAATCAAGTAAGGGCATTCTTGGGGAGAGGGGGGTACTATACAAAGTTCATACTCAATTATCGTACAATACCTGCTCGCCTCACAGACCTGACAAGGAAAAACAGGCCAGATAAGCTAGCATGTACCCCAGCCTGAGAGCAGGCATTCCAAAAGCTTAAAGGGGCTTTGGTATGACCCCCTGTATTAGCCAGTCCAGATTACAACAATGTCAATACAGATGGATTCTCAAGGCAGGGTATAGGTTAATGTGTTCTCAGACAGGTCCATTTCTCTCAAGCAACTCTTTTCCAGGGTCACTTGAAAAACTTGCTTGAGTCTTCAAAGACAGAGACAGTGCATGTGTGGTATATGCTAGCATGGCTAGCTGAAGTTTTGTAAATAATCTTATGTCATTTGGCTGTCACGTTGATTTCTGCAGATGCTTGTATTAAAAATGCATTTGTAAAAGTTGCTTACATTAAAAATACTGCAACATAATTTTAACTGATTTCTGAATGTGAATTGTGCCAAAGTCAGGTGACTAGATGTAATGACATTCTATAACCAGCTGAAGGACAGAACTCTATTAGTAGCAATTTGTTGCTTGTTTTTGTTTTTGTTTGGAATCTGATATAAAACCTCTGTGTCAGTTATAGTTCATTCGTTAGTTGTTCAGTTGTTAGTTGTATAGTTTAGTCAGTGTGTAGTACCTAATTTTGCCTTGTGGAAGTAAGCATCTCAGCAGTACATCTTGCCTTGTGTTACTAAGTGAGTTAACTAGGGACAGTTTTTCATTATTTCAGTTAAGAATAATACAGTGAGATTAGTTTAGTATTATTTTCTTTTTTCTGCATCATGCTATTTAACTGTGTTATTTTTATACTTTATGTGACTGAAAACTCTGACATTTATTGTAACTAAATATTAAGTATTGCCCTGTTTTCTATTTTATTATCCATTATTAAATATTTTTATACATTTTCATTTTGGCTTGTCTTTTAATGAATATATTTAACAACTTTAGAGTACTTGTGCTTATTTTAGTGACACTATGGTCACTCTGAAAAGCCTTACTGCTTCAGTCACACTCTACCATTTATATCACTATTAATTTGACACAGTATAATTGGTTACCCTTTGTAAGAACCATATAGTATTTGACTGTTGGCAGCAATCTACAAAGTAGTATAGAGAGACGAGACACAGCTGGTGAATCTGTGTCAGCCTTTCCAGGTGTGTGTGTGTGCGTGTGTGCGTGTGTGTGTGTGTGTGTGTGTGTGTGTGTGTGTGTGTGTGTGTGTGTGTAACATCAGATACTAAAGTATGTGTGTCAGATACTTGGAACTGAAACACAGTGCTCCAAAGTGAGTCATGTTTGGGATGTGGAGAGACAGAGTCCAATCCCAGCAGAGCATGTTCCCTGTGTGTTCTTGGTGAAAATTTTGTTTGATAAAGAGAGCTGTATTTGAAATACTGTGTAAAACTATTCCTGTTCTTAGTGACCATCTCTCACCAGTGTCAGTGGTGAGAATTTTGGCTCCTTGATTACCAGCCTGGGGTAAAGAGAGGCCATCACATAATCTGTGACATTATTTAACAAAAAAATGCACTGTAGCTATTTCTGACCATTTTGGTTTCAGATAAGTTATGATTTGGTTTCATCACGATCAGCCATTGTTAGCAACTGCAACATTATCCCAACTATGACTGATTCTGAATGGGAATGTTCACTTACTCTGAGGTTTGAATTAAGGTGGCTCATGGTGTACTAATAGAGGTTTCTTTGCGCAAGAAAATAAATATACATTTTAAATCATTCGGGGAGGTGAAGCTGGCATGCACAAGGTACAGGGCTTGATTTTAACCTTTAATAGGCTTGTAATAGTCTATTATAATTTTTGCCTTGGGGATTGGCATAATGATTAAGGTGTTTACCCCACATATACAATATATCAATAATATCTACTGTATACTCCTAAAATATCATCATATCAACATGTTATCTACATCTCTGAAATGTCTCCAAAGTTACTAAAATTCAACAAAACCATGCAGGAGGTTTGAGTCTGAGTCGCATAGTTGGTCACTGAAGAGTCCGCCTGATGTGTGGGTAAGAACAGCAGTTTACTAGCTTACCTGAACTGAGGAGGAGTGGTTTTCTGGGATAATTTAAACCCCTGGTGGACACAACTAATTTTATTGTTCGTCAGATAATGGGGAATGCACTGACAGTTCATCCATGGACATAGATCTGAATTGACATCTTTGCCTGTTAAGCATGGGGGTGGGACCAGGGTCATGCTTAGTTAAAATGAAGCTCCAGATAAAGGCCACTATAATCCCCCATACCATGTGTGTATGCACAGGGTGATGTCACCAGAACTGGAGCCATATATGTGTGTATAGGGATTCCAGCAGAAATGAAACAGTGCATAGGTGTATCTGGGGAGGGGTGCCATCAACAGTAGAAATGCCTCATCACCCCCACACTCCCTGCTGCTCTCACCCCCATTTCCACACCCCCAACCACAGAATTTAACTTGCATGCCCTTCTATATACTGGCCTTCCTTTACAGAATCAGTATAGACCAGATTGGGAACATAGGTAAAGCCTCTACATCTTTTTTAACACCTTTACTGTATTATCACTTAAGACATAGACAAACATATATTTATATAAAAGACAACAAACCATATTAACATTTTTCCAGTTATATACATTATACATCAGACATATTCTGTTGTATAACTGTTAGTCCAATATTACATAAATTTCTCACGTCCTGCCTTCCCGCAAATCTCACTCCTGCTTAAGTCATTATTTTGCATGCTCTGTTCCCACAATTTCTATTTACAGGTGTGCACCACCTAAACTTCTTCTGCACAACATCTGACTGCATGTATGTCCGTACAGTACTAAGTAGATGTAAATGTGGTCAGACATTGTGCAGAAGAATGTAAATGAAAGACAATGTAAAGAATAACGTATTTGCTTAACATCCTCATTGCTTAACATTCTATAAGATAAAAACCTATCCTGGACATTAAGAGGTTTGTTTGTGTTTGTGTCTTTCGGCTTTTCCCGGTTAGAGGTCGCCACAGCGGAACTCCGGTCCGCTAATGATTGGTAGCGGATTTTTACGTAATGGATTACCAGCCCTGACGCATAACCTTCAACGAAGGCATGCCCCATTCACGTATGCCTCCACACAGAAGATGCTCTAGCTGAGAATCGAATGGGACGTCTTGCTATGAGGCAACAGCGCTACCGCAGCACCACCACAGCAGTTCCATACCCATATTTCTATGTAATTTGCTCATATCCTTTAATAAAGACCTCACTTCCAGTTCTTTTATTTCTGTTGCAATATCCAATACTTTAAATATAGTTGGTTTAGACTTTGATTTCCATTTTCTAGTAAATGCTTTTTTGCCATCAACTTAATGAGGCCTTAGCATGTCTAGGCAATTCAGATCCTGTGTCCCAGCTCAAAAGAATCACTTCCTTAGTTACACCTATTTTCTCACCTAATATTTCTCACAGAGTACTCTGCAAAGAATTTTTGAAGTTTGCCAACTCATTGCACTCCTAAAACATATGTTGTTCCCAGTTACCTCTTTCTTCCCCATCATACCTCCAACATTGCTATCTACCCAAGGAAAAATTCTTTGGAATCTGCTTGGAGTATAAAAATGCCTATACAAACACTTCCAAGCAAAAATCCTAAATCTTCTAGACTTTGTTGCACACTTGGGAGCCATACATATATCCTCACATTGTTCTCTTGTAAATTGCTTATCCAATATCTCTCTTCCCAATCTTTTCTAACCTCCTCTGATTGACTCCTATAATTATCATGCAATATTTTATATGCCTTACTAATTATCCCTTAACAAATAGCAGCTTCCATTCTGGATACAAAAGTACAAAACCAGCCAGTCCTGAGTAAAGTGCCTCTTCAGATCAGTACCATCAAGACAAAAAGCAACAGAAGAGGCTCACCACAGCTTCAAGTCTGATGAAACGTTTTTAAAACGTGAAAGCGCTTACTATTGGATTCTGTTCTTTTATTTTTGTATTAAACTACGCTGTACTAAGCTATGGTGAGCTTCCATTCTAGCTTCAACTAAAAACCAGAGCAGATCTTTTGCTTAGGATCCCCCTGTTCCTTTCTGTTTGGCTATACTTTGATATCAATCCCTGGTAGGGAAGGTTGTCTCTAGCCTGCGGCCCAAATATCTTCCTGGCCTCTTCCAATTCTGTTATCTTTTCCTCTCTAGTTATTTGCTCCACGTACATTGGTTCATTTTCCAGTTTTCTCTAGTAAATTCCAGCTCCACTTGCTTATTCTTTGTACCCCCAGTTGCAGTTATCCCATCTGGTAAAATCTCATTTCTCTATTTTCATGTTGGCTTAGTTCTCAGAATAATTTCTGCTACTTTATGAATTATAGCTTTCTGCTTCTGCTATGTATATGAACCTTAACTGTGCAGCTATGAAATACCCTTCAAATTAGGTAATCCTAAACCCCCTTCTTCTATTGGAAAGGTCAGCTTATCCCACTTGACCCTCGCCATTTTCCCCTCTCATATAAATTCCTTCAACTCTTTATTTATTATTGCTCACAGCTTCTCTGGTTGATAAAAAATATGCCTGACCTGTATATAAAACTAAAGGGACTAAAAACATGTTCACAGCTTGCATCTTGCTATCCATATCCATAAACAAGAGTGTCCATTTTCTCAGTTTTTATATTATCTTTTATTTAGTGTCTTCCCACATATCCTTAGCTACCATAACAGAAGCCTATTTAATCCATACTCCTAAATATTTCATTTTATTGTGCCCCCATAAATATGAGTATTGCTGAAATAATTCATATGTGGATACATAAATTACAGCTATAGCCTTTGTTTTATTTTCATAAATTTTATATCTCAGAAAGATTTGAAAGTGTCTCAAAATGTTCCACAGCAATGAAATGTCATCTTCTGGTTTTATCAGGTACAAAATAACATTTTTTGCAAATAAAGCAAACTTTTCTTGATTACCATACCAATTATATCCCTGATTTTCTGAGTCCCTTATTTTCTTTGCCAAATGTGTTTAACTAACTATATGGCTTGATAGGTTAATGCACTGTTGATGAAGTCTGATGGCACTGGGTTCGAAAAAGTGTTGGCATACCTTAGGGGAGTCAATAGTGGTCTAGTGGTTAGGTTTTGGCACTCTCACCTCTATGCCCTGGTTCAATTCCCATTCAGGAAAGCTTCAATGCATTTGCTGCTTGTTTGTACAGAGCTGAACTCAGGTGGGCTACCAACCACAACTCTGAGCTGAGATACCAGATGACTAGAGGGTTCTGAGCTTCCAAACAAAAAACTTAAGTTTCCTGCTTTTTACTTATTCATACTATTTACTACACTTTTTATTGCCTGCCACTTACGTTTATACTGTATTTATTTACTGTGTACTAAACTACACTGCTGTACTGCAATTGTCTGCTTTATTGTGCCTGTGAAATCAAGTTTTATTGCTATTTTCACTGTTTACAATGTTTTTTGTTTTCACTGTTTGTTAAGTATTACTGGCATTTTTTCACTGTTTTAAAGCTATCTGTTCTGTTTTTTCCTGCCAAGCAATGTTTAAATAACTGATTTGTTAACTGTTTAAAACATTCTTTAGAACCTCCTGGCTGCTTTTCTGCTATTTTAAACATTTTTTTACTTCCTCGCTGCTATTTCTCTCCTGTGTTAAACATTATCTAGTGTTTCCCACTGAAACTAGGGAGGCTGGTAGCTGTAGCATAGTGCAGATACAGGCATGCTCTTTCTGGAACTGTTTATAGTGGTTTGTTTGTTCTGAGCACATTTTCCAGGCGATCTTGGATTGGAAGGGGCCTATCTGCATCTTTGTGAAAGAATTGTGCGATTGGGATCTGTCTGGTAAAGGGAAGCCAGTCTAGGGCTTCAAATATGCATCCTCATTGGTCATCCTCAATCTTTTTAGAGGTTTTTTTTTTTTTCAAGTTTTTAGCTTCTTGTATTTAGGCCCTGCATTTGAGCAGGTTTATGCTTGTTTGTACCGAGTTAAACTGAGGTGGACTACCAGCCAGAACTCTGAGCTGAGATATCAGACAATTAGAGGCTTCTGAGCTTCCAATACAACCACCGCTTGTTTTTTTGTTGTTGTTTGTTTTTTGCTTATTTATACTACTTACTGCTCCGTTTTATTGCCTGACACCTACTTTTATACTGCATTTACTGTGTACTAAATTACACTGTTGTACTGCAATTGTCTGTATTATTGAGACCTGTAAAATCAAACTTTATTGCTATTTTCACTGTTTACAAAGCTTTTTGTTGTTTTCACAGTTTATTAAGTATTTACTGAGATTTTTTTCACTGTTTTAAAGTTATCTGATGTGCTTATTCTGTTTTTTCCACCAAACAGTGTTTAAATAACTGATCTGTTAAGTGTTTAAAACATTCTTTATAGCCTCTGGGCTGCGTTTCTGCTGTTTTAAACACATTTTAGTGTCTCACTGCTATTTTTCTGCTGTGTTAAACATTCTCTAGTGTTTTCCGCTGAAACTAGGGTAGCCAGTAGCTGTAGCATAGTCCAGATACAGGCTTTCTGCTTCTGGAACTGTTTGTAGTGGTTGGTTTGTTCTGAGCAGGTTTTCTAGGCCAACTTGGATTGGAAGGGGCCTATCTGCACTTTTGTGAGAAAATTCTGCTGATTGGGACCTGTCTGTTAAAGGGAGGCCAGTCTAGAGCTTGGAATAAGCATCCACATTGGTTCTTTTCAATCTTTTTAGATTTTTTTTCAAGTTTTTAGCTTCTGATATTTAGGCCCAGCATTTGAGCAGGTTTCTGCTAGTTTGCGTGTCGTGCAGCACTGCACACTGCCACTCAATTGTGCACCAAAGGTAGACAGTTAAATTCAACAAATTTTCCCTAAAACTCAGGTAGAAATATTCATCCACTGAGCTCCTCCGAGATCGATTTTAAAAAGCCACCCCTAGTGACAACAATCCTTAACCTAGTATTATGGACGTTGGAATACCCTTGTTTCTCCTGCCAACCTTGTTGACTTGGGCCTCTTGAGGCAGTGTAGTAATTGCCACATGTACACAGACAGCCCTCTACTAATATCACACTCTAGTACAGAGTATTAGAGATGTATTTACACCAAGAGTCTAGAATCCATGCTCTCTCTCACTCAAAACAATAACAAGGAAAAAGTTGTCAACTCATCCAACACTACATGCACACATAGTACCATTACTCATATGCATACCACTACTTATACACATAGTGCACATCAAACACGTAAAGATACATATGCGGAGGTTCTCTCGAAAAACTTACCGAAACACCAGAGACTTCCAAAACGCAAGACTTCCACAACTAACACAGTCCCCACAGCTCCCATGACACTTAACAACACAAGCGTCTCACCCACCAAGCCCATCAGGCATAACACTCAAAAAACAAGTTTTCTTGTCATTGGAGACTCAATAGTAGACACACAGATGTCCCACTCACCAGGTTGGACAAAGAGAAAGTCACGGTCAGCTGCCTGTCCGATGCCAGGATTCATCAAATCACCCAGTCATTCAGGTCTCTCAGCAACAAGTACCGTTATGACTCTGTCATAGTTCATGTTGGTGTGAATGACCTGAGATGTACCTCAGTGGACTATATGAAGAGAGACATGGTTGAGCTCTCTGAGCATGTGTCCCAGGCAGGTATGTCTCTAGCCTTGAGCAGCATACTACCCTCACCTAGAATGATGCCACAGTATAAACAACAAATTATTGATTTCAATAATTGGCTTAGTTTTTGGTGTCATTCAAAGGGGATCCAGTTCCTGTCAACCTGGGAAGCCATGGTTGACAAACCTCACTACTTTGCCAGAGACAGTTTGCACCTGGCACATCTACACTTTTAGCTGTTGGCAAAGGCTCTTGCCTCCCCCATAGTGCCTTTTTCAGGCATGGTTTCGAAAACAACATTACAGACATGAAATTAACCAATCAGAATAAAGTAGGGGTCATGCTGCTAAATCCTAGGAGCTTAAACCAAAAATTGCACTCCCTGGAAATACATCTATCACTAGAAAATGTAGATGTCTGTACAGTCACAGAAACCTGGTTCAAGGCCTCAGAGAGCACCCTGGCCTTACAAGGCTACAATGCCTTCCACACCTTTAGAACACAAAATGAATGTGTGAAAACCAAAGGAGGTGGTGTTTCGATCTATATTAGGGATAAATTTACCTCCGGTCTAGTTAGACTGGACAACTCCATGGAGTTACTCCAGGTCCAGGTTACAATTTGTAAGACTCCTAGTCAAGTCATAATCAGTTATAGATCCCCCTCCATAGGTCACAAAGCCCATGAAGCCTACTTAACCAAATTGGGGACAATCCAAATTTTACTGAACACACTGGTTTTGGAGATTTTAATCATCCCACCATCAACTGGGAAACCTACTCTAGCCATAACTTGTTAGCACAAAAGTTCCTTGACCCTGTTAATTCAAATGCCCCTGAACACATTGTCCATACCCTGACAAAATAAACAAACATTCTAGATCTGGTCCTCACCAACATGACAAACAGGTGCACTGCTGCAAAATTTGGACTCTCGTTAGTTAAAACTGACCACAAATCAGTCACCTTTGAGCTGGCATTAACACCAGATCTCACAAAGGGTGAAATCAGACTAAAAACCTCACCAAGATAAACTATACCTTCCTACGTGAAGGTTTAAATCCCTTTCAAGCCCCACCCCAAGCTGGAAGTGGTAACTATGCCGAAGTTTACACTAAAGCCCTGTACTATTACGTGCATAAATGTATAAACTCGGGTGTACCAGAAAGAATCAATACCAGAGCCCCTATTAAAAACAAGTTGCCATGGTGGACATCCAGCATCAACCAACTTTACAATAAATGCAAAAAGTTGCTGTCCAAAAAAACCAAGGCAAGGCCCCAACAATAGAAAATCACCCTCCTCAGCCTCAACAGGCAAATAAGACAACTTTTCAAATCTTCCAAGGGCTCCTTTGAGAGAAACTTTGCAAGTACAGCCAAGGATAACCATAAGGCCTTTTACAACTATGTATGTAACATAAAAGGTAGGACCCAAGCATGTACAGAACTAGTGGGCAATGGTATCAAACACACTGACCCCACAGACATAGTAAACCTGCTAGCGGATAGGTTTGGTGAAAATGTCACTCCCTTATCCCTTCCTACTTACAACAAACTTTCCCCCAAACCTCCCCCCCTACATATCTGAAGAGCAGGTCCTGAAAGCCCTGTCCAAGGCAAAAATGCAGCCTCTATGGGACCAGACAACATTTTAGGCTGTCTTCTAAACAGGCTAAAACATGAACTAGTGAAACCATTAAGTACCCCTTTCAATCATAGCCTAACCACAGGCTTTGTTCCTGTGGAATGGATTACAGATACAGTTATTCCCTTGCACAAAGGTGGTGTAGCAACAGACCTGGGGAATTAACACACCCATAAGCCTAACCAGCCTCATCTATAAGGCCACAGAACGCATCATTATGGACCTCATAAATAAAGACATAGGTGACCTCCAAACCCTGGATCCTACCAAATTCGGCTTCGTGAAAGGCAGATCCTGCCTGTTAAATCTGCTGGATTTCTTTGAAAGTGTGTCCAAGGCCATTGATGAGGACAAATCTGATCACACAGCATACCTCAACTTGGCAAAAGCTTTTGACACAATCCCACATTCAGGCATTACAGATAAACTTAGCAAACTGAATGTAAACTCTTTCATTTTAAGATGGGCTGCTGACTTGCTCACAAACTGGACACACACTATCAAAGTGGGTGACCACCTCAACCAGCAGACCTGTTACCAGCGGGGTACTACAGAGGTCAGTACTGGGCTCCCTGCTGTTTGGTATATACTTTGCAGAAGCTCAGGTCAAAATTAAAGGGTTGTGGCTGACCAAGTTGGCAGATGACAGCAAACTAGGTGCAATCATTGAATCCCCAAATTATGTCACTATACTCCAAGAGGGTCTCACTCAGATCAACAACTGGTGTATCACTCATGGTCTCAAAGTGAATGCAAAGAAATGCATCATCATTCCCTTCAGCACAAACAATGTTCATTCACACTATCAAATCAACAACAATACTTAAGTACCCACAAAGTGGCAAGGGTCCTGGGATCAAAAGCTGACTACGAGCTTAACTTTGACCATGTGTCTACTGTAGCAAGGAAAGCTTTCTACATAGTACACTTAATTACTAAAGGCATCACTTTGAGAGCAAAAGAAGTTATAACCCCCCCCTATACTTGGCACTTATCCAGCCCATAATTGAGTATAATTTCCCATTTGGCATGTACCATACTAAGGACCTGCAGCAATTATGAGACCTCAGAGGTCTCTAACAAAGAAGATCAAGGTGCTCCAGCATGTGCCTTACACTGACTAAAGTCCCTGTCACTATACTAACGATAGTTGAAGCACGGAACCAAGAAAAAAGATTTCAACCATGGAACTGAAGCACCAAACAGTAATAATTTCAAAAGTAGAAAACTTTTATTGCACACGAAGACAAAAAACTGATATCACAAGCGCTTTCGCTCGGATGTTCCGAGCTTTCTCAAGTTAGTGCTTTGCTGTGTAGCAACTGCTTAAATAGTTGCTTACATCAATTACACCTCTAAACTCGTGATTAATTAAACCATTATACAATTAAATAAGTTCTTAATTAAACTCTTGCAGATCTCTGTTAAAATATAGTTTGGCTAAACTGTTGTTCTTTTTAAACACATAAATCAAGTGTTTACATTTACCGAGTGTTTTTTAACACAAAGCATGCCAGTAAAATTTAAAGTGTGTTGTAACACTCCAACAGTTAGTGTTTGCAAAAATTAAAAGTTGTTTTTACTCCATTTCATTATGTAGATATACAATTTTATGTTCTTAAAATGTGGTTAAGTAAAAAACTTCCCCTGACCGTGTTGCTCATAACATTTCTAGTCTATGAAGAACAATAAAGACATAAAATAATGATCATTCATGTAACATAAATAAAAACAAAACCAAATAGAACTTTTGTGTGACAAAAATGTTATTACTAGTGTATGTGCCCTGGTTTCTTTCACAATCCCCTGTCACTATACTCCTTATCATATAGACTTCTTTGGGGAGACATATGCCTGGCCTACAGAGCAGTCCAAGACCCAAACCTAATGGATTTGCTATATATCTGTAACTCAAATGGGACTAGGGCTACCTGTTTCAGGGACCTAAATAAAGCCTGCAACATAAATAGGACATGCTGGAGGGACATATTTATCTCCTAGTGACTTCTGCCTCTTTGGAACAGGGTACCAGTTTATGTGAAACAGAGCACCTCTATGACACTGTTCAAGAGGAACTTAGACGAGTGGATGGGGCACTGTAAATTCTTACTTGGGATAGCACCTACAACCCTCCTAGACATGGGCAGTCATCACTAAATGCAATCTTGGGTATTGACTAGAATTTCTATGCTATTACATTGGGATGAAACAGCTAAGCTTAAGATGACCTCTGGGTCGATAGCCTAGTAATCTCCTATGATCCTATGATTTCCTATGTCTCTAAATTTAAAGCAAATTACAAAGGGGCAAGAAGACATCCCTGTCTGGTTCCCCTGTTCAGACACAACTTATTAGACAGGAACCCTCCTACTTTATTTCTTGTCTCCAATCCTTCATATATCCTCCTGATTAACCATATTATTGTATCAGGGAATGCAAATGTTTCCATTGCCCTAGTCATAAAATCCCAGCTTACTCTGTAGAAAGCTTTCTATGTATCAAGACCCACCTACAACAGTGACATTTTCTCACATTCTGCTTCCCTCTGGATCCTCATTGTTCTTTTAATGTTGTCAAATGTTTGTCTTCTCTCCACAAAACCAAATTGATCCATATCTATCAATTTTAGCAAGCTATTGTAGACATAATCATGGTTTAAAATTAAAATGGGTCTATATGAAGCGGGGTCTGATGGGAAATTACTGTCTTTGGGTATTACAGCCATCATAGTTTTCTTCCCCTCAAAGCCTCTACATCTTAGCCCACTAATATGCAAAGCATGTTCTGTAGGAGCCCTCACACTCTCCTAAGTTACATATACTTCTGTAGGATCAGAAAGGAGTTCCACCCTACAGTGCATGCAGCCAACAACTCTCAGCTAGCAGGACTGACCATTTAGAGTACTCTGTCTCAGCCATGGTCACTAAAGGCAAATGTGGCAATAGTGCTGATTTTTTTACAGCAATGACATTTAATAAGTACTGCAAATTGTAAGTGTTTGCCTCCTTGTGAGTCAGGTGAAGTACTGGATTCTATATTAATGGTGGTACTAGCACAAGTTAAAAAAATAAAAACAGGCAACTGGAGAACCTCTAGCTGTGAGGCACCAGTGCTATCCACTATCCACTGTACCTCTCACTCCACATAGATGGCGCCACAGCCGGGAATCAAACTGCAGAATATCTGATTTGTATCACTTCCTTCAAAACTTACATTGCCAACCCACTGGCGATTCAGTACTTACGCAGTTCATGGACACAGCACTAAACTTCAAAGTAAACTGAGTTTGAAAAACTATACAACTGCATCAAAAACAATCCATAACACTGTAGTTACTAGACCACAAATTACAATGCAGAATGCATGCTGCAAACACTGGTATAGCAATGAAGTATAATTAACTTATAAGCAGAAGCCAATCAAAATATACTGCAAAACATGGCAGCAGCCCTGGCTTGTGCAGAAAGGAAGCAAGCAAATATCTATTCATCGACTGCATTGTTTCTCCCAATTGAATAGATAAATGGTTACGCTTATTTGCATAGTCTACAACTAGAAAAGAAAATCTCGCTTGGATGCTATAAGCTGAAGTGAATTATATTTGTGTAGCATCAGAAAACAACGCTGGCAATCATGCCACAGAGAATTTACTTCCTGCAGTGGTATGCAAGACATTAAAATCTTACTTGTTGACTTATTCCTAGATCCTATGCTAGATATAAAGTGCAATCATGCAAAAAGGTATTAAGCAAGACAAGTGAACACAATATCTTGATACAGAATGTATTTGTTAACTCTATCTGAAAGAGTTTATTATGCATTTTAGTTTCTGTCACAATAATTATAAAGTGCAGTCTTGTTATATAGTTATTTATTACTCAGTCATAGTATTATAAGCTACATAAACTCATTGTTTTGTAATTACCAAAATATGTTCATTACATATGGTTCTCTAACTCCCTATCTTGCTGTTAGAATTTTTTATATCTATTTTCTCTTTCTGCCCAATGAGTTCCATGTCCAGTTAAATCTTTTTTTCTTGTTGTTTTTTTCCTCACTACCAATTTGGTCCTGTAAATAACAAATACGACACACAATGCTACCACCACATTAAATCTGACTATTACTACCCTGTGTTACATGAACAATTGTCATGTGTTACGAATCTTAAATGTCTGTGTGATAAAAGGAGGTACTGCCAGCACAGCTAGCTGGAATTTTGTAAATAATTATGTTATTTGTGAATATCAAACTAATTTATATAAGAAAGTTGTGTTACAAATGTATTAGAACTGTATGTCATGTACATTAAACTGCTTTGTACAGATGTTTGTACTGAAAAGGTAATTGTAAATTGCTGTGTTTAAGATATATCCACAGTGTGCCCTACCGGAAGAGAACAGAAATGTACATGCACTATTGTAACTGTTTAAATGTATATGTTAACAGAGGAAACTGGAGGGTTGACCTCAGTCCAGCAAACTCTAGAAAAATATCTGAAATTAAATTACTTTATAGGTTATTTGATAGGTTTCAAAGCAGCTAGAGACACAAAGTCTGTACTAGGAAGCTTTCTGTATTGTCTTTGGGGTGAACTAATTGCTACTAGGAAGCATGAAGGAATGTGACTTCCAGCATCTGCCAAAGATCTGAGCAAAAGTCCTTGTATGAGTATTCTTACAGGAAATTGCTAAATACTGCCAGCTTTAGCAGTGGGGGTTTTGCCTGGGAACATTTTCTTGAGCTTAAGGAATTTTGCTGGATAATTAAGTTACAATCCCACTTACCACTGGGTATTAATGACTTGGTTTCCATTTCACCTGTTTTAAAGAAGAGGGCTTTGAATTTCTAAATTATTTAATTGCATTTTAGCTGCATTATTTTGTTCAAATTTTTATCTTGCATAACTTGCTACATAATACATTTTTATGTAATATGTGCTTATATATTTTTAATGTATATCTAAGTTTATACTTGATATTGTACAAAAGAATATTTTTCCATGTGTAAAGGTAAATGGCGTACTTTGGCCTTTAAGAAAATATAAAGGTAACAACAAGATTCATTTTAATTGCCATCTTAAATTGCTTTACTTAATAGATGATTAAGTAATTTTAAGTATTTAAGCAAGTGACTCTGGGTATGACATTGTTCTGAAGAAGTCCCAAGTTTGTGTTAGGGATGAAAGGGCTTAACCTGTATTTATTAAAGTTCTGTTTGTCATTTTATTTGCTTGGACGTCTGGATTTTTATACAGAATATGTGCTTTTCTAGGAGTATGGAGCTTATGGTGCGAAACTACCAAAGAGCCAAACTTCCAGTAGTGTATTCCATGAAGTTAGACCCAGAGCTGTCTCCAGTAGTCACACCAGCAAGAAAAGTTCTGATAGCTATGCAAGACAAAGTTAAGGCTCAACTGGATAAAATGATGCAGCAAGGTGTAATTTGTCCAGTTACAGAACCAACTGAATGGGTATTGTCTATGGTAGCAGTTCACAAAAAGGCTCAGACAAAATCAGAATATGCATTGACCCAAGAGATTTGAACACAGCATTGAAAAGACCATATCATCCAATGTGCACAGTAAAAGAGGTCGCAGCTCTAATACCGAATGCCACTGATTTTTCAGTCTTGGAAGAAAAGAGTTCATTTTGGCAAGTGTTGCTTGATTGCAAATCCTCATTACTAACCACTTTTGGTACTCCATTTGGCAGATACAGATTTCTAAGGATGCCATTTGGAATAAATTCTGCAAGTGAAGTCTTCCAGGGTGCAATGGAGCAAATTTTTTCGGGTTATCCTTGTGCCATAGTAGTAGATGATTTATTGGCTGGAGGGAATGGTGCAGCAGAGTATAACAGAAACCTAAAGAAAGCTCTAGACAGAGCACATGAAATACACTTGAAGCTCTATCCTCTGAAGTGCAAATTCAGACTTCCGACTTTCAGAAGTTGCATATGTAGGTAATTTATTTACCAGTACTGACTTGAGACCAGACCCGAGTAAGCAAGCAGCCATACTTGTGATGTCAGCACCAGGCAATGATCAAGCTCTACAGTATTTTTTAGACATCGTCAACTATTTAGGCAAGTTTATACCAGACTTCAGTGCATTGACAGCACCTTTAAGAGAGGTGACATGCAAAAATGTTGCATGGTCATGGTTAGAACAGCACCAGAAGGCATTTGATGACCTCAAGCAGATAATTGCCACCCCATCTACATTAAGATACTATGATGTGAACAAACCAGTAACTCTTTCCTGTGATGCTTCAAAATTTGGTCTAGGTGCAGTTATACTTCAAGATGGCAGGCCAGTAGCCTATACATCTAGAACACTTACCCAAACTGAGATGCAGCATGCTCAGATTGAGAAACAACTTTTGGCAATAGTATTTGCATGTCCCAAGTTTCATGATTATATTTATGGTTGAGCTATTCAGATTGAGACTGATCACCAACCTCTAGTTACTATTCTAAAGAAGCCTATGCATTCAGCTCCAGCAAGGTTACAAAGAATGATGCTCAAATTGCAAAAGTACAATTACAAAATGGTCTATATGAAAGGTAAAATACTCTATCTGGCTGATACTTTATCCAGATTGCCCAGAAATATGATGGAACAGCCTGAAGCAGAGAATTTTGACTTTGATGTCATGGCAGTGCATAATTGTTCTACCACTAGGCTTGATGAGTTGAGAAATCACACTAAAACTGAAATGATTTTGCAAAAGCTCAATCACCGTCTTAATGTTGGATGGACGTCAAAGCAATTTAGTGTACCACTTGAAGTGCAAACCTATTTTCTCTACAGAGATGAAATGTTGATGAAAGATGGCATTATTTTCAAAGGTCCCAAAATTGTTGTTCCTGCTCCCTTACAACATAAGTACATCCAGATTTTGCATCGTGGTCACCCAGGTTCCACATCCACCAAGACGTGAGCAAGAGAATTAGTATTTTGGCCTTCATCACCGAAAGACATTGATAAAGTACTTTCTTCTTGTTCAGTATGCAATAGTACCAGGGCACACCTGCAAAGAGAACCACTTCAACTACATCCAGTTCCTGAACTACCTTGGTCAACAGTAGCCACTGATATCTTTGAATGAAACAATTAACATTACTTGGTATTGGTAGACTCTTGTTCAAACTGGTTTGAGATTGATCTATTATTACCTAATCTAACATCTACTACTGTTATTACTAAGCTGAAACATCATTTCTCAGTCCATGTTAGTCCGCACAAAGTTATTTCTGACAATGGTACTAAATTTACCAACCAGTTGTTTCAGAAATTTGCAAGAGAATGGGACTTTCTACACATCACCAGCAGTCCTGAGTATCCTCAGTTGAATGGCCTGGCTGAGCAAGCTGTGCAGAGTGCAAAACAGCTACTTGAAAGGTCAAGACATAACAATTCAGACATTTTCTTACATCTGCTTAACCTTAGGAATGTACATTGTGATGATGTTCTCGGATCTCCAGCTCAATTACTACTTTCCAGGCAGACAAGACCTAACTACTTATTCCTACCAATCTACTAAAGCCTAAAGCCAGGAATAATAAGACCATCAAGGTTCAATTATTTAAGAAACATTCAATACAGAAGTCATCGTACAAATCGAGCAAAATTCTTTCTCCATTAAGGGAAGGAGAAATGGTCAGACTTCAAACAGAAAAAGGTTTGACTGCATAGGGCAAGTTATTGGCAAATGTCCTGAAATGAGATCCTACCTTATAGATTCAGAAGGTACGCAGTACAGGCGAAACCGTAAATATCTGTTACCTGTACCAGAATCATCATCACTACATTGTTATAGCGACTTAGACTCTAAATCTCAGAGAGAGCCAACTACTGCTTCCATCCCAGAGGTTGTTCCTACCTCAGATTCCATCCCTGAAGATGGCCCAAGTAAATCACAGATCAAACATTTTTCAGAGACATCTCCATTAGTTAAGCCCAATTCCCTACTTTACATCACAAGTTATGGATGAGTACTTAAGCCCAGTGTGAAATATGTAGCAGCATGGACTTAACTGTGTATATACGTATTATACCTTGTATTAATCCATGACTGAAAATTGTCTCTAATATCTGCATGTCAAAATATCCATAACATTGCATGTTTTGTGTTTCAAGAGGGATGATGTAGATCAGAGAGCACATGCTATGTGCTGTATCTTTAAGTAGCATGTCAAAGACTGGGAGTGCAAGTATAAATATCAAGCACGTGCCATTCCTACTGCCATTTTGAGAATTCAGCCAGAGAGTAAGCATGCATGAATACAGCAATTAGTTTGTATACAAGCTACTTAAGTTAAAGTCAGTAAACTTCTATCGTGATGTGTTTGTATAAAATACAGTAAAGCTGTTTAAACAGAACCCACAAAGACTCTTCTACTGTGTCCAATGTAGAAGAGTGACACTTGTGCAGTCTACTCCAGTCAGAGCTTTAGGAGGGACCTCATTCCAAATACCTTTGACTAGGGTTCACCTTGACTGGGAGGGTAGAAAAGGAAGCAAATCAAGTAGGAGTGTTTAAGGAAATCCCCGAAGACATCCTGATAGGGAATGATCTTGATAATACAGTACCTTGTGTGCATGCAGTTACACACAGTCAGGCTTTGAGACAGACATGTGAGTCTGGTAGCCTGGGGGACCCAGACAGGCCGCACACTAGAAGCCAGAACTGGTGAGGTGGTTACTTCAGAGAGGGAACTACCCTGTGGCAATGAGAATGAAGGTGAGCCACAGCTACTGGGGGGTACTGATGTTCCCTTGGACAGAGTGACTACAAGGACAGAGGTAAATAGTAGTACCCAGGCTGGCAGTGAGGTACTGCTGTCAGAGGACACCAGACTTTCTGTGAAAGGGGAGCTGGGAAGGGTTACAAACAGAGAGTTGAGACAGGCTCAGCTCTCAGAGTCTACATTACAAGGCTTGAGGGAGGCAGCTAGGGAGGTCCCTGATTCTAGGGAAAGGGGGATTCTGTATACTGGTACAAAGGGCTACTCTATAGAGAATGAACCTCTAAGGGAGGGCTAGAGGGTGAGAGAATACAGCAGTTGGTAGTGCCCAGAGCCTACCATCTGGCACTTCTAGCCATAGTCCATGACATTCTTTTTGCAGGTCATATGGGTATAAAGCATACTGAGAGATGTATTATGCAGAACTTTTATTGGCCTTGGATTTCCAAGGATGAAACAGGATACTGCAGTACCTGTGGGCAGTGCCAAAAAGTAGGCAAGGCAGGAGACAAGGTGAAAGCTACTTTGATGCCTTTGCCTTTGAACTGAGGAGCCATTTCAGAGGGTATCTATGGATACTGTGGGACTTCTGAGTACCTTAATTTCCACAGGGAAGAAGTATATCCCAGTGATACTATATTATGCTGCCAGATACCCTGAGGCAGTGGCTCTGTCCTCCATCGAGCCAGAAAAGGTGGCAAATGCTTTTTTATAGATTTTCAGCAGAGTAGGTTTCCCAAAAGAAATACTGACTGACAGAGGTGCCAATTTCATGTCAGACCTGCCTGCTTGTCTGTGGAATACCTGTGGGGTGAAGCATCTCAAGACCTCCCCCTACAATCCCCAGACTAATGGTCTGGTGGAAAGGTTAAACTCTACACTAAAGACCATGCTACAGGCATTTGCAGACCAGCTTAAGAGGGAGCAAGAAAAATATTTGCCCCATCTGTTGCTTGCTTACAGATAGGTGGCCGAGGAATCTACATGTTTCTCACCTTTTGAGTTGCTGTATGGGCATAGGGTGAGGGGACCTCTAGATTTGGTTTGTGAAGATTGGGAGGGTATGTCTGAATCCCACAAGGAGTCTGTTGTGGCATATGTCTTAAACCTCAGGACAAGGCTCAGGCAGCTCATGGGCTTGGCCCAGGAGAATCTGGCAAAACCCTAACAGCAGAAAAAGGTCTGGTATGACAGAAATGCTCAAGCCAGAGCATATGCTGTATGACAGCAGGTTATGGTTCTATTTTCCTGTCAGACACAACAACCTGCAGGCAGCTTGGGAGGGACCTATCAAAGTGGTAAGAAAGGTCAGTGATGTTAACTACATGGTAGAACTGCTAGGCAGGAGGCAGGGTCACAAACTGCACCATATTAACATGATGAAACCTTACCATGATAGAGAGACCTTGGTGCTAAGTATTTGCAGTAGGAGGCAGGAGGCATCTGAGGGAATCTATGGCTACAGGGAGCCAGCCACAAAATTCAAAGTTACTATGGTGGAGCCTAGGGTTGCAGGTATATGATATGACACCGCAGCGGGTTCAGCAATGCCAAGGTAGCTGGGATCTCAAGACAGAGAATGGGGTAATTTATTCCCAGTTAGGTTCATTCCCTCTCAAGCAACATTTCTCAAGGTTCACCTGAAAAACTAGCTTGAGTCTTCGAAGGGGGGAATAAGTGCAATGAAAGGAGGTACTTCCAGCACAGCTAGCTGGAATTTTGCAAATAATTATATGTCATTTGTGAATATCAAACTAATTTATATAAGATGCTTGTGTTACAAAGGTATTAGAACTGTATGTCATGTGTATATTAACCTGCTCTATACAGATGTTTGAGTTGAAAAGGTATTTGTAAAGAGCTTGTGCTTAAAATGTATCCACAGTGTGCCCTACTGGAAGAGAACAGAAATGTACATGCACTATTGTAACTGTTTAAATGCATATGTTAACAGTGGAAACCAGAGGGTTAACTTCAGCCCAGCAAACTTTAGAAAAATGTTTGAAATTAAATTACCTTATAGGCTATCTGACAGGTTTCAATGCAGCTAGAGACACAGATTCTGTACTAGGAAGCTTTCTGTATTGTATTCAGGGTAAATTAATTGCTACTAGGAAGCATGAAGGAAATAAATTGTTTTATGACTTCCAGGATCTGCCAAAGATCTGAGCAAAAGTACTTGTATGCGTATTTTTACAGGTAGATGCTAAATACTGCCAGCTTCAACAGTGGGGGTTTGCCTGGGAACTAGAAGCCAGATGACAAGATGTGATGTTATTCTGCAAGCTATCCCAGCAGTAATATTTTAGATATTATTTTGAGAAGTCTGTTAGTGAGACAGGGCATTCTGCATTCTGCATTCTGTCTTGGACCTGGCAACAAGAACCATTCACCACATCATCTGCCTTGCTCTAATTAAGTGCTACAATGTTATTTTAAATATTTCCTGTGATTTTGAACTGTGATGTCACTGTGAATATATATTTAACATTGTCTTGTTCTTTTATTATTTATTATTAAATATATGTAAACCTTTCATTGGGGGTGAGCTGTGTAGTGATATTTAGGTTTTGAGACTACCTGAATATTTATTTGGTTACACTCCATTCCTAATAGCCTTGCTCTTGGTTAAACTATCATTTGTGTTAATATTGATAGTACACAGTAAGATTGGAAGATTGGACACCCTTTATTAAGGGCCTTAAGGTAGCTGGCAGGCATGACTAGTGGCAGTGAAAACTACCTTATAGTCTGGGCAGAAGGGGGCATAGCTAGTAAACCTGTGCCAGCAGTTCCCAGGTGTGTGTGTGTGTGTGTGTGTGTGTGTGTGTGTGTGTGTGTGTGTGTGTGTGTGTGTGTGTGTGTGTGTGTGTAAATCAAACCTCAAAGAGTGTGTGTGTCAGCTACTTGGGCAGGGATACAAAACACTGGTTGGACAGAGAGGGTGCTGAAGGTCTTGGCTTGGTCACTCAGCTGAGATCTCAACTCTATAGCTGTGCCAGTGGGGAGTCTTACTGAGACTCTGGAAGAAGGTAGAGGAAAAAGCCTGGGACTGACTGTGGTCTAGGTGGGCTCTTAAGGGAAACTGCATTTGATGCAGAGAGCTGCATTTGGAAATAATGTGTGTGTACCTGTTATCCTCCCAGTGAATGCCCCCAGAGGTGCCAGTGGTGAGGATTGAGGCTCCTTAATTACTGGTCCAGTAGAGGGTCGTCACAGTCTGAATACCACACAAAAAGATTTTAGTCATAAGCCTAATACTTTACACTCCTTAAAAGGAACTTCAAAGGTCCAGTTTATACAGTAGTCATGAATGAACAGGAGGTGGGGTGCAAGATACTAGTGAACAGCACACACACCAGACTTTACACATTTGCAAAGCTATTCCTTTGCAATCACCTGCAGATGAGGAAGATGTTTCCATATTCCCTATCACAGGTATGCAGAAAACACTGAACATTCTATCCCAATTTACAAAAGTGTCATGAGAAGGATGGAAACAGACATGTTGTCTGAAATTAGTATTTTATGCAGGCAGCAGACCTCTGTACCAAGTCACTTTCCCTGCTTCCCAGTTTGGCATTACTAAGAGAAAAGACAAATACTTATGTGTGTACAATAACAAGTAGTTGAGGTATTTACATGTATCTTTTCTTCCTCAAAATGAAAGAAAAGCAATGTAAGCTTTGTTCCCAGCATACCTCTCAACCTCTTAGCACAAGATACCTGGACAAAGCCAAAAATAATGTGGGGACAAATGTCCAAACTCAGGCACAGATTTTAAATATTGCTCTTGCAAACTTAAAAAGTTGATAACATAACAGCGTTTGCTTTAGCATGCATTTTCTGAAGGATATAAAGTCTGAAACTCAAATATCTGTCATTATTTAGTGATCCTTAGTGATCTGCCAGAAAACCACAAATTTTAACAGGAGTAGACCAAAAATATGAGGCAAAAATCTGGACATTCTGCCAGGTTCCTGGTCACTGATATATTAAGAAAGTAATAGAGCATTTCTTCTATACTCTTGTCTATATAATGAACTATCTATAAGGCCTTCATGTAAGGATAACTTCACATCAAGAAGTTCTAAGCTAGAATCAGAACATTTAAGTGAAAACTTAAAACAACTACTGTGTTGCTCCATGTAGGTGACAAAGCATTTTAATAAATCTTCAGTTCCTCTCCATAAAATAAAAACATCGTCCACAAATCTTTTATATAATAAAAGATGTGGAATAAAAATATGATCACCACAGACAACATTTCTTTTCCAATTTGCCATCACTATATTTGTGTAACTTTTTGCGCATGGCATTTCCATTGCCACACCAAGTTTCTGCTTATAAAAACCATGTTCAAATGTAAAGATGTTGTTCTCAAGTACTAACTCTAATAAAATTTCCAGCAATTCTGTGTGTAACGGCAATGCCATATTATTCATTTTCATAAATTCTTTCACAGATTCAGTACCAACATCCTTGGGTATAACCGTAAACAAACTACATATATCTAAAGTGGCAAGTAATATATCAGAGTCCAGCTTACCATGCACAATAGTAAACTCACCTAGGGAACATAAAAATCACTGGTATCCTTAATAACAGCAGGTGCTCGAGTCAGGTATTCTTTCAATTGAGTCTCAATATAAATAGATATAAACTCTGTGACCCACCCACGTCCCGGAACAATAGTGAGCATGGGTAGATCTACAGGCTGTGTATTTTCGGCAAGCCGTTTATCACAGGGATACATGGCTTGTCAACTAACATGAAATCATACATCTTCTTTGTTATCCTATTCTTCATTAAGAACTCATATAAATAACTATGCACATTCTTAATTGTGCGATTTACATCAACTAATAAAATCATTTCATATGTCGTGGAATCATTTAACATCTCACTCATACTTGCAATATACTTAGAAGAGTCTAAAAGAACTATTGCAGCACCTTTATCAGTGGGTCTAATAGATAGGTTGGAGTCACCACGCAGTTGTTTTAAAGCCAGCTGTTCATCATGGTTCATATTATAGAAACATTTCTCATTAGTGTCACTATTAAGAATAATCATCCTGACTATTATTGAAGGTGGGGTGCATCTAAATTAGAATATGTAGAGGAGCAGAGGTGTACAATGGCAGCCTGCTAAAACAAAAGTCCACCCAATGCACATGCAAAGGGGTTCCTATTAC
This sequence comes from Protopterus annectens, assembly GCF_019279795.1. NCBI lineage: Eukaryota > Metazoa > Chordata > Ceratodontiformes > Protopteridae > Protopterus > Protopterus annectens. The sequence goes on from NC_056725.1 coordinate 1,339,836,136, forward strand.
GTGATCAAAGTTTTGAAACTTCGAACACGACAATATCGAACTTGTCTGTTCAAAGTTTCAAAACATCAAACATGGGGAAAAAAACTAAAAGGTGCAACAGCAAACTAACTGTTCCAAGCAGAGGGGCAAGCCCTCCTGCACCCCAACACCCTCTGCTCTTTAAATATACCAACTATGAGATTGCACTACAGTGCAATAAAGGGAAATATTTCCTTTCCACACTATAGTGCAGTCTCGGAGTTGGTATATTTAAAGAGCAGGGGGTGTGGGGGGTGTAGGGTGGCTTGCCCCCCTGTTTGCAACAGTTAGGTTACTGTTGCAGCTTTTATTTATTTGTTTTCTTTGTTCGAACTTCAGCAAGTTTGACTATATGGTTTCGACCATATAGGGTTCGAACTTGTTGAAGTTCGATAACGTAATAGGAACCCCATGCAAAACACAGACACATGTAGTCCCAAAATTCTATATCCCATTTAAAACAGATCCGAAACTTTAAAAAAAAAAAAATATATATATATATATATATATATATATATATATATATATATATGTATATATATATATATATATATATATATATATATATATATATATATATATATAGATATATATATATATATATATATATATATATATATATATATATATATATATATATATATATATATATATATATATATATATATATATATATATATATATATATATGGGTCTACTTCGTAATAACGAAAGACCAAAACACCAAAACAAACAACAACGAGACCAAAACAATGAATCCCCAGAACACTGAAAACCACGTAACTTTACAACATACACATAACACACAAAAATGCACACACAACTACCCCACACTACCAAACTCAACACCCTACACTAGAGACAGGCAGGGGTGCAAGCCCCCCTGCACCACCCACACCACCCCTACTTTAATATTCTAACTCTGAGATCGCACAGACACACAAGACAAACTCACACCCACACAGTACAGTCCCTCACACACACACACACACACACACACACACACACACACACACACACACACACACACCACAGTCACAACACACACTTACACACAGCAATCCACCTCAGAAATACACTCACACATATACACTTACCTACAGCGGAACACCAGAAGCACTAACTCAAACTCCCGTAACATCAGGATTTTGAATTTTGCGCTTTTCGGTGTTCTGTGGTTTTGTTCTTTTGGTCTCGATGTAATCAGTTTCGCTGTTCTGATCTTTCTGTCTTTTGAAGTAGACCTATATATATATATATATATATATATATATATATATATATATATATATATATATATATATGTATTTAGGTTCATAGGTTCATAGGTAGGTACTAGGCTATCTGCCCAAGGGCATTTATAAGCCTAGCCAGAGTGTGTCGGCTTTCGCCGCCCCATTGATTAATTAACTGATCCTCTGTCAAGCAGAGCTAATGAAGTGATCCCAGGGGTGTATTTTCTGTTACCCATCCACTCGTCAAGATTTCTCTTGAAGAGTGTTAGTGAGGGGCTTTGCCTGATGTAATTTGGAATTTTGTTCCAAAGCATGGGGAGTCCCTGTGATAGGAATCTATCCCTCCAGCATGTTCTATTTATTGTTGTGGCAAGGTTTAGCTTACTAGAGCGCGTGGCTTGCAGTTACTTGGATTTATTTAGGTGGAGGATGTCCATCAATTCTGAGTTGGACATGGCTTTGTAAGTCAGGGAGAGATCATCTCTGAGTAAGCAATATGCCACTGAGTACATCCGGAGTTTTTTCAGTTGGGCTGCATAAGACATATGTCTGAGACCAGTAATCCTCTTGGCGAGGTACTTTTGTGGTCTTTCCAGCTGTTGGAAGTGTCTTGTGAGGTACATCCCAAATGGGGCATTGTACTCTATGATGGGTCTAATGAGTGACGAGTAGAGGGGCACAATAACCTCTTTATTTCTAGATGTGAGCCCTTTAGTAATTAGATGGGCCACATAGAAGGATTTTCTAACTACTTTGGCAATATGATTGTCAAAGGAGAGATTACTATCTATCTGGGTCCCCAGATCTCTTATTACCTCTTCTGTATTAAGGGGGCTGCCACCTATGTGGTAATTCATGGGTGTTTTGTTTTCCCCCAAATGGGATGACTATGCATTTGTTGGCATTTCGCTTGAGGCCATGACTTTGACACCAGGTGTCCATCTCAGTAAGGCCCTTTTGGAGGATGTCCATGTCAGCCAGAGAGTCAATTATGGCTCCCAGTTTGCAGTCATCGGCGAACTTGGTTAGCCATAGTCCTCCTGTGTTTGCCTGTACTTCTGAGAAGTATATGCTGAACAGTTGGGGTCCCATGACTGAGCCTTGCAGGACATCACTTGTGACTGGTTTAGAGTCGGACCTGGAGCCCGCTATTCTTACCGTGTGAGTTCTGTCTGTAAGCCAGTTGGCAACCCATCTTGTGATGTGGGGTTTATGTTCAGGCTGGTGAGTTTTTCTGTAATACCTGAGTGGGGAATGATGTTGAAAGCCTTGACGAGGTCAAGGTAGGCTGTGTGAACCATCTTTCTGTCATCTATGGCCTTGGTGACTGTCTCAAAGAAGTCAATCAGGTTTAGTAGGCATGAGCTGCCCTAACAAAGCCAAACTGGGCTGGGTCAAGTGTTTGGAGGTTCCCAATGTCTTTGTGAATGAGTTCCATGATGATGCGCTCCATAGCCTTGCAGACCAGGCTAGTCAGGCTTATGGGGTGATAATTACCAGAGTCAGTTGTAGCTCCTCCTTTGTGGAGAGGAATAACCGTTGTTGTGCGTCATTCTATGGGCACGTAGCCTGTGGAGAGGCTGAGGCAGAATAGCGTGTTTAGGTGGGGGGTTAGTTCGCTCTGTAGTTCGTGTAAGACGCAGCCTGGGACACCATCTGTTCCCATTGATGCTGTGTTTTTGGCTTTTGAAAGGGCTGTTTTCACCTGTGTGTCTGTGATTTTTGTGACACTACACTTTTCCGGTATTGTTGTGGGCCCTTTTGGAGGTGAGTGGGGGGGTGAAGTTTGCACTGAATCTATCTGCCAGGATGTTGGCAATATCAGTAGGTTCAGTATATTTTGTTCTATTTTGCACTAGTTCAGTGCATATCTGTGAGTTGCCACTTAGATTCTTAACATAACTAAAGAAGGCTTTGTGGTTATCTTTTGAATCCTTGGCTATTTTTCTTTCGAAGTTAACCTTGGATGATTTCATGAGGGTCCTCAATTTCTTACTGATACTGATCAGGGATGTCTTTCCTTCTTGTGATTTGCTTTTTTTCTTAACTAGTTTCCTCCTTCTATTGTATAGCCTGTTTATTGAATGGGGTCCACCAAACTGGTTTCCTTCTCTTAGAGGAGTGAGTCTTGGTTTTGCTAGGGATGGCACGATCCATGCATCCTTGTAGGTGCTCATAGAGTGCATTTGTAAAGGTTTATGCATCTTGGGCAGCGTTATCCTTTAGCGTGGGGGTTGTGAAACTTACCACCTCTGTCTTAAGTAAGGTGAAGTTTGCTTTAGAAAAGTTTTTTACTGTGGTTTCCTTAGTTGGGGGTGGTGGTGGGGTGTGGACATCCAGAGTGATTAGTTTATGGTTTGATCTAACCAGTGATGGGTTGACCTCTGGTGTGGAACACCTGTCACCCATGTTGGTGATGACCAGGTTCAATATGTTTTTACCTCTGGTAGGGGAGTTTACCAGCTGATCCAGGGCATTTGAGTTGATGAATTCCAAGAAGCGCTGGGCCTTGGAATTTGTACTTGAGTAGTTTTCCCAGTGAATGGTAAGGTAATTGAAATCACCCAATATCAGGGTGTTTGGTAGGACCTTCATGTTTGCCAGTGTCTCCAGAAAGGTGGAGTGGTGGTCCTGGGTCATGGAGGGTGATCTGTAGCAGGCCACAATTTGCATTGCAGATTTTCTCGATGTTAGATGCACCTGGATGATCTCAGAGGTATCATGCTGCACCACTATCCTGGAGGTGTAGGTATCCTTGATGAATATGGATACACTCCCTCCTTTTGTGTTTCGGTCTGTGTTCTGTGGCCAAAACGTGTGGTATGAGCTGTAGCCCGGTAGTGCTGAGGTGCTCTCTGGAGCCTTGAAATAGGTTTCAGTTACTGCACAGATGATGACATTCTCCATACTGAAGAGTGCTTCGAGTGCGTGCATTTTGAGATTTAAACTCCTGGCGCTGAGTAGCATAAGCCTCAGTTTTTTGTTAATTGTGCTGTTTACGGAGGTGGGTTTGACTTTTGAGCCTTGCCTAAAAAAAGGCACTATAGGGGCAGAAAGAGCCTTGGCCAGTATTCAAAAGCCTAGGGAGACAGGTGCAAGTCATCTCTTGAGAAGCAATGCGGCTTGTACAGCATGTCGTCCCAGGTGGACAGACACTGGATCCCCTTTGAATGACACAAGAAGCTTAGCCAATTGTTGAAATTGATAATTTTTTCTTTATACTGAGGTATCATTCTTGGCGACGGCAGGATGCTACTCAGGGTCAGGGTCATATCAGCCTGGGCTACATGATCAGAGAGCTCTTCCATGTCTCTTTTTATGTAGTCCAGAGAGGTACGTCTCAGGTCATTTACACCAACATGAACAATGACAGAGTCATATCTGTACTTTTTCTGGAGTGACTTGAGTACTTGTGTTATGTGGCGGATTCTGGCCCCCGACAGACAGCTAACAGTAACCTTCTGCTTGTCCAGCCTAGTGAGTGGGATGTCAGTGTGCCTAACTATAGTCACCTATTACTAGTGTATTAGGTATGTTATTTCGCCTTAAGGGCTGTGATTGTGCGGCACACTGATTTTGTGTTTTATGTGTTGCCTGGTTTGTGACGGGAATTGCAGGTTGTTTGGGTGTCTGCTTTGGAGGTTTCTGATGCTTTAGCAGGTTTTTATTTAAAGCATCTGAGTATGATTTTCTGTATTTTTTGCCAGTGCTATTTTAGTAGGTCTGTATGCGGCTGGAGTTGTGGTGCAAGTGTTAACCTTCTCCTCTTGACTGTCTGTTCCAGTCTTGAGTGGAGCCATCTTAGCTTCCAGTTTAGCTGTATAATTGCATCTCTGGAATATGTTAGTGTTTTGTGGTAGGAGGAGAGGGTTGTCTGTGTACATGAGGCAGTTGTAACATTGCCTCAGGAATACATACATATATATACACACGTATAGATACCTACATACATAATCAACACACACACACACACACACACACACACACACACACACACACACACACACACACACACACACACTCTCTGACATGGGTGGAAAAATAGAGCAATGATGTCTTCTCATAGCAAGTTTAGCTTTGACTGAGGTGTCTTTTCTGTTGTCCGCATGTAATCCCTGTGTTCACAAGTTTTTATTTATTTATACATTTTATATTTACCCTTTGTTGATTGGGCTAGTTCCACTAGGCTAGTAGCCTCTTTTCGTGGGGACCTGAGGTGGTATTTATACTACTAGGGGAAATTTGGACACTGCCTCGGGAACTTCCCCTAGTCTATTTGATAGGTGACGTGGGATCTTTTACATCCACTTGAGCTACCACCAACTCAGCCAGATGGGGTCTCGGCTTAACATTTCATCTGAAGGACAAATCTGAGTTCTCCATTTTCCTTCCAGATATCAAAGCCATGCAGGAGACAGACCAGTATATCCAAATTGTCTGTAGGTATGTGCATATGATACAGAAAAAATCAACATAATTTCCAGATTACCTAGTAGACTATTAATTCTGTGGAAGGTTGTGTCTGTACGTGGAATAACTATAGCAACTGGATGTAACCTGACTTCACCGAATTTTATACACACACACACACACACACACACACACACACACACACACACAACTAAATATATCTATAAATAGATAGATATATGTATACATACGTAAATAAGTATATATACACACATGCACCCCCACACCCCCTCACTAATATATACTAACTCTGAGGTCACACTACACTCCATAACACAGACAACTCAGCACCAGACATTCCACACCCCCCCTCACAAACACACATCACAGACATACAAACACCACCACTCCCAACACTAGCACACTCACATCCTAACCTACCTACCCTAATCCACATATAAAACGTCCCAACACACTTACAAACACACAATCCCTCCCCAAAACCCTAAAATAAACAACACTCACCTAATGTGCTATCTGTACCGTGGGTATGACATCGTCGGATTTGACATTTCCGGGTTCGTGATTTCCATCCATTCGACTTTATAGGCTCGAGATTCTGAAATTCGATATTTCAGGATTTCGAGCTTATAAAGTGTTTCCATACACACACTCACACACACACATATATACACACACACATATATATATATATATATATATATATATATATATATATATATATATATGTAAATATATGTGTTCATGCATATACAGATATACACATAAATGTACACACACACGCACGTGTGTGTGTTGGTGTGTCTGCATGAATACATATACAAAACAATCAGAACATTTAGCCTCTCAAATTTCCTTTCACTTTTCTACCAGCCATCAATAACAGTCTCTTTCTGCAGCCTAACATCATGACCTACAAAGATTTCATTCTATTAATCCTTACCTTCAGGCATTCAGATGCCTGTGGAGATTAGGCCAGATCATGTGTGAAGTTTAAATTCAGAAATTTCTCCTAATAACAATAAGGACAGCATTCCGTAAAGAAACTAATTCTTAGGATCTGTATAAAATGAAACATGTTGTCCTGCTAAATGTGTTAATGTATTATTTATTTTAACAGGTAAGTGGACTGGGCTAGAACAGTTACAAACAAAAAATTATATTTTTATTTATTTGTTTTATTTATTTTATTCACTCCTGTATGCATAGATTACATAAACAATAATAAAAAAAATGAATGGCTAGGTAATGCATTACATACAAGAGAGCAGATAATGAGGTATAAAAATAAACAATTACACCTATGCATTATATTACAGCAGTCTTGGAATTTGGAGGACCAAAATATTTACTCAATGACGGGATAAAAACATCTTATTTAGTTTTGCATTGATAACATAAATAAAATACTACATCTTTGTCTAGTAGCAAATTGAACCCAGAGGAAGGCAATGGTAATAAGTAGAAAAGTAGTCTATTTCATTTCAGAAGAAAACAGGCAAAACTATACATGGTGCCTTCAGCTATATGAATGTGAGTCCTTTCTGTTATTTCATGTGCTATAATCAGCCTCTGATCTTTTTTCGTTTTGATGTATTTATTTACCTTATCTCTGTACAGTACCAGATACTGCTATTACTCCTTCATCACCATCTGTTAACACCATATTCCATCCTTGAGTGGACAGAGTGGGACCCTTATCATCATGTTACAACAGCATATGGCTGCTGTACCAGACTTGTGCCAGTAAATGTTTATCTTTCCACTCTGTCCCAGACTAGTCCTCTGCATACAGTGCCCATGAGAAAGCTTTTAGTCATGCATGCTCCAGTGAATGCAGACCTAAGCTGTCACCCAGATCCTAGACACAGCATTCCTGAGTACAACAGTACAGTCATCTGGCCTGTACAAGGAAGCAGTGTAACTGTAGCAAGCCCACACACTCTCAGCCAGTGATGGAAGAGTGATAGCCTTTGACTGGTACACTACAGCCATTATTTGGTGTTTTATGTGAACGATACAACTTAAAACTCCTGTCTGTGAAATCAAAACTGAATCCTTTGCCAGTGGACCAGCTATGGTCAACCTACTGTATTTCTTGGTGTGTGTGTGCATGAGTGCATATGTGCACGCGATAGTGTGTGTGTCTGTATGTGGCAAACAAGCATGCATGAACTACTTTGGGTGTACACAAGCATTGTTGGCTGATGACTCTGAAAATCCTTTTTCTGTCTTTTGTCAGTCTAGAAAAAATATAAAAAGCAACCTTGGAAAACAATACAAGTAACCAAAAAACAAGGTGGTGGCAAGCCAAACCTAGGAGTAAACAAGTCTGTAGCCCAAAAATTAATGAACCATTTCTTCAGATTCATAAAAAGGCAACACAAACTTATTAAGCACTTTCATCCACTTAAACTAAAGACTTCATCAGAACACTGGTGCCGTAAAAAAGGAAGTTAATAAATAGTAAAATATCATCAAATCATGAGTCAGAACATCCTATCAAATTGAAGCATCAACTAATTAAATAAACTTTGCACTTTAAAACCAAAATAGTATTAAATTCACAATACAAATGTATGTATTTAACATCTAGTACATTAAAATTTAGTTCAAGTTTTAAATTTGTATAAATGTAAAGAAATAATGATGAAAAAATATCTATAGCCAACACTGCCAGCATCAAAACTTAACACAGTGTACTGTGTATAAACAATGATTAATAGATGGCATGTTGATACTTAAAGAAGTTAAAACACCTCACGTATTCATGAATATCAACTAAAATGGGAGAACTAAAAGGGAAATTCATAGTTCATCCAACCACCCTAAGTTTTAATGAAAAACTTAAAGATATACAATCATTTAAACCAGGGTGAATGGTAGCATTGAGTCTGACTTACCACAGTAGCTCCCTGTTCAAGTCTACTTTCCCATTCTCCCCCTCTCTGGTTAATAGTCACTTGCTCAAAAATTAAAAATAAAAATGTTTACCAAGCGTGAAATTAATCCTAGGTTTAAATAGAGCACTGTCGGTTTTTGCATTTTAAATATCACAGATGTGTTCATACGCTCTTTTCTTGAGGACACACTCCATTTTTGCCCAATTAAAAACAATGACAGAAATCACAAAATGATAAATATACCACCCCCTTGGTGTTACAGTCACCGTCATGGTCGAGTTTAAATTCCATATTACATGTTCTTAATTTAAAAAAAAGTGCACTCAGATATGAACTTACAGCAATTTCATGCCCCACATTTTCTCATACCTAGGTTATCCCGACCTGACCACTGTATTCAATAACGTCCTTAATGTTAAAGCACAAATTGGGATTGTGTACCCTCAATTTTTGCCACACTATCATCACTTTGAATAACCCTCCAATTATTCCTAATTATTTGTTGGATAAGGTTACTTTCACTTTCAAAACTTAAAAGCATCATAAGGTCAAGGTTAACCATGTTTTCTTTGTCTTGTCTTGTAGCTTTTTCATGAAAACCTGTACCCAACAAGGGTGGAAAGCACTCAAACCATTTACCACATACCTCATTCTTAACTTCCCTTACTAAAAGTTCAGGGTACCCCTAACCTTAAACATTTCAATAAGCTTGTCAACCTCTGACAAGAAGTTGACATCTTCAGATTCAATTCTAGATACATGAACCAATTGTCCCTTAGTCAGCACCTTTCTTTATGGAATGAGTGGTTACTTGAAAAGTGTAAAAAATTGTAGAAAAATATGGTCTTTCTGTAAATCCTAGATGCAAAATTGTGTGTAGTGAAATTGTTAAGAATTAGAAAATCTAGGTAATTTATCTCAGTGTAAGAAACACTGTAAGTGAAGTTTAAAAATCCCATGGTGTTGTTCAAACATTCTACAAAATCTTTTAGGTAATCCAAGCTGCCTGTCCAAATAATACAAATGTCATCCAGGTAATCTAAAACAATGCCAATCTTTTCCATAGACTTGGATTTGAAGGCAAAGTTGTTTTCCCCAAACCATAACACCATGTTGGCATATCAAGGGGCACATGGTGCTCCCATCACCATTCCAGTGAGCTGTTTGAAATATTCTCCATCAAAAAATGTAGTTGTTGTGGAGAATAACATTAATGAAATCTTAAGGATGCTGATGTCTTTATTGTCTAAAATATCACGTCAACGGAGTGTCTTCAAACCAAGCCTTTCACGAATAATTTTGAATGCAAAAGAACAAATCTACAATATCAGCAGTGACTAAAAACATCTCTCACTGTAAAGTTTTTGTCTAATTTGCCCTAAAACATCCCAGAAATCCTTTAGGACAAATGGGTGTGTCTCAAAAAAAATTTTAGCCTGTGGTCCACATACAACACCAAAGAGTGTGTTTCGGAACCAGCTGCTGCAACTACAGGGTGCAAGGGTGGATTATTTATATTCTTGTGGACCTTGGGTATGCTGATTATGCTAGGTACTATGGGTCTTTTTACCCATAAAAAGTTGTATAGTTTGAGCCCCAAAATACCTCAGTCAAGCATATCTTTCAGATTAACATCGATATTATAGTAAGCTATGTTAATTTCATTCCTTGACGACCTGGCATATTGGGAGCCGGCCTTAAGTATTTCATACATCTTTGCTGAACAATCAGTCAAATTCATGATGACAATAGCATTCCCTTTGTCCATTTTCATAACTCGTATTGCTTTGTTGTTAACCAATTCATCCAATAGTTTTTCATTAAGGGATAAGTTGTAATTAACATATTTTCTTATAGAAAGCCCCATGGTAACCAGCATATTCGGCATACCCAAGGTGCACAACAATATAAATAATCCACCGTTGCACCTTATCATTGCAGTAGCTGGTTCCAAAACACACTCTTTGGTGTTGTATGTGGACTGCTGGCTAAAAAAAAAATTTTGAGAAACACCCATTTGCTCTAAAGGATTCCGAGGACTTTTAAGGGCAAATTAGACAAGAACTTTACAGTGACATTTGCTTTAGTCACTGTTGCTGTGATAGATTTTTTCTTTTGTATTTCACATCAGATAGGAATGGCTTGGTTTGAAGACACCCTGTTGGCAGGTGATTTTTATACATTAATATCCTTGAAGATGTCATGAATATTATTCTCCACAACAACTACATTTGTTTTGATGAAGAATATTTCAAACAGCTCACTGAGGTGGTGATGGGAGCAACATGTGCCTCTCTATATGCCAACATGGTGTTATGGTTTTGGGAAAACAACTTTGTCTGTAAATTTACACCGCCACGCAAACAAGGTAAACACAGTGGCATACAAATTACAGCATAAGCAGCTGAACTGTATACTAATCAACCAATCCAAGATGGGGGAACTATTCAACAAGTTATAAAGCAACCATGTAGACTCAGTGCTGGTTTTCTCTGCGAATTTCAAAACCTAGTGGAATACAGTTATAGAAAGGAGTCTACACAGAAACAATGTTAGGGGCTGATGTTGCTTTAATTCATGTGTATGTGCAACAGGCTGAAGTCTGTGTTGCTGCTGCTTTTGCTAATAGACCACGGCCAATAAGGAGAAGAGTTTTTAGACCCCCGTTTTACTTATCACAACATACATGATCTGGAAATTGTAGAGCGCTACAGGGTGGATAGATACACATTATAGGAACTCTGCAGCCTCTGTTACGCTTAACTCAGAGCCAGGGCAAACCAAAGGGAGCCCATTCCACTGAAGACAAAGGTATGTGCAGCATTTAGAATCTTAGCTACAGGTACCCTTCAGAGACCAATAGGTGACATGCTGGGGCTGTCACAGCCATCATCACCATCAGAAATACACACACTTGCTGAAGAATACCATAATGAGACACACGCTCAAACCAGAAATATCATAGAGCATGTGTTTGAGCTACTGAAGTCGCAGTTCCAGTGCCTAGATAGGAGCCCTTCAGTACAATCCACGGGCATGTACTAAAATATTCACAGTATGTGCCATGTTACACAACATCATTCTGAGAAAATAGCTTCAGTAGGAACAACAAGAGGAAGAAGCACACATCCCACAACCAATGCCAAGGTCACCGCAGCCACATGGAGATGAGGAGTCAGAGGGGGAACCAGCAGCTGCTGTGAGTGTAGACAGATGTAGGTGTGCTCAATATGCACTCAAATTGGCTAAGAGACAATGCATTGCACTCTCACTCATCACCTAACAGCCTAAAACCTTTCTGCTATGCAAATACATATAGTAACATTGATGCCAGCAACTCTCAAAACCTTTACCTCCCCATGTATTGGTTGTGTACTGCTTGCATCAGAGAGAGTCAGCCCTGATCTAAAACTGCTGCAACTGCTGGATTTACAAGGTAAATGTTGAAACTGGAGTATATTGTGTAATAATATAAATGAGTAGCATATCCTTGCATTTAGCTACTTGGTAGTGTAGGCAAGTAAAAGGTGGGAGATTTATACAGAAATGACCTTAACATGTGACAGCAGAGGCTTATTTGACTTGTATGTGTCCATGATTAAGCAGTAGGCCTCAGGCATTGAAGATTCACACAGTCATACCTCTCAAAAGTAGTGATAGTCGCTGCATGCCCTTAGTTTAGCACCATACGTTTGTACTGGAAAATCATTATAGAGAGAATTTAGAAAGTAATGATGCACATTTCACAAGATCATTCACAATAAAGTTGGAAAATTTTGATGCTATCAACTGTCTAACTTTCTAATACCAATATATTTCAAAGGTACAATTACCAGTTCAACATCACAAATGCAGATATACTAAGCACTAAGTCAGCTATGCACCCTGAGCGTCAGACACAAAGCTTATCTATCCCTGAATCCAAAAGATCAAAAACAAAGATATGGCACAGTTGTCATCACTTGCACAGGGGGTTATGGGAGGGGGGGGCAGAAAGCCTAGGCCAACACAAAAGGTCGGTGAGTGTGTGTGAGGAGAAGCAGCCAGACATTTGGATAAACTAACCAGTGAGATAAAAATGAGTTTTAAGCTGCACAGCTGAACCATGTAACTGATTTATGTGTGTCTGTAGGGGTCCTCCAGGTGAAATTGGTGTGTGAGTGTCTGCATGAACACAGCCAAGCTCTGTGCTAGCTCTACATCTTGGTATGTTAACAGGTGTGAGATGTGTCTGGTAGAGGCAGCAGTTCATCGTTGTAGTATCCGACTATGAGAATTGGCTCTGCCAGGAGTTCCACTGGCATGTCCACGCCCATGATCAGATGCACTGCTGCTACCTGAATGTGACTGATGTCTGTTTGATGAGCTCCCCTCACGAGGACACCCAGGACCATGACCCCATGGCCTACCATGTCTGGGTGTGGACAGCTTACTCATGGATGGAGCAATGGAAGCATTACCACTATGGGAGAGTGATCGGGCATGGCCACATTGGCTAACTGTAGATGATGTGGCTGGCCTATGCCCACAAAGATCCTGTCCCTTTCCCAGCAAATGTCCCATCAATGACACTGCTCATTCCATCACAGACACCCCGTTGTTTCAACGTGTCATTCATTCAATCCATTAAATGCAACATGGTGGAGGCAGACACTCATGTCATCCTATGCCACATCTACAACCCTAAGCATTTCTCTGGAGCACCTATGATAACATGCCTATGCTTCCATGATGGCCTTAATTATATTTATATTTAAATATTTATACACTCCCTGTTGCTCAAGTTCTTTTATATCACATTCTTGTCCCAAACTGATGTTTTCCTGGTGCTGCAGTTTTCCTGCTTTAAAGGTTGCTTTTGCACATTTATCAAGACCAAATGGCATTCTTGCCTTTTTATGGTGTAGATTCAGGGATGTTAACTCAGTGAAGATGCAATCAGGCGTGAACTCATTAGAATTGCTGAATCCCAAATACTTGGCTCTGTGCATCAGATGTAAACATAGTGCAGGTACTACCTCCGTGTTGGTTTTTAATGGATTGCAACTGTGAATGATTACTGGTTTGGAGAAGAAAAACACAACAGCACTGCAGAATGCCCTACTTCCAGTGGGTGTGTCAGGTTAGACTTACAAAGTGTTAGATGTGAGGTTAGAAATGTAAGTAAGCAGCACACAATTCACAAGTTCTGTTCATTATCATCCAACCTCCCCTTCATTTGTTGGCAACTGCATATGATATTATTGCCATTTAATATCCTCAGACATTTAATGCCAATGACATAGAATGTCTTACAGACTGCATTCTCAGATTACTGGTCAGATAAGAGAAGCATGACCAGCAAGCACAGAGATGTAAGACAGAGCTGTATATTTGCAGGCAATAGTCATAACTGGTTGTGTGATCACTTAGTGCATTACATCCAAAAATAATAAATGTACAAATAACAGTTGTATGGTTTCATATTACTGTAGATGATGTTGCAGTTGGTTATATGTAGAATGATTTCAGTTCCTTGCTGCAAAGCTGTTCATGTGGCAAAGACTGATAAGGTACCCTTCCTGTGTTTTGAAGGATCATTGAGTTCAAGTCCAGACCCATGTAGAAATATCTCACATGAGCCAACATTTTGTAGTGTCATAGATTGCTTTTCCTCATTTCAACTACTTGACCCTCTTTTTTTTTCTTTTCATTCTTTCTTTTTTTTTTTTTTGTGCCAGTGTTTGCTGCTTAGCACAATCATGGGAAATGGATGAAAATAAATGTCAAGTTTGGCTGTGCTTATCTCGTTTGTGTGAAGTATGGCAGTGCACAAACTAGACAACTGGCCCACCCAGGAAGCAGACAGAACAGGACTCAGATGGCCATTCAGCCAATAATTGAAACCAGATACATTATATTAATTCTGTTGGGCTCCAGGCAAACATGTTAAACAGAGTTGCATGGCGGTTAACACAGAGACCTTAAGAATGGTTTGTAAATTAGGGAATGTCATATAACTAGTCTTGTGGCAGAAGGTGTACGTGTAGCACTGGAGTACAGATGGTCCTGGGATCTAGTACAGGATGTGTAGCCTTTTTACTACTTTTGTGACAATGCAGTTTATAGCAATAAATGAATAAATAGACACATGTTATTTCAACAGTCTTGCGACAACAGGTGTAAGCATAGGACTGTTTACACATAGTCCTGTGTTCTAATAGAGGACATTCCATACACTTTTACTGTTGTCCCACTTCCCATTATATTCATTCTCACTTATAATACTTTAAATAGTGAAGCTGATATGAATTATATGTATGAGGGGTAAGACACCATTGCTGTGTTTTCAGATGTATGACTGAGGGTATACTGTGTACTACAGTTCTCTAAGTATAATTATGCTATCTGGACTTGCATGGTTTTCACAATTACCTAAGACACATACACAACTGGATTTATATCCAATAGACTTGTCTGGTTGCACACATACATATGTAACAACTTATACTATCACCTGTATTCATGCATGATTCCTGACTATGTCTGAGCAGCACTTCTTCTGTAGCAAAGATGGAGAATCAGTTCTATGGAAGAACATGTTTTGCCTCTTATGCCTTGGTTTAAATCCCACAGTGTAAAAATCAATTTTCTCAGTCTATAAAGGTAAAAATATATGTGTCAGGTTATTACATTTATGCCCCCATGCATGTCTGCAAACCTAACTCACCTAACAGTTACCTTCCAATTTCCATTATAGGCTGTATCAGTACACATCCGTTAAACTAAGGCCAAGTGTCAGATTAACCTTCCAATTTCAATTAATTAATTCCTTCCTGCTTGGCACTGTTGCTTTCCACTTAACATTGCATAAATGCAGTTCCCATCGTTGCTCAGGTTTGCGCACTTCCAGTAAATGTGATAACTGGAATTGGTTTGAAAGCATCAGTCTCCATTGCTTTAGTTTGGCTGGTAGACATGTCTGGTGTTAGAGGGGAAGGTGCCAGGTTTAGGGCACAGAGCTGGAGTGTCCAGGACTCCAGGATATTTATTAGACACCTGGTAAAGCACAACAGAGAAAGGCTTCTGCAGGTGGACTATTTTGGCTCCCAATACAAGTCTGAGTCATTGAATAGTTTGGCCCAGGCTGTATCCAGTGCCACTGGTGTCCCACACACTGGAGAGCAATGTAGGCATCAGTTTGATTACCTACACAGGAGAAAAAGGGATACCTTCAACCATTGGCTGGAGGAATTTGAGACTGTAGACATCCCACAGGTGTGTTAGTATGACATTAAGAAAGTACTTGTAAGACTTAAAAAACTAAATATAGGCAAGAATGGTATGCATGATGCTCTTCTGTTCTTTTCTGCTCTTTCCCCAGCTGCCACTGAGCATGAGCTCAGTAGGCAAGCTCATGTTTGATTGGAGAGACTGAGGGAGGCAAGTGGTGTGTATGCAGCAGAGGAGAAGTGTTACTGCAGCATTAAAAGTTAAAGATAGCTTTTTTGGTATTTTATAGAGTTGTATCAAATTGAGCATGCATATCCCAGCTGTAAAAGCAAGTACATATGCATTAGTCTGTAGCTCAAACCAATTCTAAGAGTCCAATATTAGACTGAAGTCAGAGGTTGAGGGCTCAGATACAACAATTTACAACTACACAATACTGTTATTTCTTCAACAATATTTACATTAAATTAAAAACTCTATACCAGTGACACAAATGCACTGCTGCAAACTGTAATCTGTTTAATTACACATCTGTGCAATATATCCACATTTCAAGGATTACTTTCAGCAGTCTGTAGTACAGTGTGTATCTGTTAGGACATATACTTAAATGTAATACTTCAGATAAAAGAGTTGTATAATTGTATTAATGCACCGTATGTAACATATGATGGTACTAATTTTATCTCTCTTTTTCTCTCACCCCACCCTTATCTTTCTTTTTTATTTTCTATTATAGGTTGTCAAAATGTCTCCATGTCAGCCATGTGTACCACATCAATAAATGCTACACACCACAGCGAGGTATGCTAGTACCAGTGGATCAGCCTGCCCTTGCTCCACCAGCTCCAGCACCGATGCCCAGCACATCTGGGAGCCAACCTGGCAGCACTGCCTCTGCTGCCCCTGCATTACCTGTGCCCTGAAGTAATACTGCCCCAGAATCTGGAGTAGTGGTACCCTCCAGGAACAGTGGAGGAGGTGGTAATTTCATCACCCACTGCAAGTTGCCAGGGATGGTGTGTATGGTTGTGCTCCACACCATTGGTGCATGCCTATGCTGGATGGAAAGGCTGATCTTCCTCATGGGCCTTAAGGGGGGAGGAGACATCAAGCACTCCAGTCACCAGAGGAGTAAGGTGACCATGATGACAGTCCAGTGGATGAGGACTCAGTTCTCACTGTCTCCAAGCTTGATGGGCAAGAGCCTGCTTTGTCCCCTTCTTCAACCCAATCATGGTGTGCCCCACCCTTTTGAGTCCATCACCATTCCTGTCTCTTGTCTTATTTGTCTTGAATGTTTGAAATTGCTTCCTCATGTACCCAACTTACCTAACCCAGACATACCTACATCCCTTATCCAGCAGTCCTCTTTTACTGAATTAAAAAAAATGGACATCTGTCCCACAGAAAAAAAAAATCACCCCATACATAGCTTTCCATTTCACACAAATATCTTCTTGACACACTTGATTCAGTCCAATTGGCTGTACAACATGATTGTATTGTTGTCACCCCTCTTTGTGGAGGTGACAGTCCAAATTCAGTTAATATTCTGCACATATTTTCAGTTTACACAATTAAAGAAATGGATAGCTGTGGTTCTTTTCTACCTAACTCCTACACATTCCTGTACTGCTTTCACTTTGTTCTTCCCCCTGCTTGTTCCCTATTTTACCACTTTCCTATCTATCCCATTTTAACACCTTTAATCTGGTCAAATAATAGAATCATACACAATGCACATAAGTAGCAGAAAAACAATGGATCCCTTCACTTTTTGGGCTTTATGTTTGATCAGAGGTGTGCATCATGCAACAAAGCATAGCAATGGTGAGCAGCTGTACAATGCTGTGGTTCCCTCTGCCAATGCTGCTTAACCCAGCTGCACTATGCCAACACACAACAAAACATTTACTATAAAGAATTAAGTGTCATTACATTTTCAATGTTTATTTAAAAGTCTTTAAAGATATTGGATACACCCGGATTTGAACCCATTATCTTTTGGATTCAAAAAGAAATGTGTCAATGCATTTACACCTGCTGCCACAGAGTCAGTTAAGCAGCAGGTGTTTTTCATAGACTCAATATTAACGCTCGGATGTTTAGCAATGTGACTCACATTTGTGTACTGCTTACCTATGCACAAACATGGAAAGTTTTGAAAATGTGTATTTTACATGCGCAAACATTTTGCCAATCGTCACACAAACCTACTGCTCACCATGCTATGGAAAAGTAATTATTATTATGTGTTACTGCTGTTTACTGTCCATTTCCTGTCTATGATATGAAAATACATGTGGAAACATAATAAACTGAAGGTCCTATCTGACAATATATCATATATTTACAATACAACCATGTGTTGCCTCCCCCCAAGCACTGCAACCCTGGTGTTTCAGTACTTTTTTCACACATATATTACCTACACTACAGAAATTAATATCAAAGGTTGTGCAATATGCAATGCACATCAATCTAGGCAACATGCAGAACTAGAACTATTGCCTCATAAGCCTAAAAAGCCTCATCTGCAAGGCTAGGGAAGAAATCAGCATGGATCTTATCCACAAAGATATAGGGGTGACCTTCAACACATTTGACTTGACACATTCTGGTTTTGTCAAGGGTAGATTTTGTTTATTAAACCTAGTGGACTTCTGTGATACTGACCCCAAAGATCTGGATGAGGGATAACAGGACATACCACCTATGATGAGTTATCCAAGGCCTTTGATACTATCCCCCATTCAGGTATCATAGAGGAAAATCTCTCATCTGGGAATTAACCCATACATTACTAGATGGATAGCCAACTGGCTCACTGACAGAACACACATTGTCAAAGTTGGGGACTGCACCTCCACCACTAGACCACTTAACAGTGGAATACCACAAGGATCTGTGCTGCACCCTCAACTGTTTGTAAACTATTTCTCTAAAGTCCAGGCAAAGATAGATGGCCTGTGGCTTAAAACATTTGCAGATGACTGCCAACTGGATGCAGTCATATAGAGTCCCCCAATGATGTTAACATATTACAGAAGGGGCTTATACAGGTAAATGACTGGTGCTAAACTCACAGACCAAACTTTAAGGCAAAAAATGCCTCATTGTCCCCTTTGGCAATAAATCATGATATGCATAGCACTCCTCTAAGCTCAAAGACAGTGTTGTGAGACCTGGGAACATATGTTGATAGCATTGGTTCATAGGTTCATAAGTTCATAGATAGGTACTAGACTATCGGCCCAAGGGCCTACGTAAGCCTAGCCAACAAGGTTCCCTGGCTTACGCCTCCCAAGATAGTTATTTTCCTGTGCCACTGTCGAGCAGACACAGAAGTGATCCCCGGGGTGTATTTTCTATTTCCCATCCACTCATCAAGATTTTTCTTGAAGAGTGCTAATGAAGAACTTTGCTTGACATAGATGGGTAGCCTGTTCCAGAGTATGGGAAGTCTCTGGGACAGGAATCAGTCCCTCCAGCATGTCCTGTTTATTGTGGTGACAAGGTTTAGGTCCCTAGAGCGTGTAGCTCAGAGGGATTGGGATTTTTTTAGTTGTAGTATGTCCAACAGCTCTGGGTTTGACATAGCTTTATATGTTAGGCAGAGATCACCTCGGAGTAGGCGATATGCTATGGAGTAAAGCTGGAGTTTTTTGAGGCGGTCAGTGTAGGGCATTTGTTTGAGGCCAGTAATCCTCTTTGTGAGGTACTTCTGTGACCTTTCCAGCTGCTGCAAATGTCTTATGAGGTACATTCCAAAAGGGGCGTTGTACTCTATAATGGGTCTAATGAGTGTCGAGTAAAGGGGAACAATGACATCTTTTTTCCTGGATGAGAACCCTTTTATGATGAGTTGTGCCACGTAGAAGGACTTCCTGACTACTGTAGTGATGTGACTATCAAAGGAGAGACTACTGTCCACCTGGGACCCAAGGTCTCCTATCATGCATTCGGTGTTAAGTAGATTGCTGCCTATGTGGTAGTTCATGGGTACAGAGTTTTTACCAAAGGGGATGACACTGCACATTTTGACATTGAGTTTTAGGCCATGGCTCTGACACCAGGCATCTGTCTCAGCGAGGCCCTTCTGTAGGATGTCCGCATAATTTGGGACTTGACTATGGCTCCTAGTTTGCAGTCATCTGTGAACTTTGTTAGCCAGAGGCCTTCTGTGTTAGCCTGTACTTCAGAGAAGTAGATACCAAACAGGAGAGGTCCCAGGATGGAACCCTGTGGTACTCCACTTGTCACTGCTTTGAGGTCAGATTTGGAGTCTGCAACTTTTACAGTGTGGGTTCTGTCAGTGAGCGAGTTGGCAACCCATCTTGTGATGTAGGCAATCTACACTTCAAACACTGTGTCTATAGTGGTAAGACACACATTCTACATTGCACACCTCATAAATAAGGAAATCACATTCAAGACCAGGAAGGTCATAGCTCTGCTGTACTCTACCCTTATCAGACCACTAATTGAGTACAGTGCTTCCTTCTGTCTGTACCTCACTAGACACCTGTAGCAACTGGAGAAAACATAGAGGTTTGTGACCAGGTGAATCCAGGGGCTCCAAAGCATGACATACATGGAAAGGCTCAAAGACCTGTCACTGTACTCAGTATCATGTAGGTTGCTGACAGGTGACCTATGCCTGGGTTATAGAGTGGTCTCAGACCCTGCCCTACTGGAAATGCTGGACAACTGCAAATAAAATGGGACAAGAATAACTTTTTCCAGGGTCTCAAACTAGCCTGTGACATAAACAGAAGCTGCTGGGGAGACAGATATATCTCCCGGTGATTGTCATTCCTCTGTAATAGGCTCCGACTGCATGTGAATCAGTGCTTCTCTATGACTTTATTCAAGTGCAACCTTGACAACTGTATGGATGATTATAAATTCACCCCTGGGGTGATCCTAATATCCTTCATGGGCAGGGATAGTCAGTGCCGATCACAAAATCACTCTTATAACAATGACAATCTAACTATGGCGGATAAGGGTACTTGTGTTTTTACATGGCTGGGCTTGTAAATACCTTAGGGCCATTAGGCTAGTAACCTCCTATGCACCCTATGAAGCTATGAATCTATGCAGGCCTCCCACCATCTTCGCTCCAACATGCCCTGCTGATGTCATCCACTATAAGTTGACCTGCAGTCTTGTAAAAGTAAGACTTGTGCTATGGAACTTGCTTAAAGTACTGAGTTCTGTAGTCTGTGTACTTAGATAGGTAGGAGATCTGTTCTCACTGCAGTCAACCGTGTGTGTGTGTGTCTGTGTGTGTGTGTGTGTGTGTGTGTGTGTGCGCGTGTGTGTGTGTGTGTGTGTGTGTGTGTGTGTGTGTGTGTGTGTGTGTGTGTGTGTGTGTGTGTGTTTATATATGTGGGTGTATGTATGTGTGTGTCTACACAGAAGACCAGAAGTGTGCACCCTACAGTTACTGCTCCAATCCCATGGATTGACAGTATTTTGATACTTGCACATGCCTGCACATACATTTCATGCAGGCTTCCCAAAATCTTCTCTTCAACATGTCCTGCTGATGTCATCTATTATAAGTTGACCTGCAATCTTGTAAAAGTCAGACTTGTGCTGTGGTTCTTGCATAAAGTACTGAGTTCTGTAGTCTGTGTCAGATAGGTAGGGGTTCTGTTCTCACTGCAGTCAGCTGTGTGCGTGTGCTCTTGCTTGACATTATAGAGAGGCTTTTACACCATGTGGGACACTGATGATATCAGCTATAAAGTCTTGTCTGAGACATTCCAAGTCAGACTTGAGCTTTGGTGCTTGCCTTAAATACAGAGGTCTGTTGTTTATGTACATAGATAGGTAGGGGTTCGATTCTTACTACAGTCAACTGTGTATGTGTGTGTTTGTGCTCTTGGTTGACATTACAGAGAGCCTTTTACACCATTACGTGGGAAACTCTTATTACCATATTCTCCTCAACAGACATTACTGATGCCATCTGCTATATCCAATTTGTGGATATGCACTATTTGCACCAGAACAGGACCAGACACTGGACTGGAGGCCAGGCAGAAGTCACCTCTTCCTATACAAATACAGAGTACAGTGACATGGCTTTCAGTCTATCCACATGCATCATGGCATGCTTTGTAGGCCCTGTATTTTCTTGGTGAGAGGCCCATGTGGTCTCTCCAGCTGCTGCATGTGTCTGGTGAGGTAGATACAAAAGAGAGCATTATACTCTCTTAGTGTTCTGATAAGGTTTGTGTACAGTGCTGTCATACAATCCTAAGATCTGAATATGATGTCATGACTTAGGATGTGCACAACACAGGCTTTCAATACCACTTTCAATACCACTGTGGACACTTGGTAGTTGAAGGTCAGATTGCTATCTACATGTGCTCCCAGTACTTGCATCACTGAGTTTCAGCATAGCAGGACTGTTGTCAATGCTGCAGTTAGCATGGAATTGCACTTTTCAGAAGAACAAAATTAATACACATTTCTGTATTTATTTGTAGATAGTGTGGCTTTTTCACCAATCATTTTTTTTTGTTTTAGCTACTCCTGTAGTATGTTATCATCATTGGTGAACACAGTGATTGCACCCAATATGCAAGATTACAGGGTTCGATATTTATGTGTTGATGTAGACGTGTTCGCTGAACATGTCTTTTGACTACATAATATAGACCCCAAAAATCAGCAAACTTGGTAAGCCAAAGGCCATATACTTTACCCTGAACTGTCAAGACATAGATTCCAAACAGTAAAGGGCCAAGCACAGATCCCTGGAGTACAACAATGGTCACAGCTCTACTGATGCAGGTTGATTCACAAACCTTCACAGCATATGTTCTGTTGGTGAACCAATTGCTTACCCATCTTTACTGGGAGAGTTTCTCAATGATACTTGCATGGGGGATTGTGTCAAAACCCTAGACCAGATCAAGATAGGCAGTATGCACTATCTTACCTTCATCCAGGCCTATTACACAGAATCAATGGGCTGTGACAACATCATAGATCACCAATGGCATGACTCAGCATATACACCTTCCTGATACGGTTGAATACAGACTTCAACACAACCTCCACATGGGCTATGTTTCTGTAGAAGGGTGTACATCAACATGTAGCCATCTGAATTGGGGGGGGGGGCAGCACCTGATGCATAGACACATCCTGACTGTCCTAAACTGTGAGGTAGACCAACAGGTCATCATAGACCTTCTCTAAATGGATACTAGTAATATCCTGGCTGTGTGCAACAGACCTGTGTGAGTTGTTAATGCTACATCATGTCTGTTACATTTGACAGATGTTTTCAAAGATGTCATCAAGGGCATGCATGATGACAACACTATCATCGTGTGGAATTTGACCAGGCCAATGCATTTGACACAAATCCACACTGCAGTATTTAATCAGCACTGTCAGATGTGTCCATAAACAGCTATATCACCAAGTGGGTAGACCAGTGTATCACATACATGACATCTCACCATGGTGAAATGTGTGACGTGACCTATATCTCAGGCCCAATGATCAGGTCGATACATCAGGGCTGTCTGGTAGGCACATTTCTCTCCATTATTTAAGTGATGGACATCAAAGGTGACATACACATCCTGTGTCCAAACAGCTGCCTGAAGGACTACATATTCTGAGCAATGATTGACTCTGACTGCGATATTAGTATAATACAGACAGTATCAACACACACCAAAGATTGCTGCCAAAGCCATGACAACACCTTCAATGACAAGAATACATGGGGGGATGTTACGTTACGAAAACAAACACACAACCCAAGTATAATGTGGACATCGCTCCCTATAATCAGACCAATAGGTATGTGGTCTGTGTCTTGGGGTAGATGGTAAGTGGAACATCCACCAGCATGTGGTCACAGTGTTGACTACTCCCTTGTATGTAACAAAAATACTGAGTATGCGAAGGACATCCACATCAGAGGCCATAATACCTCCATAATAACAGTCTTCATCAAACCAATAACTGAGTACTTTGCACCTTTCTTCATGTAATTCCCTACACATCTTCTAGTGATATGTAACTGAAGTGTGCTACCTTTGTCACAGTGAGCTGTCATACATCTTATTGGCCATACCTAGGTATTCTTTTTATGGCATAAACATTACTGTCTGATGGTGCGGAACCCCCGTCAAGTTGCTACACCAGATGCATGTTCTCCCATTTTAGTTGACATTCACAAATACTTGTGGTATTTTAACTTCTTTAAGTACCAACAAGCCATCTACCGAGTATTTTTTATGCACAGTACACTGTTTTCAGCTTTGATGCTGGCTGTTGAAAGCTACTGTTGGTTATAAGTATTTTTTTCATTGTTTTTTTTTTTTTGCTTTTTTTTTAATTTACACAAATTTAAAACTTGGACTAAGTTTTTAATATACTAGATGTTAAATACATACATTTGTATTGTGATTTTAATAATATTTTGGTTTTAAAGCACAACATTTATTTAATTAGTTGATGCTTCAATTTGATAGGACGTTCTGATTCATATGATTTATTTTACTATTTATTAACTTTTTTTATAGCAACCTTGTTCTGAAGAAGTCCTTAGTTTAATTGGATGAAAGCACTTAATACTGTTTTGCCTTTTTAAGAATCTGAATAAATGGTTAATTCATTTTTGGGCTACAGATGTGTTTATTCCTGTGTTCAGCCTACTACCACCTTGTTCTTCTGTCAGTCTATCATGTAAAACACCCTGACTGTAATCAGTGTATTGCTCTGCTGTATCTGTTCTTAGTCCCACAATGGCACAGTGCACTTTAGAAAGTATTTTTGTTTATTGCACTCTGTCATCCAGTTGTCTAGCCAGTGAGAAATGTCTTATTGCAGATATTTCTTTCTCAGGAACAAGCTTAAGCAAATGACATTCACTTTATTCTCTAAAACCAGTTTTCAAGCATTAGTGTTTCCACGTTTATTCTCCTTCTGTGTATAATCTCTTCTAGACATTATTGTCATTGGGCACAAGCAATGGCTGTAGAGTGCATTGTGTCGCTGTCATTCAGTCTTAACTGGAATTGTGTTTCATTGCTTGGAGAATGAGCAGAAAATATATTTCAACATAAGGCTTGTCTCCTCTGATGTTCTTTAACAAAGTCACCTTTCTTTTACATGTGTGCTTTATTATCACATGTCCCATCCAGTGTGCATGCAACCATGTGCGGACTGAAGATAGTGATACAGTAGCTTTCAACAGCCTAACCAGAACTTTATTTCATCATCAGAAGAAGACACAATAAAGATGTACCTGATCTGACTTTCTGCTTTTAGGAGCTGCTTTCAAGTAGACATTCTTTCTTTCGGGCCTGCCTTTAATATGTCATGACTCATACCATAATTGTGTGTGTATGTGTGTGTTGTGTGCAAGTGTGTGTGTGCCAGAGAGACAGACTATCTGTATCCTCACAGTCATGCATCTAAACAGGTAACTGATAAGAAAAAGAAAAAGAATAATCCCTTTTATTGTGTTATGTACCTGTTTCCTGTGATATGCTTTCTGTAAAGCGGTCTTTAATTTGTAGTTGCCCTTTACTCCATTGCATATTTCCAATAGCCACAGCCTTTTACATGCAGCAATAAGTTCTAGGGCAGCGATTAGCTGTCCAGCCATAACTATTAGCTCACTGCTCAAAGGTCAAGATAAAAAAAAAAATTGAGTAATATAATATGGTTATGTATTATATCTTGTAGCAGAATTTAACAGTGAGTCTGCACTATTGTGTGTGAGTGTGTGTGTGTGTGTGTGTGTGTGTGTGTGTGTGTGTGTGTGTGTGTGTGTGTGTTTGTATGTGTCAGAGATTTAATGCACATAACCAGTTAATGGCTCGGTTGGAATTATATTTTCTTGAAAATGGGAAAAGAATCCTCCTTTTAGTGTGCTTCTTGGCTTTTTCTCTCTTATTTCTCTGACCTGACACTGTTTGCTCTGTGTGTACTTTTAATTGTATTTTATCCTGCACAATCACATGTAGCTTAACAACTGATCATGTGTTAATCTTTATCTTGAACCCCACACAAATGCTCTGTTATAGTAGAAAATGATTATTTCCATAGTCAGACAGAGAATAACCTACAGATCTTTTTTTCTGTGCCCTGTGCTCCGCTGTGTTATATTCTACACACTACATGCATAGACCTGTCACAGCCTAGTATTCACATGTCATGTGAAGTGCTCTGTTGTAATTACATGTATGTGAAACTCAACCTCCAAGCAAGTCTTCTTGGAGAATGTCTGTATTCATGTCTGAATTGCTAGGGTGGTAGAATATGACTGGTTTGGTTCATGCCCATATCCCTTCCTAAAGGAATTTCAAACAATCAAATTTTCCAACCATAAGTAAAACAAAAAAGTAGTCCATTTCATAATTTAGGGATTTCTCTCTCTCTTTCTTACACACACACACACACACACACACACACACACACACACTTTCTCTCTCTTTACCTAGTGAGCTACTTTGGCAAGTTTCAGGCTTGCAGATGTGACAAGAGGTATTCACTTGTTTAAAGTCAAATGTTCATGGTGATCTTAGAAGCAAGTATAGTGTTTACTTTTGCAGAAGAAGTGTGCATGCATGTGTGTGATATGACATACTATAGCTATATCCTGGTGACTGAACTTATTTTATTGTTATTGTTCTACAGGAATTTTCCCCTCTGAGAGCCTGTCAATTTTTCTGATCCACAGCTCTTACAATAGTCTCCTTGCTAGCAGAGTAGGACATCAGTGACTTGTTGCCACTGTCATATATTGCTCACTATACTTTCTTTGGTCTAAGCCTAAAACCTAGAGCTCATCAGCTGCTTGCAGTTTCTGTTGCCCAGCAGCAAATTTGTGTTTATATGTCAGCTGATAAAGCCTTTGTACCTCTAGCCAGGGTGACATGACTATAATGGGACAGCTATCACAATATCAAAAAACTGAAATACCAATCAAGTCATACCTCTCAACCTCGTACAGCAAGAAATCTGGACAAAGCCATGAATAAAAGTGGGACAAAGACTCAAAAATAGGGACAATTTTTAAATATTGCTCTTACAAACTTAGAAAGTTAATAGAATAACTAGTTTTACATTAGCACATATTTTCTGAATGGTATGAAGTCTGAAACTCAAATGTCTGTCATTATTTTTTAACTTTAATCTTTAATGATTTGCTGCTAATTTGCCAGAAAACCACATTTTTTTAAAAAACGGGCTAAAAATATGAGGCAAAAATCTGGACATTCTGCAAAAATCTGTATAGTTTTGAGGTATCAAGCACCTAGGCTGTGTAATTCACCACAAAGTGGAACAATGGCTGTGGCCAGAATGGAAAGGTCATCCATAGGTCAGATTTTGACTCAGATCAGGTGTATGTGTGATTTTTAGATACTGAAAACACTAAGGATGAGGTTAGTTTCTAGTAGCTGGGACACACAAAAGGCTTACATATGTTTTGGGTTACTTACCGGAAAACATTACATATCTGCATCTTAAGGAACACACAAATAATTGTAAAATATTATTCATAGACTGATTCAGTGCACTAAGATATGAACTCTAGAAATGGAAGCTCAAAACAGTACACTTTCAATTAGGGGATGAAATATTCATTGGTTTCAAATATATGACCACAAAAAAGATTTTCTTGGAATAATCTGGTAGAGTCACCTCTGTGCTGTTGCAGATTGCATGTCCTGAATTGATCAGTGGATTAGCTGGCTAAATGAAAAAGTCTACCGAGGGGTCTGCAGGCTTTTTCTACAATGTTCAGCAATAGCAAAAGAAGACAAGGATAAATCTACTAGAGCATGATGACCATGCCTAGTTGTCAGCAAGGTATATGCATCATTATTCCTGATACAAATGATTATTGTACACAAGAAATGCCAACAGATGGGAAAAGTGCTATATCTGCCAACCAAGACAGAGAAAAAAGACATTAATGAATCCTCTTTCTAATTTCGTATAAAATGGTTTAATTACCATTTTCACTTTAAAGTTATCACTATATACAATAGCCATGAGTACATCAAAAGCT
Source organism: Protopterus annectens (assembly GCF_019279795.1). Classification (NCBI taxonomy): domain Eukaryota; kingdom Metazoa; phylum Chordata; order Ceratodontiformes; family Protopteridae; genus Protopterus; species Protopterus annectens. The sequence continues at coordinate 1,339,864,005 of NC_056725.1, forward strand.
ATCTGACCTAAGTTTCATTCTTCAGACTAACTCTGTTAGCACTAAGAGTATCTTATAGCTAGACTTTAACTATGGGATAGCATTGTTAAATATTACAGTGCTGAAATAATAATATTCAACAAGCACTGAAACACAATCTATAATTGTTGTATTATACAATTTATACGTCTAAACTGAAAATGCACCATTATTTTCTATAGAGAAAGTTATCTTGGATATCTTGCTTTTTCCCCCACAGCCTTCCTAGTGCATACAAAATCTAATTTATGGCTTTCTAGTTCATTTAGTCCTAATGTAACACCTTGCTTCATGCCCTGTAGTGGAATGTGAGGCATGAAAGATAGAATTAGAATCATCATATTTTGACTTGTTTACATCCCATTAGAACATCATTATTACCTGCCTCAACAGGGGCCAAAATTATTTAGTGAATAATCAGCATGACATCGTTCTAAACCCGTTGCTTGTTGTAACTGCCTTCAGGATTGCATTAACTAATCCATCTTAATGATCCATGACACAGCAGAGCTGTCTACACAGAGGAATGGCACAAATAAGTGCAAAAAGGTTATGAACTGTTTTATTTACATAGCCTAAACAAGGGAGGGGCATACTCTGGCTATAAGGTGTGCAACTCATAGAAGACACCATGAATTCCATGACTTAAGTTTCTCTCTCACAACCCCAAGAATTTGGATTCATTTCTAAGTGCCAGGTACAGTACATGGGAATATTCATGCTCTTCATCCATCTCTGGGTTTGTGTGTTTTTGTCAGGTATTCTGCCTTCCTCCTATAATACATTCTTGTAAATTGGTATTTTCAAATAGTAAAAGAGAAACACACTTACTTTAACAAAACAGTGACACACAGTTTTGCTGTCTAATTGCTAGCCTTGAGTATTGGCCAAGGAAAACAAGTGTCACAGATTACGTTTGAAAAGAATTGTCATGTGTAGCAATAACCAGTGTCCAGTGGTTCATTTCATGATAATTATGTTAAATAATTAATCGGCTAACACATTTTGGCTAAGTTGTTATGCTACAAGCCAGGACTGGAACTCACTTGTGCAACCTAGTTCAGGACTGATAAAATGGAGCACTTTAAATAAAATGTTAGGCAATTGGGAAAAGCAGAGAGCAGCAAGATGCCCTATGATGCATTTCCTGTTCATAGACCTTGAGCAGGAAGCCAGAGCCATGGCCTACCTCTCATTGCTTGAAGACACATATGAAAATCATGATTCATGAAGGTCCTTCCCACCAGGCTTATTAAGCAGAAAAATCATACTTCCTGTATCCAAAGTACAGATCCAGTATGTCCTTATATAGTTTTCAAGTTGTTGCCATGCTTAATTTCTCTGATAACCTATTAATGTTAATAGAGGCACTTATATCCCTGTAACCTTTCCATTTGTTATTCCTTGCTTTTTTTCCCCACAGCATTCCTATCATCTCCTCTTGTCTTATGTGCAGTATGTACAAACTGTGTTCCTATGCATTGTTGGACTCACAGAGCATGTGTATATCCTCCACCTGAAAATCAAGGACTGCTCCTATCAGTCTTTTTACATTGATGTCCGAGATATTATTCCCCATTGCTGGAACTACACCAGTGGCAGGTCATGATGGGGAGGCGGGGCAAAGCAAAACAGCCAGCAGTATCATGTATAATATTCTGCATAGCAGGGGATTTTTCTGTATGCCCTAACAAGGCAGAGTTACTTACATAGCATACTCCCTGCCCTACAATGCCAAATTGCCAAATGCTAATAGCAATCTACTTTATGACTTTGGCACCATCCCCATCATCAGGGATATGTTCAGTCAAGGGCAGTACCCCTCTTTCGGAGTAGGTGTGCTGGCAAAAATCCATTGCTTTTATCCCCCTTTCCCAGCTCATCCATTGATTGAGCCATTAGTTGAACTTGAATCAGCTAGGTCTTAGTCAGGGCTCAAACACAACCATATAACATTTTCTTTAGCCCTCCATATGCATACTCACCTTTGACCCTTTCTTATAGTGAGGGGTGCAATTCCAGACTTACTTGCATTTCCTCATAAGAAAAACAATACAGCTTTCTCAGGCAACATTTAGTAAAAGAAATAAACCACACAACCTTCTTTTAAGAGATTCATCACGAAAAATCACATAGAAAACACATATATTATGTGAAAGCACATGCAAGGAATTGATTAAAATAAGTCAGCAAGTAAACAGTTGCTTAAAATAAATGGAAATCCACCACAGATTAAGCCCTGATTTTGGCACTTGGTTTCCTTCTCAGAAAGGGTTTAATAAGAAAATATTTCATCTGGCACTTATTCAAAATAAATACTTAATTTAGATTGCCACTGTGGATATTTATATAGTAAGTGACATCCAGGTTCCTCACCCTACTCAATTAATTTTTTTCTTCTAATGTTCTAAAGTGAAAACAAAAATAAATGTAGGTTCAGCATCTCCAAGTTTACATAATGCCTTCTTAATATCACCTTTTTAATGTTATATAAGTGATTTTGAATTCTGTGCTTAACCATTCTTTTAGATTACTGCAGTAACATCACAGAGGCATATTCAGACAAATTAACTATCTTTGGATGTGGAATAATAACTTACAACACAGCATGTTGCACTTAACTTTGCTGCGTAACACCAATTGGTTCTCTGGTTTGGTTCCTGCCATTGGTCTGAAGTCTGCATCTCCTCCCTGTATTTGTATGGGTTTACTGCACACACACACACATGCTCTGTCTGGTTTCATCTCACATCCCAAAGACATGTCATTAATTGAAATGGTGCTTCTCTGATTTGTTTGTAGATGTACATGTGGTGCATGAGTAATTGTGCATGCATCCTGTGAGAAGCAAGTGACTCATCCACAACTAGTTCTCTGCAAAATACCTATTGAGTTTTGGGATAAGCTCTTATCTCTCCCGTGACCCTGAAAGTGGATAACAGACAACAAGTGAACTACTTAAATATATTTTTGGTCGCAGCATATACGGATTTCTTTAGTTGCTCATTTTGCATTGGATAAGACAGTTTAATTATTAGTATTGTTTAAATTGTAATTTGAAAGGTACATTTTAGAGTCTAGATTATTTTAATGATGTATCTTTAAATATTTTACTGGATTTTGTAGGGATGAATATTAAAGTAAACCATTTTATGTTCGTATAATCCATGAAGTGGGGCAGTGTACACAGCACCAAAAATAAAAACACAATGCATCACACAGAGTAGCCATTATGTTTTCTGTTATTGCAGTAATAAAATGTATGTAACAACACCTAGAAGAAAGGTAAAATTAACCAGCACTTAACAAGGCAGGAACATGATAAGTCACAATGATATAGACATGACCTCTGAGAGGTCCACTATTTGACAAAATGCCTGATCTGGATAGTATTATATATTTAGAACATGGGCATTAAACTCAAGACAGTCTTAATGTCACTCTCGGTGGCTACGATTCATAGACAGTTACTGGACTATGCTGTACAGATTAACATAGATAGCTGTCATACATAGAGTGTGGACAATTCTAACAGATAGTGCAGCTACATAACAGTCAAAACTGTGTGGTACACAGAGCATGTTATGGTTCTATAATGACATGGAAATGAGGAACCAAATGAGTCACATGAATTATGCAAATGAATGATTTCAAAATGGCAGACTGATTCAGAAATATAAGTCACGTAACCGGACAGTGCTCCTGGATCTGTCCTGATGAGGGATACTTGTGTCCAGTGGGCTTATCCACCTAACAAAAAAGAATATAATAAAATAAATGAAAATGGCAATGCTACATGGCAACACATAACCATTTTGAACTCTGTGATTTATGAGATATAATTGGACCCATGCTATGAATAGCAGCAACAATAGCACAGCATTGTGTGGTGAGAGCCAATATTACAATCCATGGTCATAATGTTGTGCGTAACTGCCACGTGCACCACTAGACAGTACCTGGTATAGCACTAGCTCACAGACCAACAGATTCAAGGGTATAGGGTACTGTAAGAGACCTAGTCAAACTGTGTTACCCAAAAGCAGATCCACCTTGGATCCCGGAAACTACCGTCCCATCAGTCTGACAAGCCTTATCTGCAAGGCCATGGAGCGTATTATCATGGAACTTATAAACAAAGACATTGGCAACAGTTTGGGTTTGTGAAGGGCCGATCTTGTCTCCTGAACCTGATTGACTTCTTTGAATCAGTCTCCAGAGCCATGGACAATGGTAAGGTGGTCCACACAGCCTATCTAGACCTTGCCAAGGCCTTTGACACCATCCCCCACTCTGGAATCATAGATAAACTTACTAAGTTGGGTATTAATCCCTATGTCACCCAATGGGTTGCTAAATGGCTTACTGATAGAACCCACACTGTAAAAGTAGCCGACTCCAAATCCAGCTCCAGACAAGTGACAAGTGGAGTACCTCAGGGTTCAGTCCTGGGGCCGCTCTTGTTTGGCATCTACTTCTCTGAAGTACAGGTCAACACTAAGGGACTCTGGCTAACAAAGTTTGCAGATGACTGCAAACTGGGAGCCATTATTGAATCCCCAAATTATGTGGATACTCTACAAAAGGGCCTTACAGAAACAGATGCTTGGTGCCAGAGCCATGGGCTCAAGCTCAATGCCAAGAAATGTATTGTTATCCCCTTTGGGAAAAAACATATATCCATGAATTACCATATAGGTGGCAGTACACTAAACACAGAAAGTGTGATAAGAGACTTAGGGACACAGGTGGACAGTGGTCTCACCTTCGATAACCACATCGCCACAACAGTCAGGAAATCCTTCTATGTGGCACACCTCATCACGAAGGGCTTTTCATCCAGAAAAAGGAGGTCATTGTCCCACTGTACTCATCCCTCATTAGACCCATTATAGAATACAACGCCCCATTTGGTATGTACCTCTCAAGACATCTGCAACAACTGGGAAGGCCTCAGAAATACCTCACTAAAAGAATCACAGGCCTAAAGCAGATGCCCTACGCTGACCGCCTTAAAAACTCCAGCTATACTCTGTCACATATCGTCTACTCAGAGGTGATCTCTGCTTAACATACAAGGCCATGTCAAACCCAGAGCTGTTGGACATGCTACACTTAAAGAAATCCCAATCCCTCAGAGCTACACGCTCCAGGGATCTAAACCTTGTCATCACAATAAACAAAACATGCTGGAGGGATAGGTTCCTGACCCAGAGACTCCCCAGACTCTGGAACAGATTGCCCATACATGTCAAGCAGAGTGCCTCTTTGGACCTCTTCAAGAGGAACCTTGACGTTTGGATGGGAGAAAGGAAATTCACCCCAGGGATCACGTCAGTTGCCCTGCTAGACAGGGGTCCAGGAAAGTAAATAATGTGGGAAGAAATAGCCAGGGAATTGTTATTGCTAGGCTTGTATAGGCCCTAGGGCTGATAGCCTAGTACCAACCTATGAACCTATGAACCTATGAACCAAAGAGGGTGCATGGCATGCTCATTCTTGTGGATAGGAAGGTAAGTGTTCCTTTAACTATCTCAGCTACAAGGACCTCCCAATGACCTATTACAATAAGTAATCAAACAGTCCAATCACCACTGGAGGATAAAGCTAATAAAAATAATGATTTTATTAAGTACAAACAGTGGTAAGTGCTTTCACTAATAACAGTAACTTCCTCAGACCATTAACATCAGAAACATCTACAATTTTAAAAATAGATCTCTCGTATAAGCAGGAAGTCATTCTCCAATCAAAATTAAGCACTCGTACACACCCCTCAATGTTGTTGTTGTTGTTGTGTCTTTTGGCTTTTCCCCGTTAGGGATCGCCATATCAGAACTCTGGTCCGCTAATGATTGGCAGTAGATGTTTACATGGCGAGTTGCCGGCCCTGACGCACAACCTTCAACAAAGGTACGCCCATTCATGCATGTCTTCACACAGAAGACGCTCTAGCTGAGAATCAAACAGGATAACGTCTTAGTGTGAGGCAACAATGCTACCGCAGCACCACCACCACCACAGTACACACCCCTCAATAAAAGCCAATAATCGCCAAGTTAAAAACACACCCTTGCGAGTGTATAAAGGAGTGTCTTTTATTCCTGCTAGGAAACCAGATCTGACTAGCATAATTATTGATTTAAAGCTTTTTGTGAGGAATGCTTCCTTGAAGTTGTTTTTTCCTGTGCAAGATATCAATACTGGAACTGTGTTTAGAAAACCTAGTTCATTTGTGCCTGATGTGCATCCGCTATTGAAAACATTTGTTTCCCTGTGTGAGAATGAGTTACGTGATACATACATACATGTTTCAAGCACAGGCATTAATGCCCTTCTAGCTTGCCAATATACCAAAACACTTCTTCCCATAGTAAATGTTCAGGCTCTTCTTAAAAATATCTAAACAAGTACTTGCTTTAATGTAATTTGGTAGTCTGTTCCAAGCATTAGCTACTCTGTCAGAGAACCAATTAGTACACTTCTCATCCGTATAGAATCTTCTACATAGGTTATCTGATGATTCTCTAGTACTTTTTGATAACCCCAAACATCCCCAGAGGAAGTTGTCCCTAAATGCCCTATATACCTGAATAAGACCTCCTCTTAAATATCTGTAAGAGACACTATACAAGTTCAGATATTTTAGTATTTCATAATAACTTAGATTTTCACATCCATGGATGCCTTTGGTATATTTCTGCTGTACTCTTTCCAGTTTATGCATGCTTGTTTTCCTATAGGGTTTCCATATTGTTATTCCATACTCAAGTTTGGGTCTAATGTAACTAACAAACAATGACTTCATTATGTTTGATTTCCTAGACTTTATAAATCTTTTTATACAACCTATAGTTCGATAACTATCATATACCCAGGTCCATAAATCAGTCTACAGTTTCAATCATTGTGTGCTGTATTAAATATTCACCTTTCAGTTTATGTCTCCCAAATCTCATATGCTTAGTTTTTGATGTATTTATCAACATATTATTCTCCTCTGCCCAAATGGTCAATTTAGTCAAATTATTTTGCAGACATTCCTTATCTGTAACACTTGTAATCAGTTTACCCAATTTCAGGTCGTCAGCATATAGACTGTAAACACCTCAGATGAAAAAGTAAGGTCTGAAAGACACACTCTAAACAAGTAAGGGCCTGGGACAGAGCCCTGTGGGACACCTTGACTGTAACCAAGGATTTCACCTGTCCAGTTGGTGTGTGACACTTGCCATGCCCTATTTGCAAGCCATGCAGCTATCCATCTTATCAACAGTACATCAATACCTAGTTGTACTAATTTATTGATCAGTGTTTTGTGTATGACCCTGGCAAATGCTGAAGTTAAATCTATATAAATCACATCACAGCACAATTTTTCATTCATAGCTGTTATTATATTGTTATAAAACATCATGTTTAAAGGGTAATAGATCTATTTTCAACATATGCAAGCTGATATATGGTTTCAAGTCCCAACCTATCCAGTTCTGACAAAAACTTATCCAGTATTACCTTCTCCATTATTTTTCCACAACATGAAAGTAGACTTAAGGGTCTATATGATTCTGGGTTTGTCCTACTCCCCTTTCCCTTAAAAACAGGTTTAATAACTGCGTGTCTCCAATCTTGAGGACTCTCCCCGTATTTATATGACCTAGTGAATAGTAGATATAATGGAAGTATAAGTTCTTGCTGAAGTGTTCTCAGGTCATTTTTACTTAATCCGTCTCCTTGCTGCGCTTTGTTTGGATCCAGTTTGCACAGTTCTTTTTCAATATAATCTAATTTGATTCCAGTATCTGGAATTACCTGGATGTCACTAGGACAACTTACCACCCCTTTTGTGGAGCCAAACTGTTTTGCATAAGATTTTGCAAATATATCTATAATCTGTTGTGTCTGAGAATAAATTTTAGAATCTGCACACAGTTTATCAATTTGTGTATCTTTACTCCTTCGACATCTTATGTATCTATAACAAAGGTTTCCTATTATGCTCAATATATTTATATACATTTTCTTCAAATTTTTCTTGATCTTGTCTAACACTATGCTTAATCTGTTTGTCCAGCTTGTTTATTTCAGTTTTCAAAGTTGTAGTTCGATCTCTCTTCCATTTCTTATATTTTTTGTCTCTCACCTTATCAGATATCTTGTTGTTATAGAAATATATCCCCTGATGTTGCATGCCTACATCTTGATGTTAAACTTTTTTTTTTTTACTTTTTGCACTCAAACAATTTCTCTTTCAAAACTTTCCTGTACAATATGAATGGCCAAAGTATGTGTTCAAAAAAATCTGTATGCATTAAAATACTACAAACTCTGAGGAAACTGTAAATAGTAAAATACTAAAAAAAAGGCCTGTTTTTGAGCAAAAAATGTGCCTTATATAAAAGTATATCCGACTTTTTTTCTCTGCCTAAAAATGTAGTAATGTAAACTGCTTTAAGCCTACGAGTAATCCACTAATTGGTTGATTGTCTTTTGCACTAATTTAATTAGTCTAGTTTATATTTTTGTACTGTCAGCAGTATCACCAGCATATAAACTTAAGCATTCCTTTGTTGGAAGAGTCTCCCTGGTACTTTCCATAAGGCTCCCACACGTGTGTAATAAATACCACTAAAAAAAAAAGTGTCTTGTCTTCATTTAAAGTAAAATGTTAAATGCACCACAAAACAGCTCCACGAACGATACTCAGAAAACCAAAAAAACAGAAGTACCAGTGTCTACCAAGCAACACGGACAAATAATTTTAGCACTTTCAATCACTTTTTATTTTATGTGACCTTCTTCAGAAATGTCTTGTCATATCTGTTACTTCCTTTTATACTCATTAACAGGAAATTACATCACGGTTGAACAATCATCTCACTTTTAAATTATAAAAAAATACATATATATATCTCTACTAGTATTACAAAATCTGAAAATTATTTAAATTATTAATTAAATTATTTAAATTATTAAACATCAGACAAGCATTCAGTTCGAACGCCGTAGACACATCACATGACAGAGTTGGGCGTGGAGACATGAACTCTGTGGGTGAAGGTGAGAGAGACGGCGTTTCGTGTAATGGAGGACTAAATTCTGAGTAGTTTGGAATTAATAACAACCATGGAGCGTTAAGAGCAGTTCCAAATGAAGGGGATGTGTGGCGATATGTTTCCAAAGAAAACGCCAATCCTTTTGCTGATGTGGAGAACATTGCTGTTTCCTTCAATGTAAGTAATGACAATTTAGATTACATAAACTGTCGTAGAAGCATTTTCGAAATGGAAAAAGCAGTTTTACAACACGTATCTTTACATCTTGAGATACAATATCTTGAAGAGTGTGTTAAACGCCGGGTAGTACCGCAAGGGTTACGCACAGCTAAATTTCCGAACTGTGTAATACCCGGAGACAAATTAAGTTTGGAATTAATTAAGCTATATAATGACACTGGGGTAAAAATGATGATACTGCTAATAGATCATTATAGAATCGAATTAGAAAAGCTAAAAGAAGTGATAAAAATTTTGGATAAAAAAATAAAAGGGCACACATCCTTTAAAAACTTTATGGCTTTATACAACGGGGTCGAAGCTAAGGCTGAAAGACAGAAGGCCACTATAGTGTCCAGAAAACAGCACAAGTTGAAAAGAGATCTTTTAGCTTATAACAACAACAAGGCTTATATAACAAAAGATGATGGTGGCAGTGAAAACCCTAATAGAATACTTCCTAACAACAATGACTTTAATAGCAAATCAGTTGGAAATGTGTCAGATCAAGTTTTACAATCTGATTTGTCTGTGACAAGATCAGATGAAACTAGAAACAATGGCAAAAATCCTGAGAGTAACATTAATGAGAAACAAGTTGTTACTACAAATAATGGGAACAATAATAACATTACAACCTACGCTGAAGTAGCGAGTACTTCAGCTAGCAACATAGTGGTTCCTTTTCCGGGGAACAACAATCCAAACAAAAGGACTACAAGGTGATACAATGCCACTCAGAAAAAGTACAAGCCAAAGGGCAGGAACAAGAAAAAGTGGTAGATTCATCAGAGGTGGACTGTTTTGAGGTGGACATTTTGAATGTATCAAAAATATCTTTGTCTGATGATGCAAAAAGTGTTTTAAAGAAAGGTTTCTCATTCATTCCATCTAATAAGTTTAACATTGGGAAATTGTTGATTGATTTTAGGTTATATCTAAGAAAATTGAATTTGAATTACATTATGCATGATATTGCACATATAAATAACATGGATAAAGGATGTATTAAGAAACCAAGTACTTACAATCCTCCTTTACTGAACACTTTACAGGTTTTCCAGAATTCTTGTGAAAATGAGTTCAGGAAAATTAAAGGTAATATTTATGAAAAAAATCTGTCTGAAAACGAGATAAAAGCTTTAAGATCTTTAAGTAATGACAAAAACATCAGAGTGATGAAAGCCGACAAAGGTGGGAAGATAGTCATCATGAATACAGATGAATATGAAAGTAACATAGAAAACTTTTTAGCAGACAACAGTACATATAAAAACATCAGTATAGAAACAGTCAAAGTAAAATATAACATAATAAATAGTTTTCTATTTGATATGTTCAGTCAAGGGGAAATAGACATTAACAGTTATGAATATATGTTAGTAGAAGAACCCAGAATGCCAAATTTATTCGGAATTCCAAAAATTCAAGAGAACAGTGAAAATATTCCATTTAGACCTATCATATCAGCAAGGATGTCCAAAACTGAAAATATTTCTATATGGTTGGACAAAATACTAAATCCAATAGTTCAAAAATCTAAATATTACTTAAGAGATTCCTGGCACTTACTAGAAGTTCTCAGGAATTATTCCATTGATGACACAGAGTCAAGTTTTGAAACTTTAGACGTAAAAAGCTTGTACACATCTATAGACCAACATACAGGGATAGAATACATGAGAGAGTATCTAGGTAGAAACTCTACACTATCAAGTACAAAAGTAAACACTTGCTGTAGTCTTATGGAAATAATACTAGAAAACATTTTTTTCAGTTTCAACAAGAGAACGTATCAGCAAACTTCAGGAGTAGCTATGGGTGCCAGAGTAGCTCCGGCGTTTGCAAATATTGTTATGGCAAACTGGGAACAAAAGTATTTAGAAAGTCATCCAAATTTTACTAAGGTTAAAATATATTACAGATTTATAGATGACTTGATTTTTCTATGGTCAGGAGATCAATTGGAATTCAAAGAATTTGTAAAAGATCTTAACAATACCACTTCCTTTTTGCATTTTAAAATTGGAGAATTTGGTAAGGCAATCAATTTTTTGGATATCAACATAAGAATTAATAATGAGAACAAGACATTTTCCAGCAAAATTTATAGAAAACCTTACTTTGCAAATCAGTATTTACACAACGACAGTTTACATCCCGTTCATATGAAGAAGGGAGTCATTAAGGGACAGTATATAAGATTGAGTAGGTTGACATCTGATGAGGACACATTCTTGAAAGAAGGTGAAATTTTGAATAAGCTCTTTCAAAAACGAGGCTACAATAGAAAGTGGATCAAAAAAATAGAAAAAGAAGTCCTACTTTTAAGAAAAAATGTAGCCAAACCTATACTACTGTCAACAGAAATTATGATAGAAGCTGGGAAGTTGTCTGAACACAATGGCACAACAGAAAGTAAAAATGATTATAGAACATCTTTTCCGATTCCCATTGTAGATGAAATGTGGGAAATCAAAAGTGTAATAACAGAAAATTGGAAGATTATTTTAGGAAACAAAGATTTAGTAGATATTTTGGGCTTATGTCCCAAATTCACTTACAAAAAGATTTCAAACATTAAGAACATGTTAGAGTTTCATGGAGAATCTAGAAAACTTTCTAGAGCTTGTGCAATAAAAAAGGGAACTTATAGTTGTAACAATTGCAGGCAGTATAGATTTATAAGTACTACTTCCTTTGTCACTATAGGGCAATTTAATGAAACATTTTGGGCTAAAAATTATTTTAATTGCAACAGTGAATTGATTGTTTATGTAGCGAGTTGTGTGACATGTAGACAATATTACATAGGTAAAACTAAAAGAAATCTAAAAAGGCGTATTTACGAACACAATTTAGCTATAAGGAAGTGTGATAAATCTAATGCCTTATTTAGACATTCCACCATTTGTAAGGAATTCAAAAAGTTTGAATTTTTTGTACTAGATAGTGTAGATAAAGTTAATTTGAACGGGGATTTAAATAATATTTTAGAATGCAAAGAGGCATACTGGCAATTATATCTGGGAGCTGACAAGTTTCCCAGATTAAACGATATGATAAACTTAAAGTGTTTTTTATTGTATAGATAACTATTTATTTTTAGTAAATGTTATATCGTAGAATATTAATAATTTAAATAATTTTCAGATTTTGTAATACTAGTAGAGATATATATATGTATTTTTTTATAATTTAAAAGTGAGATGACTGTTCAACCATGATGTAATTTCCTGTTAATGAGTATAAAAGGAAGTAACAGATATGACAAGACATTTCTGAAGAAGGTCACATAAAATAAAAAGTGATTGAAAGCGCTAAAATTATTTGTCCGTGTTGCTTGTTAGACACTGGTACTTCTGTTTTTTTGGTTTTCAAAATGTTAAATGCAACATTCCACAGTCCATCTGCAGTTTTTCCACTGAACACCTCACTCCAGTTAGTTTTACATAGTAACTGTTTTGCTTCCCTATAATTTGTAATTATCCTTCTGTGCATTGGCTTAGAGTTCAGTTTGGCAGAATTATCTGGCAAGAAATTAACCTTAATAACCCCATGATCACTGCACATCAATGTTGGTAAAACTTGACATGAAGTAACAGTAATTTATTTAGAAACACAAACAATGTCTAATGTGTTCTGTCCCGTGGTAGTTTTTTTACAATCTGAAGCATTTGTTGTTCCTGGATATACTCTGTGAATAATTTCTTTACTATCATTGTTGAATCAATATTACTCCAGTCTGTTTTTGGTAAATTTAAGTCCCCAGCTAATATTATTCTTCCCTCTTGTGTTTCATGCAAGAAATGTATGAATTCCTCTAGGTCATCAGCGCTTGAATTTGGTGGTCTGTACACTCCAACAATTGTTATATGTTCCAGGGCTGTCTTTATTGTCACAGTTGCATAGTCTATAGTATTGGTGTTATCACTGAACATGTAATAATCACAGGTCTCATAGCTATCTTTAATCCCTATCATAACACCTCCACCCGATTTGTTTGTTAGAAAGTCTGTCACAGTAAAAACATTTATACCCTGTCAGAATTGGTTTCTAGTCATTATTCTTTTAACCATGTTTCACAAACAATAACAACATCAATCTTGTGTGAACGTAGCAAATATTCCAATAAAAAACTTTACTATTAATGCTCCTAGTATTAACAACCATCAGAGATGGATCAGATGTATCTAACTGTGAACTGTTACGTTTTTGACCTGGCAGAAAGCCTGGCTAGTGATATGTTAAAACCCACTGGCTATGTCCTTGTACCATCCCTGACAGACATCCCTGTTCCTATTATCCCAAAGTCTAGTATTAAATACTACTCACCTCATAGCTACTTTTAAGACCATTACCTCCTTCCCCTCTGTTAATCTGCTCATATACCTATCCTGAGACTTTACAAAACTCATTCTTCACAGAGACTATTATTGATAAGGATAATTGTACCCATCCAACTAACTTGAAAACGAGTACAAAAACCAAGTAAAAAGCAGCTCCACAGGTTGAAACATTCAGTCCAAGGATCACAGATGTGATACAACCAGAAATAAATTGAAGTTAAATAACTTTAATGAATAAGAACAGGAAAATTAATCAAGCGCTTTCGCCTGGTTCCTACCAGGCTTTATCAAGATACTGCTCAATCAAAACTAAAGCCATTTTATATCATTATACATACATCAGGTGATCACTTAATCAACCACTCTTGGTGTTAATTATGATAATTAGTTAAAAATTTGAAAATTTTTTTAAGGTATTTTTAAAATATTTTTTTAAGAGGTTAAAATATTTGTACTCCCTGCAAGTCAATAATACTTCAAAAACACGTTTTAAAAACTATCTAAATACCTTGTGTGTCAAAAAATCTTATAAAAATAAATACATAAAAGTAGTTAATGCAATCCACTAATAATTCATGCAGTGTATTAAATAACAATTTTTTAAAAATACAAATACTAAGAACAAATATTAAAAATATATATATACAAATGTGCACTTAAAATATTCTAAATAAATCTTTATAGTGAAAACGTGTACTTCTGGTTGAAAGTTAATAACATAAAATAAAAATTCATCATTAACTAACTGCATGTTGATTGCCTGGCATTTTCAAAACAGTTTTTTGTTTACTCATAATTTCTCCCTGTTAAGCTTTAGTGCACTTGCTATACTAATGCTGTCATTTAGACCTGGGGGTCTTGCCGCATTTAATTTCAATTGCCACAAAAGTTCTTTGTGCTCTAGACGGATCTCCCAGTCCCCTCCTCTGGGATCCTGGGTGACCTGGTCTAGGGCAAGGAATTTTAAATGCATGTTGATACATTGCACTGAATGCTTGAAAAAAGCATTAGTATCTTTCTTCTTACTAATTTCGTATAAATGCTCATATATCCTTTTTCTTAGTGGCCGCTCAGTCTTGCCAACATAAAAACTGTGACACTCCATGCAAACACCGAAATAAACCACCCCTTTTCATGCACAATTAAAATATTTTGTTGTACTAATCTTAAAGTTCCTAGAGGGAATGTGTAAACTATTACTATTGTATATGTGTACACACTGGTTGCATGTGCCACATTTGTAGGTACCTACTTTGTTAGAAAGATGTGAATGTGTTTTTCTGTTATTTTTGTTCTCAAATAGGCCCTTTAGATTAATATCTCTCTTTCTTGTGAATCCAGGCTTGGCTGGTACAATTTTGTTAATGTCCTCCTGTAATGTCAAAACTGGCCAATATGTCAAAATAGTGTTTTCTACCTGTTGGGAGTCCCTAGTGTATGTATACACAAAATTATTATGTGACGATTGCCGGTCAACCTCTTGAGTGTGCTCTAAAATCTTGCCTTTCCCAAGTAATGGTGGATACTTAGATTCCCTGTTATCGAGAACCTCTTTAGCTAATTTATTCACAAGATGGACGGGATAGCCTCCCTCAAGAAAGGTTTTTTTTAAAAAGTCAACTTCTTTAAGAAATAAATCTTGAGTACTTGACATCCTGGATGCACGAATGAGTTGACTTTTATTATACCCCTTTTCTGATAAAAAGGGTGCTCACTATCAAAATGTAAGAATGTGTTGGAGAAAGTCATCTTTCTATATATTTGGGATTGGAAAAAGTTGTTGACATAATCTTTGAATAAAAAAAATCCAAATAGTGTAAAGAATTTGTGCTCACATTATGTGTGAAAGCCAAAAAATCTGTAGTAGAATTAATGTACGTGATGAAATTTGAAAAACTGTCCATGTCACCATCCCATAATATACAGATGTCATCCAGGTAATGTTTGTAGTAGGTGATATGCTCAGCCCAACCAGATGAAAAAATGTATTTATTTTCCCAATAGTATAATACTATATTCGCGTATGTTGAGGCACATGGAGCACCCATCACTACACCTTTCTTTTGCCGGAATACTTCTCCGTTAAAATAGATGAAGTTATTCTCGAGAACTACTTCCATAAATTCCACTATTAGCCTAACCGTATTATTACTTAGATCAGATTGTGTTGTCAAAATTTCATTAAACCAATCTATTCCTATTGAATGAGGAATACTGGGAAATAGCTCTATGATGTCAATAGTTACCATTAATATCCCTGGGTTGTAAAAATTTTGTTGGACATCATTAAGAAATTCCCAGGAATCTTTACAAATAAATTTTATGGTTGAAACAAATTTTTTTAGAGTCTGATCAATATATTTCCCTAGAGGCTCTGTAATACTCCCGGCTCCTGCTACTATAGGTCTGAATTTTAAAGGGTTCAGTCCTTTGTGCACTTTTGGAATCCCAAAAATTACCGGGATCCTAGGTTTTGGGACATGCAAATAGTTTTGTAATTTCTCGTTAATAGCACCTTGCATCAAGTTATCCATTAACATAAAGTTGATCTTAGAGTATGCAATATTCACTTCATTCCTAGAAACTAGTTCATAAGTGTCAGCATCCTGTAACAAGATATGGATAAGTGTTTCATATGCCCAATTGTACATTAGAACAAAACCACCACCCTTATCAGGTTTCATTACCCTGATACCCTCCTCTTTGAGTAAATTGGTTAACTGATATAGATGGAAATCAAAGTTATCAGGTGGTTGGTTTGCACTGAGTGCATGTTTCTTTCTTAGCTCCATTTCCACTAATTCCTCAAAAATTCTTAAGGTGGGGGGGTGGGGGTGGGGTTAAAAGTACTACACCTTGTATCTGTGTAGTTAGTTGAAGATTGCCCTTTAAAAAATAATGCAAGATTTAGTCTCCTGATGAATAATTTGAGTTCTACTAGTGTTTTGGATAAATCCATAGTGCGCAGGGGAACAAAATGAAAACCTCTGGTAAACAACTCAAACAACTCAGAGGTTGGTGTAATTTCCGTAAAGTTGTAAATGGTATAGTTGTCCTTAGTTACCACCTTATAATTACCACTAGATGAGTCCCTATCAACATCTCCATCATTAACTAAACCACCTTCATTGGAATCAGTTACCTGCGTAATCTGTTCCAATTCTGTTGGTAGAACATTGTATTCCTGCCCCCTGGTCTGCCCTGGGGATACTGAAAAACCTGATGATGATTTTTATTATTGTCTTTTTGAGCCAGTCGCTCACTTCTCCTGGGTGGGTCTGCTAATGGGGTATTAATGTTCTCAGTGTTATCGACAATGTCAGCTCTCCCTTCATCATTAGAAGTATTATGTTTAAATTTTCCTGGCAAGGGGTAAGCCCTCCCATCCCTGTATTCAATCAAGTCACGCTCCAACTTTCTTATCTTATGACTGACTATCTTAACACAATGTTGGTCCACTTCTTTGACATATTGGCCAGTTTTGACATTACAGGAGGACATTAACAAAATTGTACCCGCCAAGCCTGGATTCACAAGAAAGAGAGATATTAATCTAAAGGGCCTATTTGAGAACAAAAATAACAGAAAAACACATTCACATCTTTCTAACAAAGTAGGTACCTACAAATGTGGCGCATGCAACCTCTAGGAACTTTAAGATTAGTACAACAAAATATTTTAATTGTGCATCAAAAGGAGTGGTTTATCTCGGTGTTTGCATAGAGTGTCACAGTTTTTATGTTGGCAAGACCGAGCGGCCACTAAGAAAAAGGATATATGTGCATTTATACAAAATTAGTAAGAAGAAAGATACTAATGCTTTATTCAAGCATTCAGTGCAATGTATCAACATGCATTTAAAATTCCTTGTCCTAGACCAGGTCACCCAGGATCCCAGAGGAGGGGACTGGGAGACCCGTCTAGAGCACAAAGAACTTTTGTGGCAATTGAAATTAAATGCAGCAAGACCCCCAGGTCTAAATGACAGCATTAGCATAGCAAGTGCACTAAAGCTTAACAGGGAGAAATTATGAGTAAACAAAAAACTGTTTTGAAAATGCCAGGCAATCAACAGGCAGTTAGTTAATGATGAATTTTTATTTTATGTTATTAACTTTCAACCAGAAGTACACGTTTTTACTATAAAGATTTATTTAGAATATTTTAAGTGCACATTTGTATATATATATATATATATATATATATATATATATATATATTTTTTTTAATATTTGTTCTTAGTATTTGTATTTTTAAAAATATATTTAATACACTGCATGAATTATTAGTGGATTGCATTAACTACTTTTATGTATTTATTTTTAAAAGATTTTTTGACACACAAGGTATTTAGATAGTTTTTAAAACAATGTGTTTTTGCAGTATTATTGACTTGCAGGGAGTACAAATATTTTAACCTCTTAAAAAATACTTTAAAAATACCTTAAAAAAATGTTCAAATTTTTAACTAATTATCATAATTAACACCAGGAGTGGTTGATTAAGTGATCACCTGATGTATGTATGATGATATAAAATGGCTTTAGTTTTGATTGAGCAGTACCTTGATAAAGCCTGGTAGGAACCAGGCGAAAGCGCTTGATTAATTTTCCTGTTCTTATTCATTAAAGTTATTTAACTTCAATTTATTTCTGGTTGTATCACATCTGTGATCCTTGGACTGAGTGTTTCTACCTGTGGAGCTGCTTTTTATAATTGTACCCATGAAGGCCTTTACAAATGTGTCACTGCTTTATAGTTGGGTCATTGCCATTAAATGTGTCCCTGCCTTGGAAATAAATATCTGTTCTTCTGTGACATATACACAACTTTTTTCAACTGTCTCCCAACCTTCTAAATGCTTTCTTTCTTCTACTAGAGTTTGGTCAAAAAAAAAAACTTTTATTTTGTTTGTTATCTCTCATAATTACTATGTTATCTTGTATACAATTATTGTGTCTGACAAGTGAACTGTATCTATAGTTGCAATATTCTGCTTTGTTTTATGTGGAGCTTTTCTCCCCGGGCCTCTACTGAAAATGGACATATAACCAGTTAGACTAGCCCGGTCAACAAATGTAAAATAAAACAAATAAATAAATAAATAAATAAATATTGTCTTATGACTTTAAATGCTCATATCATAATTTAACTCATGGAGAGACTTTAGCTCTTAAGACGTTGTGTGAAACTGACTCGCTGGAAATACGACCTACAGATAAAGGAGGGGGAATTGTTGTTATGGACTGCCTTGATTACATAGATTGTGTGCATGGTATGCTCAGTGATGACTCTAGTTATTTAAATTTTCATAAGTTTCAAGTTGATGGGATAATAAGGAAGGTTGTTTTATATTTACGACTTATTAATGACAAATCTTATTGACAAGGATTTGTATGATTACTTAATTGTTGAATCTCCACTGATACCACTCATGTATGGGTTACCTAAGATACACAAGGACATATTGAACCTTCCTATGCACTCGATTGTTTCCAGCTGAGGCTGGTTAACAAAACCTTTATCTATTTATGTTAAGAAATCTTTACGCCCAGTTTTGAGCAATGTAACCGGTTTACTTAAGGACACTAAGAATTTCTTGAATGACTTGTTTGTGTGTCAGAAGGAACAAACTGATCTCTCTAATTTGTTATTTGTGACATTAGATATTAATTCACTTTTTACTGTTATTCCGAATGACACTGGAGTGGAGAATGTGAGGAGTTTTTGTCTAGGTTAGGGAATATGAATAATGACAAGATTATTCTTATTTGCTCACTGCTAGAATTGATTCTAGAAAATAATGTTTTTATTTTTCAAGATGACTTTTATTTACAGAAGGTTGGGGTTGTAATGGGGACAGCATGTGCAAATTCTTATGCTAATGCTGTCCTTGTGCAATGGGAATTAGATTATATGCATAACAATAATTCTTTTATTGATAGTTTAGTTTTTTTATAAACATTTTGTTGAAGATATATTTATTTTGTGGAGAGGCACTATGGAAAGTTTTCATAAGTTTTTGGATTATTTATAAAGCACTACTTCTTTTCTGATGTTGGGTGCTGTGGTGGTGGTGCTGCAGTAGCGTTGTCGCCTCACAGTAAGACGCTGACCAGTTCGATTCTCAGCTAGAGCATCTTCTGCGTGGAGACATACGTGAATGGGCATACCTTCGTTGAAGGTTGTGTGTCAGGGCTGGCAACTCGGCACGTAATAATCAACTGCCAATTATTAGCAGACCGGAGTTCCGCTGTGGTGACCCCTAACCGGGAAAAGCCGAAAGACACAACAAGTTATAAATATTTGTATTCCAGGATTGAGTTTTTAGAAGTTTCTATAAGTGAGGATGAATTGGGTCTTTTTGAGAGTAGAACATTTAGGAAATAATGTAAACAGAATAATATTTTACATATATCTATCATGCACCCAATACACATCCCAAGGAATGTTGTCAAAGGTCAACTACTCAGGGAGATGCATCTGCACAGTAAGGATATATCAGCTGAGCGAGCCCTTGAAGCTGCCTCAGAGTGGTTTGTTTCAAGAGGGTATTCTGTCTCAGAAGTTAGCTACATGAGGGATACTGTATCGTCTCAAAGAGATACTATAGCTAAACCTTGTTTTAGAGACCAAGATATGAGCACCGATGATACCTAAAATAGAGTACAACAGAGTCATTTACGATTACTTTTGACCCATTCTAGTGGAACTTCAGAAATATGTAATGTCATTAAGAGGTACTGGCCAGTGTTTTTGGCTAGTGAGGAGGTTAGTCAACTAGTAGATCCTAAACCCAAATTTGCTTTTAGGAATAATAAGTCATTAAAATGACAGTTATGCTATAAGAATTTGGGGAGTAGAAGTGATAATGTGATCAGATCTGATCGGTTAGGCACTTTTCCCTGTAGGAGTTGCTCAGCATGTGCCTACACTTGGTCTACTAGTTTTATTTTTCATTCTTATAAGGAGGTACCACCTTTATCATTCTTATAAGAAAAGCGCAGTCCGGGTCTGAACTGTCTGCAAACAGCTAAAGTTAACTTTGAGTATGTGTCTACCTGTTTGAGCCAAAATTCATTTTCCCCTGGAGAGCACTCTGCTTTGGCTTGTAAGCAGCCCCCCCCCCCCCAACACACACACACTGATCTTCCACTTTTTCTCTTATTTCCTTCTGTTAGCAAATAGTATCCATAACTGATCAATACTGTGTGTTTGTTAATGTAAACTGAGACCACAGTAGCCTACTGATACAAGGTTATCCGATTTTCCACCTGAGAAATGGTTAAGAAATGACTTACAGTTTCAGAGCAGTCCTTGATCAATTGTGATTGTTTCTTAAACACAAACTTGTCTTTGCTTTGGCTCATTAGCAGCAGTACAAAGAACTGCCTGCTCACACCCTTGTTCTCCCCTCCCCCTTCACTGTTTATTACCATAAGACAATCCCAAAGTTAATAAATATTACCTGTGGCAGGCACCATTTTTAAAACTACAACCACCCTTGTCACTATCATATGTTCATTTATCAGTTAACTCTGTTACCTGATTGTTTCCAGCCCCCTCATAAGAGCAGCTAACATGGTCTCTACCCACTTC
The DNA here is from genome assembly GCF_019279795.1 of Protopterus annectens. NCBI lineage: Eukaryota > Metazoa > Chordata > Ceratodontiformes > Protopteridae > Protopterus > Protopterus annectens. The sequence goes on from NC_056725.1 coordinate 1,339,885,246, forward strand.
ACTTCCCACCCTGCCCCCTATTCCCTACCACCCCCAGTGGTCCCACCTTTATTACACTCACAAACCCCTCCCATCTTTCCAATAGCCAGCCACAGCACTAACCCAACACTACCTCCTCCATCTTACCACTACTATCACACCTCCTCAATTAACATGTACAAGCATACCTTACCTATGCTCACTGCATGCACTCTCCTTGCATATCTTATATCCTGCCAAAGCTCCATCATTCCCCCACTCAACCACTACCACTGTACTACTACTCACACCACCACTCATGTCTCACCCTCACTCAGCTCCCCTTCCACCAACTCAAGAACCATCCCTATGTACCTCCCTCATATTCTACCAACTATATTACTCAAACATAAAGCATCCCTACAACCTAACATAGTAACCCTCCCACCATACCTATTACCCACAGAGCACAATCATAAAGTTTCCCTTATAAACAAATACATTCAAAAGCTGAGAAAACTAATAACCTCATGCAAATCAAAACTAGCCCTAAGTGGAGGCATCCACCCCAACCCTGGCCCTACCATCTCCAACCCCAATCCTCATAATCTGAAACCACAACTTCTCTCATATTACAGCCAATAGAAAGCCAAGTGACTTCCTTCTACTAAGCCTAAATATTAGAAGTATATCCAACAAAGTCCATGACCTCCATGCCACCATAGACCTGTACTCCCCAGATATAGTCATCCTGACAGAACCCTGGCTAAAACCTCACATTACCAGTGAGAAAATACTCCCTACAGGTTATGGCATACTAAGAGTAGACCGGCTAAACAAGTAGCTATAATATTTAAACAGAATCTAAACATCCAGATCTTAAAATCATCAGCTCCACAAATAGGCAATGAATAAATAATATATACCAACCTCAAAATAAACCAAAACAAAACCATCAACATAATTGGATGCTACTTCCCACCTGGCCAAAACATCCCTCCACTAGAAAACCTCCTCAGCTGGTCTACCCACCATCTCCCCCAAGAAACTATCATTTTAGGTGATTTCAATATTGACTGGCAATCATGTTCTGGCAACCATCCAACCCATCATGTAAACCTTCATGGCTTCACCCAACTAGTCCAGTCACCAACCAGGATAAATAAAAACTCCAGCAAGCACACTACCCTGGATTGGATACTAGTCAGTAAGAGCCCCAAGTCACATATAACAGGCTGCCTATCAGATAGCCTCAGTGATCACTCCCCAACATTCCTACTCAAAAAATACCTATACCAAGCTAAACCTGTCATCTACCATCAAATACGTAAAAAACTAAACTTTAACCCACTCACATTCATCTCATCCCTCAAAGAATGTAACTGGCATCCTCTAAAGTACCTCATTCTTGATGACGCAGTTGAATTTTTTAATACTACCTTCCTGAGCATCCTTAATTACCATGCCCCCATAAGGCTTTCCAGAATCAAAGCACAACCCTCCCCATGGCTACAGAAAACCACTAAGTCAGAAATGAAAAACAGGGATAAATCCTGGGAGCACTGGCACAAAACCAAAACCCCCTCAACTAGACAGAAATTCCTAGAACTATGCAATAGAGTCAAAAAGCTAATAAAACAGGACAAATTCCAATACTACCAGTCTGCCCTAGACTCCTCCCAACACAGCCCCAAACAATTCTGGTCCTCCATAAACTCCATCTTCCACCCAGGTAAAGTCAGCACCCCTCCTCCTAACATCCCTCACTCCTCAGAAAATATTGCTACCTCATTCAACACACACATCACACAAACCATACTATCACTAGCTAAACAACACAACCCCCCTCCCCTCCAACCCACACCTTCAAGTAGTAATCTTCCCACTGCCTTCTCTTTTTCTCCTGTACCTACCGCCAACATAAAAAAACTCTTAACTAAACTTAAGCCCACCATATTAGCAGCAGACAACCTCCCAAGTGAATACCTACAAATCGCAGCTGATGCTCTGGCCTACCCAGTATCCATCTTGATTAACCAATCTCTGTCAGAAAGTTACGTTCCCACACTGTGGAAAGTATCACATATAATTCCCCTCCACAAAGGAGGACCCTCCACAGAACTAACCAATTACCGCCCCATAGCTATTCTCTCTCCGCTCTCCAAAATACTAGAGAGATGCATACACTCTCAGGTCTCAGACTACCTCCTTACTAACAACCTCCTTTCCAATACTCAGCATGGTTTCTGACCAAACCATAGCACCACCACTGCCTTACTCTCCTTTACTAACACTATCCTTCAGCATAAAAACAATGGCTATCTCTCCTCTGCTACTTTCCTAGACCTATCTAAAGCATTTGACATGGTCCCACACAAACAACTTATCTTTGTCCTCAATAACCTATCCTTCTCACAATCAGTCACCAAATGGTTTCAGAGTTACCTGTCCGACCACCAACAATCCATTGTATGGCAGAATGACATATCTCCCCAACTACCTGTCTCCATAGGGGTTCCCCAAGGATCCATCCTTGGACCCCTACTTTTCTCTGTTTTCACCAATAATCTAGCCTCTGCCACCAAACATGGCATACTCATACAATACGCAGATGAATCAGCCATCATCTGCTCAGCGCAGTCCCTACCCAAACTGCAAAAAGTCACACAGGAAGCCTTTTCCTCTGTTGAAACTTGGTTATCCGATGCCCAATTAATACTCAACCCAAACAAAACTAAACTGCTCATCTTCCAACCCACCAAACATACTCAAAACAACTCTCAATTTAATATCACAACAAAAGACAACACCACTATATACCCAACTGAACACACCAAATTGCTAGGAGTGGAAATAGACAATAAACTAAAATTTGACATTCACATATCCATGACCATAAAAAAAGTCCACAAAAAACTAGGAGCGTTATACAGAAATAAGCAACTTCTCACCAAAGCAGCAAAGATTTCAATAGCAAATTCCCACCTTATCTCAACCCTACTTTATGCATCGCCCATATATACCAACCTCAGGCAATGCGATCTAAACAAGCTAGAGACTTGCTACAACAAAATCGCCAAATTCGCCACAGGGGCATCCTACCGTAGTCACCACTGTCTCTCACTTGCTGAACTGGGCTGGCTTGAACTCCCTCACCTCCTTCAATGGTATCAACTCTCACTTGCCCACAAACTAGTAAACCATCCACTAAATGTCCCATCCCTCCAGAATCTACTCCAACCCTATCGCACCACCAGACCACTAAGATCCAGCAACAAAAATCACTTGCAGATCACTAAAGCCAACAACTCTGCTGGTGAAGCACTATTCTCTTGCACCATAGCCAAATTATGGAACTACCTCCCACCCGCAATTACCTCCATACCATCATGCACCCACTTCAAAACTTTACTAAAAGCACACCTAAAAACATGCTGGCTATGCCCTTGCAACTCCCACTCTAATATCACCCACCCCATCCAACCACTACCTTTCTTTCCACTCCACTAACTACCTTGATTATAGCAAGCTCAGATGCTCATAAGCCTAGTACTTATTATACAGCAGGAACTTCTTATTGTAACATTTGTTAATGTCTGTTATGTACTTCACAGATAAGTATTCTAGTTGTCTACTGATGTACTATGTTCTTCATCTGTAAATATGTTGTAAGTAATTTCTATGTAAATTGTTAATCGCTGTGTAATCCAATGTAACTACTGTCTGTTTATTTTAACTGTGGAACTTTTCTCCCCAGGCCTCCGCTGAAAATGGACCTACGTCCAGTCGGACACTCCCAGTCAACAAATATAAATAAATAAATAAAAATAAATAAATAAATAAATTTTATGTGCAGCTACTCAGCAAAGGATTGAGTTCGATTTTTCTGCATATTGTAGAACCAAACGTTATTTATTATGCTCAGTATGGTCTTTGTAAAGCTTACTATGTAGGCAAGACCAATTGTAGTCTGAAAGAGGGGATCTTAGAACACATTAGCTATATTATAAATTCAGATGATCATAGTGCATTGGCTAAACATGTTATGTCAAATGGTTCCAACCATGTGTTTAAGTTTGCTGTGATAGAGGTTATGAGTGCACAGTTGAGAGGGGGGGGATTTACAAAACAGGACCGAATGTGCTGAGCTAAGGTGGATAATATCTATGCGAGCAGACACCCATCTAGGATTGAATGATAAAGTGCATGTAAAATCCATATTAAAAGTACATAGTTTAGTTCATTAGTAATATGTTTATAGCCTTGTGTCCACTTTATTTGTTTTTTTATACATATTTAGTATGTATATATATATATATATATATATATATATATATATATATATATATATATATATATATATTTATATTTTATATATATATGTTTTGATATTTTGCTTGTTAAATTTTAGTGTGAGAGAGTTACAATGTTTTTTTTACACTCACAAGGGTATGTTTGTATCTTGGAGATGATTGGCTTTCATTGAGGGGTGTTTACCAGTGTTTAATTGTGATTGGAGAATGACTTCCTGCTTGTACAAGAGCTCTATTTTTAAAATTGCAGATGTTTCTGATGTTAACGGTCTGAGGAAGCTACGGTTAGTAGTGAAAGTGCTTACCACTGTTTGTACTTAACAAAATCATTATTTTTATTTGCTTTATCCTCCAGTGGTGGTCGGACTGTTTGTTTCCTTGTTGTGTTATTTAGTTAATGTTCCAACCTTTACCTGTTGGCTCTGTTTTTGGTTTGGAATGTTAGGGATATTGCTGGCATCAGCCTTGTGAATCTTAAACAAGTTCTTGGCATTATGCTACAATGTGTGGAAGACCCTATCTGGTTCCCTGGGACAGTAGGGAAATGAACCAACATAGTACAGATCTTTTATGACATAGCCTGTTTACCTCAGGTCCTGAGAGCCCTAGATTGCAGACATGTTGCTATCAAGACTCCATCTGGTTCAGAGGGCTTGTAATACAGCAACAGGAAGGGTATCCACTAACTTAACTGTCAGGTTCTGCAATGCCTAGGGCATTATTTTCAATGTGTTTATGTGTCACCCAGGTGGTTCACATTATTTAAATATTTGGCATGCATCTAACCTATGTTAAGGGTTCCTGAAGGGGGACTTCCCACAGGGACATCTGGTTAAGTACACACAAGTGTATGATAGACATGTCTATACACACAGATACCACATATATTGCAGATGATGGCTGACATATCTTAGCGGTATGGTTGATGACTCTCCCATTCACAACTTCCAGAATATGTAAGAAATGGTCTGGTCTATGGGGACATGTTAGGGATACTGCAGTCATCAACCGTGTGAATCCTAAACCAGTTTTTGGCATTATACCACAACATTTGGAAGACCATGTCTAGTTCCCTAGTACTGTAGGGGAATGAAGCAACATAATGCAGGCCTTTTATGACATAGCCTATTTACCTCAGGTCCCAAGAGCCACAGATTCCTCATGTAGAAACATGAAACATAGTCAAGCATGTATACGAACTACTTAAGGGATGTTTCTGTTGTCTAGATACCTCATGAGGAGCATCACAACATAGTCCAGACATATGTAGCAACATTTTGTTGTATGTGCCATGCTACACAAAATAGTGTTGCACAAACAAATAGAGCAGTGGGAGAACATCATGTTAACGTTTTCCATACCTGTCACAGTAACAGTGGTAGAAAGGCAGGGTGGAGAATCAGAAGAATGTGCAGAAGCAGCAGCAGTATCACAGCAGAGGAAGAGGCAGGTGCAGTTCATTACAGCACTGGTGGAGAGATGATGTCTGGTCCACAGTTATTAATCATGATACAGACAACTCAGAATAAAATTATTCTTGTGGTGTGATATGCAGGCTATGCAGATCAGTTTATGTATAGTCTATGCTGTGAAACAGGTAGCACCATACTCACACAGGTTGTGGTAGCAGGGCACAGTCATCATCACTTGCACAGGTATGGGGAGTCAGTGAGAGGTGACTACAACACTATAATATGTAACAGGTTAACAGGAGGTGAACACAGTAGCCAAGGACTACTTGGTTATTTGTTTGCTAAGGTTGTGAGGAGTCAGAGATCACATCCTCCATTGGTGGGGTCTAGCTACCACAGCATGTCAATTAGCAGTGTTCATTGTGTGGGCTTGTGGTGTCAGGGCATGATGTGGTCCATATCAGGGAAGAGGTAGAACTATGAGATCATGTGCATGTACCCCGATAGGACATCCAATGTAGTGAGTCTGATGTGTGGCATTATCCATGACTTGGATCTCACCTACTTCCGGGGAGGGAGTGTCAGGATTTGTGCCCAAGAGCAACAGGGAATAGGCAGAATTATGGGAGCATGCACAGGTGTCGCAGATGTTGAGGTATACCACCCACAATCTGCAGTATGCTAATAACCAAAAGTTAAGAACAGTGTTTCCCTAAATACTGTGAAGCATCAGATTCACCAGAAAAGGCAGCAGTAACTGTAATGGTATTAAAACTCCTTTAATGAAACTAATAGTTAACCATCAATAAAAAAAAATCTTGTGCTTTCACCCCATTCAAAATTCAAGGGGCTTCATTAGAACATAGTATAATAACTGATTCATGGACCTAAATACATCATGAGCGTGGATTTCACTACATACGAAAATCATCCAACTTCCATCTGAAAACATAATTTACTACATACAAACATCATCCAATCTGGAGTATGCCCATAACTGGGAGAGTCAAGCAATGAGCCCCCATGACAGTCAGATGCTGTCTCACCTTCATCTGTGTAGTCTGACTTGGGATGGCCTTTTCTCTACTACCTTGCACCCATAGTCTCTCACAACCATGGATTGGGTGACCTGTGAAAGCAGACCAGATGGTGGCTACAAGGAGTCTCACCAAAGCATCTATGAAAGCAGCATTTGTTACAAGCAACCTCAACAGTACTGTTTGCTCCTTGTCTCTAGTGGCAGATTAAGATTACCTTGAGCCTTAGGTGTTTTTTCAGGATATGGACCCTCACACCCACCACACATTTTATGGGTGGGGGACTATGCTTAAATGCACGTGTTCTTTTAGATTCTTCTTTATTTAAGATAATTTCAAATGCTGTCATAATCACTAATGTTCATACCCATCAATTATACCACTTGATTCTACACATTTTAAATGTCTGACTGAGATAAAAAAAAGAGGCCACAATAAAGTATTTCAACCTGCTTTACACAAATACACACTAGCTCTGTAAACCAATCTACTGACTCTTTAACTTGATCATGACAACAGGGTAAGCCATTCTCATCTGCAGTCAGTCCCCATACACTGCAATCAGGCCTAGTTGTTGACTGTGTATACCTCAGGTGGCTGATTGTGGTAAAAGTAAGAATTATGCATGTAGTAATGTATTTCAGGTACACATCACACAAACACATTGTAGCCCAACGACTCCAACTTATTTTACCTAAATATATATTAGTTCTGCAATGGCAGCCTGTTTAAATTGATCAAACAACAAGAATGCAAGTTACTTTCATCCACCCCCACAGGTAACCAGCATTTATAGCTATTTTGCTGTGTACACCTCATATAACTCTGGTAAAATAGAATATGTTTCAACCTTTTACAGAAAGAATTAGGATGAAGCCAAAAAAAAGAATGATGGACAAAAAAAAAAAAAAAAGGAGCAGGAACATTTATTTTTATTTTATTTATTTATTTGTGAATTTGGTTACCAGGAAAGTCCAACTGGGTAAGTAATCTGTTTTCAGTGGCGGCCCAGAGAGAAAAGCTCCAGATACAGACAGAACAGAAAATAATTTTACATAATAAAAAACAGAATACAAAACCTATATATAGATGAAACTCAAAAATCCATATACATACATTTGAAAAAGGAAGGTCTTCATAAGTAATATGCCGGCCACTTTAACATAGATAGTTAACAGTCATAATTACATATTTGCATTTTTCATAGAAAGTAAAATAAAAAAGGGAGATAAGATATTTTGTTTTAAGAGGCAAAGTTTTAACAATAAGAGGTCACATAGAATAAATATATTAACAAAAAGAGAGACAGTGCAATTGGTCTGAGGCATGTGAGTATGAAATGCAGATAAACATTTATAGGAGATTAAAGAAATGTGAAGGCACGCAATGAGATTAAACATGAGAGAATTAAACATATTTGAAATATGAACATATTTTAAATATTTACTGAACAATTTGAGGTCTGAAATTCAAATGTGTGTCATTATTTATTGGCTGCAATTTGCCAGAAAGCCACAACGTCTATGTACATCAAACCTAAAATATGAGTCAAAATTGGGGGCATTTGCAAATTTAGAGACAACTAAGAACTATGTCATTTCAGCTGTGCTTCCCATAAACAGTGGCCACTCAAAAGTATTTTCACACAAATGCACATTAGTCCTACAGAGCCTGATGGCTAATTGGGAAAACAGCAAGAATAGTAACTTTTATCCATAAACAGCTCCCACACAGCAATTATAGCAACTTTGTAGCGTACACCTCATCTGATCATGATAAAAATAATACTGTCCAACCTCTTGGCACAACAGTCAGAAACAATGCCAAAACTGAGGGGCAGACACCCCAAATCAGCTACAGATTTTAAATATTGTTCCCATATACCCAGAAAGCTGCTACAGTAATGTTTACATCCGCATGCATCTTCTGAAGAATACAAAGTCTGAAATTCAAATATCTGTTATTATTTAATGATTGTAGTCCTCAGTGATTTCATAGAAAACTATAAAATCTATGAGAAACAGATCAAAATGAGGTAAAATCGGGCACATTCTGCAAAATCAGGGACAGTTTTGATTTGCTTTCACACAATTTCCAAAGCTTATTTCATATACATGTACACTAGCCCTGTAAAGCCAAAATGCAAGCTGAGCAAACAAGAGGGTAACATGCTTTGATGCAAAACCAGCTTCACCCCCCACCCCATTTAATGAGTGCAATGTTCAATTAATTGCCAGAAACAGCACATTTTAAGAGGCACAGACCAAAATATGAGGGGAACGTCAGGAACAATTTGCAAAATGAGAACTCATTTCATTTTGGTTTCATAGAAAAAGCACCCAGAGAGGAAATCTTTTAGCTTATTTCATACAAATGCACAGTTGTCCAGACAAGCCAGACTGTAAGCCTGGCAAACAACAAGAGGGTAAGTTGTAGACCAATAATTTTATGCAAGGACAAGGACATTCTGCAAAATCAGGTACAGATTCAAATTTGTTTAACACAAAGACTGGCCATTAACTACTTCAATTTACTTCACACAAATGCACACTAGCCCATAATGTCAGACTTTAAACACAGCAAATGAAGAGGAAGATTTGCTTTCATCTACAGCCCAGTTAGTCCTCCATCTGGTTGCCTGTTAACACATTAAAAAGAGTAAATATTTCAATTTATTTGAAATAAATGCATACTAGTCCCTATTGCCAAACTTTAAAATGAACAAGAGGGTGAACTGCTTTCATCCATAGCAGAACTAGCTCTCCCATCTGGTTACTTACCAGCATATTAAAGCTATTTCAAACAAATACACTCTGGCCCGTAATGTCATGTTTTAAACTGATCAAATGAAAAGAGCAAGTTGCTTTCATCTACAGCAAGTCTAACACCCAATCTGATTTCCGACCAGCATATTAAAAAAGACTGAACAAATATTCTGATTTATTTCACACAAAATATACACTAGCCCTTAATGTGAGAGTGTAAACTGAGCAAGTGAAGAGAGCAGGGTGTCTTCATCAACAGCACAGCTAGCCTGCCAAAGAAAGAATACATATTTCAGTTTATTTCACACAAATGTACATAGCCTTTGATGCCAGATGTTAAACTGAGCAAATGAATATAGCAAGGTACTTTCATCCATAGTACAGACAGTCCCCCATTTGGTTGCCTGGCAGCATATTAAAAAAGAGAGAATACATATTGCAATTTATTTTACACAAATGCATACCAGTCCTTAATGACAGACTTTAAATATAGCAAATTAAGAGGACATGTTGGCGTCACCCACAACACAGCTACCCCATCCAAAAGATAGAATAAATATTCCAAAGTATTTCACATAAATGCAAGCCAGCCCTTAATGCCAGACTTTAAACTGAGCAAATGAAGAGAGCAAGTTGCTTTCATCCACTGCATGGCTACCACCCATTCTGATTGCCTACCAGCATATTTAAAAAGATTGAATAAATATTTCAATTTATTTCACACAACTATACACTAGCCCATAATGCCAGAGTGTAAACTGTGCAAATGAAGAGGCCAAGGTGTCTTCATCCACAGCACAGCTAGCCTTTCCATCCCAAAATCTGGTTGCTTGCCAGTATGTTAAAAATATACAAACAAAGAAACAAACAAAAAAACATACTTTACTCCAGCTAATGTAACCTACTGATGAAACACTAACATAAGCGATCATCCATATGCTGTTTTAAGTATATGTGGGCTTTCTATTCACTGCCTTCCCAATGAATCATTTAAAATGAGTAAACAGAAAGCTGTAGCACTTCAGAAAGAGTCATTGTGGTTGCAGGTGTTTATTTATTTATTCTTTTAAGAAAAGCACACGCAGAAACGACAGGCTCTGTGTGTTTATAAAGATAAATACTTGAGCTGTCTGTCATTTAGCAGTTAAAAAAATAAAACTTGATTTAGTCTTTAAGCAGCTGGTGTCTTGTTAAATAAAATGAGTTATCTTACATGCTGAACATAACAAAACTTTTAAAATGCAGTTATTTTCTTAGCTGGACTTTGATCCCCCCCCCCCGAGCTGCGAGCCTCATGCAACCACCCAAATTTCCCCAGTTATAATCCACCACTGCCTGTCCATATACTCTATGTCACTGTGCAGTTGGTGCACATCATCCTACAAACCACAGATTACACTGTTAATCTCCAGAATGATGTGGGTAGCAGCTCTCTGTGGCTGGATCACTGACCTGTACAATAGATGGCTAATTCTGAACATCATAGCCATATCAGGGGCAGAGTCATGGCAACAATGCACCACCACCACTTCATCTTCATCCCATGTGGTGGGTATGTCAAATTCCACATGAGCCGAAGACACAGGCGGAGCCCCTGAAGAGTTCTCATGTACATGATATCTGTCATTCACTGGTGATGCTGTTATGTCCAGCCTGTACCACTACAAAGGCTATTGTAATGTTGGATGTGAATGACCTTTCCCCTGTAGGGCTGCATGCAGTGCCACTGTATCACTAGACTGTGCCATTTGCATGTTGCCATCATTAGCCACAGGTACCTTGCTGTCCTGTTGTGTTGAGCCATCCACCAGTGGAACCTGTGACAGCGTAAAGATACACAACACCACTGTCCGTGTATATACACTGTGGCATGCATACTGATACACGAGTATACCATGATGGCATACAGTGACATACATACCTTGTCATGACAGTTGCAATTGTAAACCAAAGATATCTGGAATGACAACTATGCAGGTGCTCTTGGTCAAGCCTTCACTTTGAACATACAGTGGAGTGTGCTTTAGTATACTGTAATGGACATTAATAACCTGGGGCTTTCTATCCTGACACATGGCTACTTGGCACCAACCCAGATATCACATCCAAGCCATCCCCACCTATGAGATGTTGCTTCGCTGCTTGATGAATGACACCAAAAACGTTTGCTCTGGTGGTCAACCCCTGTGGTCAATCTGTCTGTTGCAATATTATGCACCTCTTCCTTTGCACAGATTATTGTGTAAGTAACCCTTCACCACACCTGCTGTAGAGACCTGTTATGGTTGCCCAGAATATTCATATATTATACCAGTTGCTGCCAAATCTCATACTGGCAATGCTTGTTTACTGCACTTTTGCCTAGGAGGCACATGTTATGTGTGCAGAGACCCTTTAATAGCACTTTATTCTCCTGGTGTTGACTTCGTTGGATGGCCATGCTGGTACTTGTACACCTGGGTAAAATAAATTATTCAGTGGGTGTGTAACACCATTCTCCATATGGCATGTAAATTCAGATTACTATGTTCATAGTTTAAAGCCACCTATCCAGAGGCAGACAGTATCGCGCCATGACACGCCAGTTAAACATACACCACATTCGCCTCACTCTCTGTAACATCCACTGCAGGATTTATTGTTGCTGACGTACTTTTTAAGGTAAGACTCTTTCCTTGTCTCTGTGATGCATGAAGTCTAGATAGCTTTAGTCAAATTACTCTATTCTGAAGTTGGATGGTTGTAAATGATGTTGCATAAAATGGCCCTGACATGCTATATCTCACTAACAAGAGACAGCACGGCAGTTTTGCCAGTGAAACCTGTTACTGCAACTGTTTGTGAACCACTGCCAGTGAGCAGTGTGCTATCAGGACATGTCAGTGCAAGCTTTGCAAGTTACACTGAACAAGAACCATGTGACCTGAGTGATCCTATATATAGCAAATGTTTGTCTGTAGTACTGCAGTGCAGTACTACATTGCATGACATATGATTCACTGGTGTATATTACGTTATCAAACTTTTAAAAGTTCGAACGTCACATGGTTGAAGCCATATGATCGAACTTTTAAAAGTTCAAAAAGCGAAAAAAATAAAAATAAAAAACAGAAAAAAACTACCTGACCATTTTAAGCAGGGGGGCAAGCCCTTCTGCATCCCCCACACCCCCTGCTCTTTAAATATACCAACTCTAAGATTACACTACAGTGCAGGAAAGGGAAATGTTCCCATTCCGCACTGTACGGAGATCTCCATTGAAACGTTCAAACTTTTAAAAGTTCGATCATATGGTATCAACCATATGACTTTCAAACTTTTAAAAGTTCGATAACATAATATGTACCCGTGCTTCACAAACATGCATCCTTGCACATGTGGCTGCCATTTTCTTTCTCAGGTAGGCTTGATTGTATAGTACTCTGTCCATATAGCAGCCTAGTGCTGTTTATCCTGTCACTGCTGCAACTCACTTTTCTTATGCAGTTCATTTCATAACACATGACTCACAAACATGCATCCATGTGCACGTGGCTACCATTTAAGTCTAAAATTTTGGATTTATGTGTTTTCATTAAGCAATACTTCAGCTCCTGTATTTCAGTCATGCACTTTTTTCTTCCAGAGACTAGTGTGTTACTAAAAACCAAAACGTTTTGCTGTTTATTTAATTTGGAGTGCCCTGCAATAATTATTATGACTTGAATGCAGATGAGAGTAATACATTTTAGAAAAAAATCAAGCAAATGAAGCTGCATTGCTTACTGATGGATGCTTTCATATTTTGACAGTTGTTGTTCACAGGTTCACAGGTAAGTACTAGGCTATTGGCCCTGGGGCCTATACAAGCCCAGCCAAAAAGGTACCCTGGCCTTTGCCACCCAAGAAAATTATTTTCCTGTGCCACTGTTGAGCAAAGCCACAGAGGTGATCCCCGAGGTGAATTTCCTATTTCCCATCCAATCATCAAGATTTTTCTTGAAGAGTGCTAATGAGAAGCTTTGTTTGATATAGATAGGTAGTTTATTCCAGAGTATGGGAAGTCTCTGGGACAGGAATCTATCCCTTCGGCATGTTCTATTTATTGTGGTGACAAGGTTTAGGTCCCTAGAGTGCGTAGCTCGGAGGGATTGGGATTTCTTTAAGTGGAGCATGTCCAACAACTCTGGGTTTGACATAGCTTTGCATGTTAGGCAGAGATCACCTCTGAGTAGGTGATATGCAACGGAGTAAAGCTGGAGTTTTTTGAGACGGTCTGAGTGGGGCATCTGTTTGAGGCCGGTAATCCTCTTTGTGAGGTATTTCTGTGGCCTTTCCTGTTGTTGTAGATGTCTTGTGAGGTACATACCAAAAGGGGCGTTGTACTCTATAATGGGTCTAATGAGTGATGAGTAGAGGGGAACAATGACCTCTTTTTTTCTGGATGAGAAACCTTTTGTGATGAGGATTGCCATGTAGAAGGATTTCCTGACTACTGTGGCGATGTGATTATCAAAGGAGAGACTACTGTTCACCTGTGTCCCAAGGTCTCTTATCACACTTTCGGTGTTAAGTATACTACCGCCTATGTTGTAGTTCATGGGTACAGAGTTTTTACCAAAGGGGACGACAATGCACTTTTTGGCATTGAGCTTGAGGCCATGGCTTTGACACCAGTCATCTGCCTCAGTGAGGCCCTTTTGTAGGGTGTCCACATTGTTAGGAGTTTTGATTATGGCTCCTAGTTTGCAGTCATCTGTGAACTTCATTAGCCAAAGACCTTCTGTGTTAGCCTGTACTTCAGAGAAGTAGATACCAAACAGGAGAGGACCCAGGACTGAACCCTGTGGTACTCCACTTGTCACTGGTCTGAAGTCGGATTTGGAGTCTGCTACTTTCACAGTGTGGGTTCTGTCAGTGAGCCAGTTGGCACCCCATCTTGTGACATAGGGATTTATACCTAGTTTAGTGAGTTTATCTATAATTCCAGAGTGGGGGGTGGTGTCAAAAGCCTTGGCAAGATCTAGATAGGCTGTGTGAACCACCTTACCCTTGTCAACGGCTTTGGTGACTGCTTCAAAGAAGTCTATCAGGTTTAGGAGACATGATCTGCTTTTTACAAACCCGAACTGGGTGGGGTCCAGAGTTTGTAGTTTACCAATATCTTTGTTTATAAGTTCCATGGTAATACATTCCATGGCCTTGCAGACCATGCTCATCAGGCTAATGGGGCGGGAGTTCCCGGGGTCCGTGGTGGCTCCCCCCTTGTGGAGTGGGATAACCATCTCCGTGCGCCATTTAGCAGGCACAAAGCCTGAGGTGAGGCTATGATTGAACATGGTACTTAGGTGGGGTGCCAGTTCATTCTGTAGTTCATGTAGAATGCAGCCTGGAATGTTGTCTGGTCCCATGGATGCTGTGTTCTTGGCTTTGGAGAGTGTGGTTTTTACCTGTGCAGCTGTGATTACAGGAACTTTGCATTCTTCCGTTATAGAAATGGGCTCTTTAGGGGGAGGGAGGGGGGTAAAGTTAGCACTGAACCTATCTGCCAGGATGTTGGCAATATCAGTTGGGTCTGCATATTTAGTGCTATTGTGCTGTAACTCAGAGCAGATCTGAGTGTTGCCATTGAGGTTATTGACATAGCTACAGAATGCTTTGTGGTTGTCTTTAGAATCAGTGGCAATTTTGTTTTCGTAACTAGCTTTGGAGGATTTTATCAGGGATCACAGCTTCTTACTGAGGTTGACCAGGGAGCTCCTCCACTCATGGGATTTTACTCTCTTTTGCAACAGTTTCTTCCTTCTGTTGTACAGTTTGTTTATGGCAGGGGACCACCAGATTGGCTTCCTTTTTTTTGGAGGATAGCATCTTGGTTCTGTTTTAGATAGCACAATCCATGCACTCATGTAAGTGCTTAGAAAGTGCAATTGTGTAGGATTCAGTAGTCGTAACTGTATTGTCCATCTGCACGGGTGTCATGAAGTTCAACACTTCTGTCTTAAGAAGCATGAAGTTGGCTTTGGAGAAATTTTTTACCATGGTTTCCTTAATGGGGGGTGGGTGCAGGATGTTGATATCTAGGGTAATTAGCTTATGGTCAGATCGGACCAATGAGGAGTTGACTTCAGGTGTGGAACACCGGTCACTGATGTTGGTAATGACTAGATTTTAGGATATTGTTGCCACTGGTGGGGGTGTGGATAAGTTGATCCAGGGCATTGGAGTTTATTAATTCCAGATAGCGTTGAGTAAAGGAGTTGGTACATGAGTAGTTTTCCTAGTTAATGGTGGGATAGTTGAAATCACCCATTATTAGGGTGTTTGGTTGAACCCTAATATTTTCCAGTACATCAAGAAAAGAGGATTGGGAATCCTGGGGCATGGTGGGTGATCTGTAGCAAGCTACAATTTGGATTGTAGTTTTGCCCAGAGTTAGTTGCACTTGGATAAACTCGGCTGCATTATGCTGAGCAACTAGCCTGGTGGTGTGGATATCCCTAATGAATATGGACACACCTCCACCTTTGGTGTTTCGGTCCAGGTTACATGGCCAAAAAGTGTGGTATGAGTTATAGCCTGGTAGTGCAGGGGTGCTCTCTGGAGCCTTGAACCAGGTCTCAGTCACTGCACAGATATTGATGTTCTCCATTTTAAGGAGTGCCTCGAGTAAGTGCATTTTGAGGTTTAGACTTCTAGCATTGAGTAGCATCACCCTCAGTTTTTGCTTGCCTGTTCCGGTTACGGTGGTGAATTTGTCATTTGAACCTTGCCTAAAAAGGCACTATAGGGGTGGCAAGAACCTTAGCCAGTATCCGGAATCCCAGGGGTGATAGATGTTTTGCAAAAGATTTCAGGAACAGTCATAACTGGTGAGGGATGGACTTATTTGAGAAAGTTATAGACTTTGCAAAGAAAAGTAGTATATACACAGATTATGCTCTATATCACATTTTAATTTTTATTAATTTTATGTTTACTATGCTATATTGCATAACGTACACACTAACCACTGAGAGAGTGTCTCAAGGATTGCTGCATGTGTTTCTAATAAAAGATCTAATAGTTGCCAGAAACCTGAAGTAGCCATCTGAGGTACACAGTGCTAGAACAAGATGGATAGTGCCATGTTAGAAATTCTCTGAAGCAATTCAATCTGGTTTGTATGTACAGTTTGGTCATTAGGGATTCTGTCATTAGGACTTTTTTCTAGCATTCCTTAATGTAATTTATGTTGTGATGGAACAGGGACATAAAAAAGAGATTGCTGAAACATTTTCTTGAACATGCGATCTACTTAGAGTTCTCAGATGAACTGCAGTATATCAGTAATGCTGAAATTTCATAAAACGTTCAAGTTCCAAAGACTGCATTCTTGTACCTGTAGCAATGAGGGTTAGTGATCCAGGGAACATTATGGACTGCATGTGGGGTTATATGAGGAAAAAGTGTGAAAAATGCCTGCCAGTTCATGCAGAAGATTAAGGTTATAAGCTGTTAACAAGCTGCTCCTTCTAGCCCTTTGCTTGACTGTCTCAGTCTCCATTTACATACTGTGTTAACACTAAGCAGGTCACATGCCCAGACAGTGCTTTGGAGAATTTAAGGTAGGCTCCTGGACCACATGCCTATGACCTTAAAGCACTGCAGTCTTCAAAAGGGGCAAGTATTGCAACATATGCATATATTTTTTGCACCTCTGGTCCAGATCATGGTTACAAAGTAAGTACAACATCTACCCAGTTAACAAAGTATTGTTATATGGTAGACTGAGGACCTGTATCATTTGTCTGGTATTTAATATTTGTTAGTTGCTTGCTCTCATAAATGTCTAATGCTTGGCAGATAGCATTTTGAATTTACTAACCAAAATTCTGATACCCTTTGTTACTAATAGTGGTTCAAATCGGGACATTGACCTTAGTCATTTTGCTTTGGGTTGTTATATTAATAAAAGGGACTTAAAAACACACTATGATTATAAAGTAATGTCTTACCTATTACATCTGTAGCCACTAGTCAGATAATTTAGAGCTTTTGTCACTGAGATGCACACCTTTTTATCTACCCAGGGAACTTAACAGCATCTGCATCACAGCTGTCTACAGTCCTCCTAGTGCTAACCCAAATGACTCAATGACCACATTATACTGGCTATAAATTAACTGTAAAACTGGAATCCAGACTGTGTTCATATAATGGCAAGTGACTTTAATCAAGCCAACTTGAAAGCAGTTCTGCACCACTATTTTCTATATGTGGACTTTGTAACAAGGGGAGAACACACTGAGTAAGGTATATGGTAACGTTAAGGCTGGCATTTAAGGTAGTTCCTCACCCACACCTGAGAAGCTCTGACCACCTCTTCATGTTGTTACTACCAGCATATAAATCATTGCTAACTAGAGAGAGAGACCAACAGTGAAACAAGTAAGAGTATGGCCAGAGGGTGCAGTCTCAGCACTCCAGGACTGTTTTGAGAGCACAGACTGGAGCATATTCAAGGAGGCGGCTACTGAGAACCAGAGTATCAACCTGGAGGAGTACACTGAGGTAGTGATGGGCTACATCCCGAAATGTGTGGATGATGTGGCAGTCACCAAAACCAACATCACATGAGCCAATCAGAAATCCTGGTTGACAAGAGAGGTGTATGAGCTACTGAAAGCAAGGAACACAGCCTTCAGGTCTAGAGACACGGAAGATCTCAGAACAGCCAGAGCAAATCTGAACAAGGGAGTGAGGGAAGCAAAAGTGCCTATGGCAGAAAGATCCAGAGCTACTTCTCTGCCAAAATTCCACAGGTGCCTATGACAGGGTCTCAATCCATAACTGACTACAGACCTCTATCTTCACAATGTGAGGTCAACAAGGAATTCCTAAATAAGCTGAATGTCTACTTCAGCAGATTTGTGGAAGGGAAAAGAACAACAACAAAGAAAATTCCGATTGGCCATAACAAGAAGATGCTAACCCTCAACCTAGTTGATGTCCAGAGGCCACCCAAGAAAAGCAGCTGGGCTGAGAACATCCTAGGGCATGTGCTCAGGGACTGCCCAGTCCAAACAAGTGTCCTCATGGATATCTTCAATAACTCTTTGAGTCAGCAAATAGTTCCGAAACGCTTCAAGGACACAGCAATCTTTCAATTACCACAGAAGCCTCCACCATCTTGCCTGAGTGACTACCTCCATGTAGCCCTCACCTCCACAGTGATGAAGTGCTTTGAAAGGCTGTTCAAGGACATCATAACATCTGGACTGCCTGCTGATCTTGACCTTCTGCAGTTTGCTTACTGAGCAAACTGCTCTACAGCAGATGCCATCTCTCTATCACTCCATCTATCACTGGAACACCATGAGAATAAAATCCTGCACAAGGGTACTATTCATTGACTTCAGCTCTGTTTTTAACATGGTCATCCCTCTTCATCTGGTAATGAAGCTACTCCAACTAGGCATCAACACTCCACTTTGTAACTGGATTCTTGACATTCTCACAGACAGACCTCAGAAAGTGTGCACAGGAAATAACTCCTCAAATAGCACCACTCTGAACACTGGAGTCCCACAAGGATGTATACTAAGTTCATTCCTGGTCACCCTGTTGCACGATTGTACAGCCAGGTACAATACAAACCACATCATCAAGTTTCCTGATGACACAACAGTGGTGGGCCTCATTGGTAACGACGATGAAACAGTGTATAGAGATGAGGTGGAACAACCGATTACCTGGTGTGGAAATAACAACTTAGCACTAAACGTAAACAAGACAAAAGAGATAATTGTTGATGACAGGAAAAATCACAAGGAACATTCTCCCCTCATCAATGGGGACACAGTGGAAAGAGTGAGAAGCACAAAGTTTCTGGGAGTGACATCGATGAGGACTTGTCTTGGAACACCAATACAAATGCCATAGTCAAGAAGGCGCACCAGAGATTGCACTTTTTAAGAAGGTTGAGGAGAGCAAATCTCCCATTGACAGTTCTCACTACCTTCTACAGAGGTACTATAGAAAGCATCCTGATGAACAACCTCATAGTATGTATGGAAGCTGCTCTACCTCTGAGCACAAATCCCTCCAGATAGTGGTGAAGACAGCTGAGAGGATCATCAGGACCACATTACTACCAATCCATGACTTGTACTTATCCAGATGTCTCAGCAGGGTCAGAGGAATAATTAAAGACTGCACTCTGCCCTGCTTACTGACTGTTCCTGCATCTATCATCTGGAAAGCACTTCTGAAGTATATGTTGCAGAACTAAGAGATTCAGGAACAGCTTCTTCCCTAATGTCATCAGGCTGCTGAACTCTAATAACCACTACACTCCATGATGGCCATCTGGATCAGTAGAAACTGTAGAAGCTTGTCTCAATTGTGCATTAACCTGGTTACCAGTTTCATCTAATACTTACTGCAATATTCACCATGACTGTAACTTATAAGCCATCTAGGGCAGTAGCAATGCTGATATCTCTTCTTTCATGCAATACATGTTGCAAATTCATAAATTAACTATAGTGCAATACTTTAACATCCATAGTGCAATACTCTAATGTTCACAGTGCAATAGTCGAATGTTTCTTTCTGTGCAAGGATCAATGCAATGTTTTAACCAAGTACCTGTGCAATACTAAAGTCTCATGCAACTAAGTGTTTACTGTGAAAAGTGTTAAAATGTATTTGTCTACCTGCATGTCCGTGATGTAATAGATAGATGTTATATGTTCATAGGATCATAGGTAGGTAGTAGGCTACTGGCCCTAGGGCCTATATAAGCCTAGCCAAAAAGGTACCCTGGCTTCGCCACCCAAGAAAATTATTTTCCTGTGCCCCTGTTGAGCAGAGCCACAGAGGTGATCCCTGGGGTGAATTTCCTATTTCCCATCCAATCATCAAGATTTTTTTTTGAAGAGTGCTAATGTGGAGCTTTGTTTGATATCGATAGGTAGTTTGTTCCAGAGTATGGGACGTCTCTGGGACAGGAATCTATCCCCCCAGCATGTTCTGTTTATTGTGGTGACATGGTTTAGGTCCCTAGAGGGTGTAGCTCAGAGGGATTGGGATTTCTTTAAGTGGAGCATGTCCAACAGCTCTGGGTTTGACATAGCTTTGTATGTTAGGCAGAGATCTCCTCTGAGTAGGCGATATGCGACGGAGTAAAGCTGGAGTTTTTTGAGATGGTCTGCATAGGGCATCTGTTTGAGGCCGGTAATCCTCTTTGTGAGATATTTCTGTGGCCTTTCCAGTTGTTGTAGATGTCTTGTGAGGAACATATCAAAAGGGGCGTTGTACTTTATAATGGGTCTAATGAGTGATGAGTAGAGGGGAACAATGACCTCTTTTTTCCTGGATGAGAAACCTTTTGTGATGAGGTGTGCCACATAGAAGGAATTCCTGACTACTGTCCACCTGTGTCCCAAGGTCTCTTATCACACTTTCGGTGTTAGGTAGACTACCACCTATGTGGTAGCTCATGGGTACAGAATTTTTACCAAAGGGGATAACAATGCACATTTTGGCATTGAGCTTGAGGCCATGGCTTTGACACCAGGCATCTGTCTCAGTGAGGCCCTTTTGTAGGATGTCCACTTCATTAGGAGTTTCAATTATAGAACATGGTGCTTAGTTGGGGTGCCAGTTCGTTCTGTAGTTCATGTAGAACGCAGCCTGGGATGTTGTCAGATCCCATGGATGCTGTGTTCTTGGCTTTGGAGAGTGTGTTTTTTACCTGTGCAGCCATGATTACAGGAACTTTGCATTCTTCTGGTATAGAGATGGGCCCTTTAGGAGGTGAGAGGGGGTAAAGTTAGCACTGAACCTATCTGTCAGGATGTTGGCGATATTAGTTGGTTCTGTATATTTAGTGCCATTGTGCTGTAACTCAGAGCAGATTTGAGTGTTGCCATTGAGATTCTTGACATAGCTATAGAATGCTTTGTGGTTGTCTTTAGAATCACTGGTGATTTGGTTTTCATAACTAGCTTTGGAGGATTTTATGAGGGATCTCAGCTTCTTACTGAGGCTGACCATGGAGTTACTCCAATCATGGGATTTTACTCTTTTTTGCAACAGTTTCTTTCTTCTGTTGTAGAGTTTGTTTATACAAACTATTTTATAGCAACAGAATGCTTTGTGGTTTTCTTTAGAATCAGTGGCAATTTTGTTTTCGTAACGAGCTTTGGAGGATTTTATCAGGGATCACAGCTTCTTACTGAGGCTGACCAGGAAGCTCCTCCACTCATGGGATTTTACTCTTTTTTGCAACAGTTTCTTTCTTCTGTTGTAGAGTTTGTTTATGGCAGGGGACCACCAGATTGGCTTCCTTTTTTTGGAGGATAGCATCTTGGTTCTGTTAGGGATAGCACAATCCATGCACTCGTGTAAGTGCTTATAAAGTGCATTTGTGTAGGATTCAGCAGTCGTACCTCTATTGTCCATCTGCATGGGTGTCGTGAAGTTTTCCACTTCTGTCTTAAGAAGTGTGAAGTTGGCTTTGGAGAATATTTTTATGGTGGTTTCCCTAATGGGGGTGGGGGCGGGATGTGGATGTCTAGGGTGATTAGCTTGTGGTTGGATCTG
Organism: Protopterus annectens; assembly: GCF_019279795.1. Taxonomy (NCBI): domain Eukaryota; kingdom Metazoa; phylum Chordata; order Ceratodontiformes; family Protopteridae; genus Protopterus; species Protopterus annectens. Next base: position 1,339,907,301 of record NC_056725.1, read on the forward strand.
ACCAATGAGGACTTGACCTCTGATGTGGAACACCGGTCGCCCATGTTGGTAGTGACCAGGTCTGGGATATTGCTGCCGCTGGTGGGGATATGGATAAGTTGATCCAAGGCATTGGAATATATGAATTCCAGAAAACATTGAGCAAAAGAGTTGGTACATGAGTAGTTTTCCCAGTTAATGGTGGGGTAGTTGAAATTGTCCATTATTAGGGTCTTGGGTTGTACCCTAATATTTTCCAGTGTATCAAGAAATGAGGAGTGAGAATCCTGGGGCATGGTGGGGGATCTGTAGCAAGTTACAATTTGGATTGCAGTCTTGCCGAGAGTTAGTTGCACTTTGATAATCTCGGATGCATTATGCTGAGCTGCTAGCTTGGAGGTGTGGATATTCTTAATGAATATGGACATGCCTCCGTCTTTAGTGTTTCAGTCCAGGTTAGGTGGCTGAAAGGTGTGGTATGAATTATAGCCTGGTAATGCAGGGGTGCTCTCTGGGGCCTTGAACCAGGCCTCTGTCACTGCACAGATGTTGATGTTCTCCATTTTAAGGAGTGCCTGTAAATGTCTGTGAAAATAGACTATATGTTGTGTGCACATTGAGTCTGGAGACATGGAATTGCATTCAGTTTTTGCACTTGTATGATTTCGGAATGACAATAATGTTTACTTTGGCTTTGACTTTTATTTGATGTTTATTAGTAAGTTCTTCTGAAGTCAGAATATCATCTCTATTCAGGTAATCCACACTACATTTTAATATCTTAGGCCACCAGTTATTAATGGGATACTTCAGATTAGGCAGAAGAACTCTCACTGTATCAGTAATAGTCTTTTGACAAGAATGCTAATTCTTCAAATAAAGCTTTTTTTGACTGAATACTGGTGTCATATTTCTACAGAAGGAGGACTGACTTGGATAAGACAACCTGTTTTCAGAGATTAGTGTTAGACTAAGTGCCCTTGTGGGCCATTTTAAACCTAGCTAATTATCCCATGTGAGAATCAAACCCTGCACTGTGTTTGTAAGGTAAACACCCTTACCATTATGCCAAACTCCTACCCAAGTTGTTCATCTTAAATTTCATTAGTTCTGCTCCCCACATGGTGTGAAGGATGTTCTGTCTGGATAGTACTGACCTCTTCACTCACAGTGGAATACTGTTGGCTTACTATATCAGTAATAGGGGTGGTGAAGAATATCCATGCTTTGAATACTGGACTGGCATTCATTGGGGTGCTGGAGGAGTGAAGAATAATAACAATGTGCTGAAAGTACAGGAGGGGACTGGATCATTTGTTGGCATATCTGTGGGGTGGATAACAATTAATAATTAGATTTGTGGCTCCTTTCAAATGTATGTATGAATTGATGTATTTATTTGCCCTAAGCTTCCCATTAAGCTTTATTTCTTTCTTTCAGTAAAAAATAAAACGTGGATCTCTGGTTAATGTGGTTGTATGTCATGAAAAAGCAAATTATTAAAAGAAAGATCACATGCATTTTTAGTGGCATGTAAAGATAATGATTTAATAGTCTTTTAAATACAGCACTGATGCTGGCCAGATATCCCCAGACATTTAACTTCCATATTGAATTAATAGCAATAGGTAAGCTGGTTAAGTCAAAGGCAGACACTAGTAGCCAGAGGAGAAGCAGAAAGTAGAGGCTATACATAGTGAATCCTTAGTATCTTATCATGATATGACATAAACAGTACAGAAACATGTCTTCTGATGAGTTTGTGAACACAAAATGTGCTGTGGAAACAAAGACTGACTGGAAAGAGTTGTACTGACTTTCACCTTGAGTGTTATGCTATTTAGTCAAACTTTAACTTGCTACAGCTGCTGCATGGAATTACTTATGGAGATGAGGACTAAAACTTTACGCTCCTCTTATGATGTACCCTTTCTTTGTGTGAGGATTCCTCCTGGACTATGTTGCTGCTATATATTATAGTTCAAGGAATATTGGACCTGTCATGCAGCCCATCACATTGTTGGTGTACTCTGTGGTCTGAGTTTTACTCTGAGTCCTCTATTTTTATATGAGATAGACTTATGTCCACCTATACCAAACCATTTTAAGCTACACTTTTTTCCTTCAATTCGAGCTCTGTGATTCATTTAACATTACTGCTTATCTGTGCTCACTTAGCATATCTTAATTGTGTAGTAGTCTGATACTGGGTGTAATATGGGGTGCTTGAGGATGCAAGTTTCTTTCTGCCTAAGAATGTCTACAGCATATTTGAACCCAAAGCAAAGCAAATGTTGGGTACCCTAACTGAACTGTTTCCACTACGAACCCCTGGACAGGGGTTACAGGTAGATCAAAACAACCAGTCAAATTCATCTAGATGAAAAGCAATAAGTAAAGCATTTCTTGTAGGAGATAAGCTCCCCTGTACCCCATCTCTATGTTGGAGACAGGGCTGCCACTCCCCCAAACTTGTGTGTGTGTATATGTATATATGTGTGTGTGGTGTGTGATATATATATATATACACACACACACACACACACACACACACACACACACACACACACACATCTATAATTCTATCATCACACAAATGCGCTGAAGATAGAAATTGTCCAAAGGGATGGAATCACTAGTGGAACATACTAAGAAATTAGAATGGCAGTGATTTCCTCTGGAAAAGCGATCTGACAGTTCAGCTTTGTTCAGCTATAAGTATTCAATCTGCGTGGTTCATTCCTTGAGTATTCAGTGATTTCTGATGTAAATGTATTCTGAACACTTTCTTTATTCCCCACAGTTCCAGATGCGATTAGTCTGGCCACAGTGGATTGTGGAATTTTTCTTGGCAGTTTTGTCTGTTTGAAGGCATGTAGTTTGCACAAACCACTGGAGGAGATGACATTTGTTTCACTTTATATGGCATGGCACATATCTATCACTTCACTTTTGTGTGATAAGGTAAATGTATATCAATGTGAAAAATGAAATTTAGGGTGCTGTACTATAAAGAACAAAAGTAATGGTGGTGATTTTCTTTGTTCCTTATATTTTACTTAGTAAAATGTACTCAGATTCATCTTCTGGAATGCTATGACACTTTTCAGAAAGCTTGACATATAACTGCTTTTTGGTCTTTTGCCTAATATTAAGTGTAGCATGTAATGAGTTAAGTGATGTGGGTTACTTTAACTCATTAATACCTACAGGGCCCTTTGGTATATTTCCATTTCACACTCACAGCTCCATACAACATCAGTATGTTGTTTGAGGCTGGTTTCCTTAATCAAGTGACTGATGATAGACAGTGTGTGAAGGGGTGGTACAGTGAGTAGCAGTGTTGTTTCACACCAAAGAATGTATGGCCTTCCTGTACCCATTCAGACCAAGGTATGTGCGACACTTACCATACTGGCTACAGGGAATTTTCAGAGACAAAATTATGACACCCTGGATATTTCACAAGCTTCAGCCTGTACAACACTCAACACATTCCTCAATACATTGCTTTCACATGTGCATGAGCACATCTGCCCTTCGAATACACCATGGGAGAGAGCCACCACCATGCATGGTTTCTACAGTATTATCCACCTACCCAAAGTGCAGCAAGCCATAAATTGCACTCATGGGTCAATAAAGGGCCCAGCTGGTGCCTATGGACAGTGCTACAATAATAGGAAGGGATGGTATTCCATCATTCTATCAAATGCTAAGTAGTATGTGGCACACAGGGGATAATAGGATAACAACTAATGCATCTGCACAGCAATCTGTCAGTACCCATGATCCCAGTATAAGGCATAGAAGTCATCTGTATCATCACTTCTTACATGGAGACATCCCACAGGGCCCCCAAGTAGATAAGTGCAGACACACCGGTCCACCTACAGCCATGTATATAACAGGTACTGAACCCTAATGACCCCTCAGTCTCCCCCGCCACTGTCCCCAGTGTATAATACAAGGTGTGGTTGAACAGCAATACAAAATCATCCATGTGCAGTGAAGATGCCTGGGACTGCTAGCAGCAGTCACACATTACCCCTCCAGCATCTCAGTAGGAGGAGACTGGCACACCAAAAGACCACACTTTACTTTAGAAGCTACTGAAAGAGTGCTCACAAAATTAAACCCTGTAACTCACTTACTCCAGATATTAGAAATCTTCTGTTTCTTCCCTTCTAGAAAGCAATTCTTTGATGCCACATGTGTGAAAACAGCACAATATAACTGCTTTCCTAAGACAGCATACTCACCCTGTCACATCACCTTGTCTTTGTTTTGTTTTTTTAATATAAATATAATATTTCAATTCATATACAACTACTAGGGTTATGCTAAGTGTACTATTCAATGTAAATACGTAATATTCCTTATAATATTCCACACTGTACATTCATGTTCTCCACACTGTTCTGTTTAATCCTGCCATTAAATATACACTTATCCTGCCTGCTTGTGGTCTGTGTTAAGAATGAAACGAATTCATTACATCATCCCACTTACCCTACTAGCAAATAAGCAAAGTAGTTCATAAGTTCATAGGTTCATAGGTTCATAGGTGTGTACTAGGCTAATGGCCCTGGAGCCTTTACAGGCCTAGCCCAAAAATATTGTCCAGTCACCATGCCACCCGATGTTAGTTCACAGTGCCCCTATTCAAAAGGGCAACTGGAATGATCCCTGGGGTGAACTTTCTGTTACCCATCCACTCATCCAGATTTCTCATGAAGAGCTGACAAAATGCTAAAAAACACAAAGGCAAGGGTAATTTCCAAAACTTTATGTCAATGCTTTCGTTCAGTTTTCATTTCAAAGAATGTATGAACATCAGTATAATATCAGCAAAAACCTTTGTACTAGTGCATTGGTGAAACATGTTACTGAGAATCATGGCCATCACTTCCACTACTTAGTTATTGACCAAGTCACTAAAGATGTTAGAGGTGGACCTTGGTCCTTGAGATTGGAAGAAAAAGAATTGGCCTGGCAATTGAGGCTGAAAGCATATACATATCCAGGTCTTAACGATCAGTGTTGCCTAAAATGTATTTTGAAATTTAAATCTATTGAGAGGTGATTGACTTCTTTTTTTAGAATTCTTTATTATTAGATTATTGAATTTTAACATTATATATATTTTCTGTTATACAGTTTTATACACTGTTAATATTTTCTTATAGCACGTACTGTGTGTTATGTATTACACACAATCATCTGCCTTTTAGGCTGTTTGAGAGGGTGTATGACTTTAAGATTTTAATTGCCTTTATGATGTCATGATTGACTAATAGTAGTTAACTTCTGCATTTTGATTTTGAAATTTGTCTGAAGACGTTCATGTATGAAAACTGAACGAAAGTTCTAACATAAAGTTTTGGAAATTATCTTTGCCTTTTTTTTTCTCATGAAGAGGTCCAGTGAGGTGCACTGCTTGACATGAATGGGAAGCTTATTCCAGAGTATGGGCAGTCTTTGGGAGATGAATCTTTCCCTCCAGCATATTCTGTTAATTGTGGTAATGAGGTTGTGATCTCTGGAACATGTGGTGCGGGGGATTGGGATTTCTTTAAGTGTAGCATTTCAAGTAGGGCTGGGTCAGACATGGCTTTGTAAGTCAAGCAGAGATCACCTCTAAGTAGACAATAAGAGACTGAGAAAAGGTGACATTTCTTGAGTCTGTCCATGTAGGACATGTGTTTAATGCCTAGGATAATTTTTGTGAGGTACTTTTGTGGCCTCTCCAGCTGTTGCAGGTGTCTAGTCAGGTACATGCCAAATGGGGCGTTAGATTCGATGATTGGTCTAATGAGGGATGAGTAGAGAGGGATGATGACTTCTTTCTTCCTGAATGCGAAACCTTTGGTTATAAGATGTGCCACATAGAAGGACTTTCTGACCACAGTGGCAATGTGGTGGTCAAAGGTGAGGTATCGACCTGGGTGCCCAGATCTCTTATGGCCCCTTCAGTGTTCAGTGGGCTTCCATCAACATGGTAGTTCATGGGAACTGAGTTTTTTCCAAAGGGGATAACACATTTTTTGGAGTTAAGCTTCAGGCCATGGTTTTGACACCAGTCATTAGTCTCAGGGAGACCCTTTTGTAGGATGTCTGCATCACTTGGGGAGTTGATAATGACTCCTAGCTTGCAGTCATCAGCCAACTTGGTCAGCCAGAGTCCTTCTGTGATGGCCTGGACTTCTGAGAAGTAGATTCCATACAGGAGAGGCCCCAGGACTGAGCCCTGTGGGACTCCACTCATGACTGGTCAACAGTCTGACTTGGAATCTCCAACTTTTACTCTGTGGGTACTGTCTGTGAGCCAATTTGCAACCCACCTAGTGATGTAAGGACTGATGTCTAGTTTGGTGAGTTTATCAATGATACCTGAGTGAGGAATGGTATCAAAGGCCTTGGCCAGGTTGAGGTAGGCTGTATGCACTGCCTTACCCTCATCCACAGCCTTGGTAACCACCTCGAAGAAGTCAACCAGGTTCAGCAGGCAGGATGTCCCTTGACAAAGCCAAACTGTGTAGGGTAAAGAGTTTGGAGATTGCCTATATCTTTGTTAAGCAGGTCCAAGATGATGCGCTCCACAGCTTTGCATACCAGACTCATTAGACTAATGGGGTGATAGTTCCCAGGATCTGTAGTTTCTCCCCCTTTATGGAGCAGGATGACTGTACAGTGTGACATTTGTTAGGGACATAGCCTGAGGTAAGACTGTGATTGAACAGGGCACACAGATGTGGTACCAGTTTGTTTTGTAGCTCATGTAGGATGCAGCCTGGGATATTATCAGGTCCCATGGATGCTGTATTCTTGGCTTTGGACAATGCAGCTTTTACTTGTGCCACAGAAATGATGGGTACCAGGCTTTCTTCTGGTATTGTGAGAGGGCCCTTGGGGGGACGGGTAAAATTGGAAATGAATCTGTCGGCCAGTATGTTGGCTCAGTATACGAGGTGCCATTGTGCAATAACTCAGACCAAATCTGGGTATTGCCTTGGAGATTTTTAATATAGCTCTAGAAAGCTTTGTGGTTGTTTTTGGCATCAGTCGCAATTCTGCCTTCATAGCTGGCTTTAGAGGATTTGATAAGGGATCTCAGCTTTTTGTTGAGACTGATAAGGGAGGTTTTCCAGTCTTGTGACTTCATTTTTTTTCTGCCACAGTTTTTTCCTTCTGTTGTAGAGTTTATTGATGGCTGGGGACCACCAGATTGGCTTCCTTTTCTTGGAGGACAGTGTCTTAGTTCTATTTGGTATGGCAAGGTCCATACATTTGTGTACGTGCTCGTACAGTGCATTGGTGTGTGATTTGGCAGTCATGCAGCTATTTTCCATTGGCATGGGTGCTGAGAAGTTAGCCACCTCTGTTTTTAGTATCCCAAAGCCGGCTTCAGAGAAGTGTTTCAGGGTAGTCACCTTAGTGGGAGTTGTAGGTGAGATGGAGATTTCCATGGTGATCAGTTTGTGGTCCGATTTAACCAGGGAGGAATTGACTATAGGTGTGGAGCAACGGTCTTCCATGTTGATGATAACCAGGTTAAGGATGTTGCTTCCTCTAGTGGGGGTCAGAATGAGCTGGTCCAGGGCATTAGAATTGATAAATTCCAGAAAGCATTGGGTCTGTACATTGGTACATGAATAGTTTTCCTTTTCCCAGTTGATGGAAGGGTAGTTGAAGTCACCCAGTATAAGAGTATTGGGTTGGACCTTGATAGATTCCAGGGTGCTTAGGTACTTGGATTGAGAGTCTAGGGACATGTTTGGGGTTCTGTAGCAGGCTATGACTTGTATCACTGTCTTATCCAGTGTTAGTTGTATCTGAAGTATCTCGGATGCATTATGCTGGGCTACCAGTCTAGAGGTGTGCGTATCCTTTAAGAATATGGAGACACCACCACCTTTGGAGTTTCTGCCCATATTCTGGGGCCAAAAGGTATGGAATGAGTTGTAGCCTGGGAGCACAGGGGTGCTTTCTGCCTCTTTAAACCAGGTCTCTGTTACAGCACAGATGTCGACATTATCCATTTTGAGGAGAGCTTTGAGCAAGTGCATCTTGAGATTTAGACTTCTAGCATTGAGCAGCATGACTCTCAGATTGCATTTGTTTGTAGCTGTTACTGTGGAATTTTGGTCTTTGGAACACTGTCTAAAAAAGGCACTATCGGATTGGCAAGAGCCTTAGCCAGTACCCAGAATCTCAGGAGTGACAGATGCAGGCTGTCTCTGGCAAAGCATCTAGGTCTGTTGATCATGTCGTCTCAGGCAGACAGATACTGGATCGCCTTAGAATGACACCAGAAACTTAGCCAATTGTTGAAGTCAATCATTTTCTGCCCATACTGTGGTATCATTCTGGGTGACAGTAGAATACTGCTCAGGGCTAGGGTCATACCTACCTGGGCCACATAATCCGAGAGTTCCATCGCATCTCTTTTCATGTAGTCCAGATAGGTACATCTCAGGTCATTCACACCCACATGGATAATGACTGAGTCATATTTGTACTTGTTGTGGAGTGACCTGAGTGCATGTGTTATGTAGTGGATCCTGGCATCTGATAGACAACTGACTGTCGCCTTCTCCTTGTTCAGCCTAGTGAGTGGGACATCAGTGTACCTCTCAATTGAGTCTCCTATGATTAGTACATTGGGCAAAGTGTTTTGCCTTAAGGGCTTAGGTTGAGGGGCACACTGTGGTGGTGAGCTATGTGTTCTGGGGTTGGTGTTGTGTTGTGGTGGCCAAGTGCATTTCTGTCTCAGGGGTCTTTGTTGTTTGGGTAAAATTCTATTGAGAGCCTCCGCAAAAGTGGGTGTATGGTTTGTGTTTCTATGTATGGGTTGTGATGGCTGGTGTTTTGGAGGACTGTGTGTTCTATGCAGTGAGTTGAAGGTGTTGACCGTCTCCTCTTGACCAGCTAGTCCGGTCTTGGTTGGAGCGTGCACTGCTTCCAGTTTGGTGATATAAGTGCATCTGTCACATGTATGAGTCTTAGGAGGTAAGAGGAGAGGGTTGTCTATGTACATTAGACAGTTGACACACTGTCTCAGAATGCCCAAGTGCACCAGGTTAGCAGGGGAAATCATAGGAAATTGCCCTACAATCATACCAGGAGGGGTGGTCATAACTAATAAGTACTGGTGCTGTTACTTCGTAGGAACAGCTAGTGCTGATAGCACCTAAGTGTGCTGCAATAAATGCTACAAAAGCCTGATAAAGTGCTAGCCGATTAAGCTAATTGAAGTTCAAGAAGTAAAAGAACAAGCACGTTTTACGGGGAAAATTTGAACAGCAGACTTTCTGGCACCGGTAATAGTTTACCTCAGCTGAGTGCCACTGCCTGATGAGCAAAGCCACGCAAACACAGGTTTCTAAACCAGAAAGTTGAAGAAGATGGAAAACCTGCCCAAACGACCAGTAAACTACAATTTCTGGACCAGAAACCACTCCTCTTGTGGTAGATAGGCTACCTAGTGCTTACCACTCCTACGGATAAGCTAGAAGGCTACCCTCCAACACAGAAAGGTCTGGGAGCCTCAGAAAATTACAAAACAGTCCTGGATACAGCAAATCTGTATCTGGACTACACTAGTTGCAGGAAAGGTGGGAAACAAGCTTAGAACTTTTTTTTTTATATTTATATATTGGGGTAAGTGTGCTGCCCTTTGCTGTAGTCCATTCTTGCTAAAAGAATTCCGTACTGAATGCAAAGTCTACTAAGCATAGTTTCTGTGATTTCAGTAAAGAAATCAACCAACCTATTACAAAAATCAATTTTTATAAATAAAATCCATCTCATAGCTGATGGGCTCCATATGTGGGAGTTAACAGTGCAAAAATACAATGTTTATATTGAGCAAAATGCATTGACATAGAATTGATTGTACAGTTAAACAAATTCACACTGATTGCACATAATTAGACTGTTTTATACTGATGAGAGCAATAATTGCATTTTTTTATTGTGCGGCTACAGTTCTTAGCAGCAGTAGGTTTAACCTAACAAAGGCAGGTAACAGTAGTGCTACAAATCCTGCATAACTTCAGTTTAGTAACCCAAACCTGCCCTATTATACAGCATTCCAGTTTCAAAGGTACTGCACATATGATGCCATACTTGCTGTGAGCTCTGTAGTCTACAGCCTGATCTTAATGGAAGACTACATTTAACTAGATTACCTTTCTGCATCCTTGGAAACTACCTGCTACTCAAGTTTAATTTGGCAAACAACTACATTGGGCAAATCCCTTTCAAGACTGGTGTACATCATCCATATATTAGAGAGTAGCACTTTCTATTTCCTGATTAACTATTTATTTATTTATTTTGCAGTCTAGTAAGGCCGCAGTTATAAGCTGAAACTCATGTTTGCTCTTGCCCCGTTTATCTTACTGTTAATAACAAGAACACTTGTGGCTCAGGCACACTCGCCTAAAGCACCACCTCACAAACTTGTCTAACGATGCTCATTAAACGCTGCCAGCCTTAAGCAATTCTCACATTCCTGCAGCATGTTCCCAAAAAGTAAAGGATGAAAGGTACTGGGTTTAAGCCCAGTCAACCCAGTTGAACTTATGCCATCAAAGTGCACACAAAAACAAGTAGTGTCATAGGAGGTAGTACAGACTCTAGGTGGTACCGATCAGAAAAAATATTGTGTAGACCAACTGTTTTAAACTAAGGGATGTGAGCAGATCTGTTTAGTGGCTCAACAGGTGGCACATTTGCCTTTGATGCTGGCAGATCAGAAGGGTGTGGGTTCTATTCCCACAATAGATGCTTGGATTAGTTTGCCAATGCAGATGATTAAGACCATGAGCTGTTAATGAGCTGCTTCCTGTCCTCAGTCCCTATTTGACCACCATATGGCTCTGAGCAGGTCATTTAACCAGGCAGTGCTCTAGGGTAATTGGGAAATGAGCTGTAGTTAGGTGTCTGTTTACCTGCCTTCTTCTGATATAAAAATAAATAAATAAGTTACTAAGGGGTTTTTAACCATGACATGATAGTAGGTTGACTGCTGTACACCGAAGCTATTTCTTACATAAATAAGATCACCAGGTTTAACAGCTATGTGGATTATACTGCATTTTGTGATGACCATGGGTGTACTCATGATAGCATGCTATCTAATGGGAAGCATGGCAATGCCTGGAGAAGGAATGGTGACTGGGAGAAATGGCATTTCAACCAAAGTGGCAAATTGTTGTTAGGCTTCTGTGTAAGTCATTCATTATCCATAATGATCACGTTCAAACACAAGTCTACTGATATACAGTATGTAGTCAATACCAGAGGAACTTGAGCTAAAAGTCACAATTATCTTTGTAGTTTGAATGTACCTTGTTCAAGACCTCAGTAGTGGAGGTGGTAGCAAGAAGTTGTGACTGAAAGGTGGCCAGTTTTGTCATGGAGATAACCCTAAGATGGGGCTACTACCAAGTGTTCACGTGCTATTAGCTTGTGAAACACTTGCTTACTGTCACTTGCTCAAAAAGGCAAGTGCTCTGACTCTCACTAGCTCACTCTTCCTTAAATATTTAGTCTTCACAGCATCCAAATCTTTAACCTGTATAGCACTATCAGAACCCTAACTCTAAAAGTCCTACCCAGTTCCTAACCTTTTCCTCATTCACTAACCCTAAAACTCCAGTCCCCCTCCCAAAACCTACAATCTGTGATCACTCCCTAATCCTAAACACCCTTCCCACTCCCTAAACCTAAAACTCTCCTGTTCACCAACCCAAATGCTCCCTTCCTACTCCCTAACTATAAAACTCCCTTCTTGCTCCCTACTTCTAACTCTAAAACCTCCCTCCCATTCCTTAACTCTAAAATCCACCTTAATCTACCATCCCACCACCTCCCACTCAATTCCTACAGCTAACGCACTTACATCATTCGATCTCAAATAATGCCTTTGGGTAAGATTTGGCAGCTGCTTGCCTGAACTCATATTGAAGTTCTAGAGTGGACAGCAGTCTATACAAGATAGAAGATACTCAAGTCCCTGGTGTCAAGACAGTGGTCTTCAAGCACTTGGGACTTGAGTGCTTACAGTAGAATCCCCTAAGACAGAATATTTCATATATCAGTAGTGAGTAATGGCATCAGGTTAAACAAAAAGCATTCTATGCAATATCAGTAAAAGTGGAGGGCTTCAGCAAGGTTTCAAAAGGCCAAAAAGATAACAAATGTGACAGTTGGCAAGGGCCTAGATTTAGAAAAGATCTGGAAAAGCTATGCAGCATGAATTTCAGATAGTCTCAAAGATGTTCTGGTGAATCATCTGGTGATTTGAGTGTGATGGGATATTCACCAAAGTTTTGTTAACAAGTGTTGTGGAATGTTGACTTTGAATAGACTAATGCAAGGTGAGATGAGCAATCAGTGAAAGTTCTGAACCTCACAGACATATCATACTCTGAGAAGGCAGTGCCAGAAACAAGTGATGGAATACAGAACATTTTCCTAGCTGAGTTCACATTTGTAATTAAACAGTTTAATGATGTCTAGACTTGAAGATTGATGCGATCCAGCCAAAAATGCAGACAATGATGGATATCGCTGGACTGTCATGATTAATATAACTTTTCAGTATTGCTTGGAAATCGAGATATCTCTGGATTGTAAATTGTTATTGTGGCTCTCATATTCAAAACTGGACACAAAAGCATATTCCAATAAAGAGGAATCATCCTTCTCTGTTTCCCTGAAACAAAAAAAAGGTTATGCCAGGGTACTGGAAAGAAGATTTCACTCTTTTTTTAATTTCGCCAAGTCTTTTGGATTTCTATTACCATGACGGGAATGGACCCAGTTCCTAAGTCAAAGTATCATTAAGGCTCATGAAATGAGTATTGTTTCAATCTTTGATGTCAGCCAGAAGTGCTCTTTGCAGCACCCGCAATGTGCCCAGTAATGACTCTTTCTGCAATTCGTACAGAGTTACATGTATTGGTCACATGTCTAAATACGATTGCAGATTCTTTTTTATAAGACCCATTGTTCCTACTACTATTGGAAATGTCTGGGTATCTTCCTTCTACATTGCTCTCATTTCTGCCTAAAAATCCTGATATTGTATGATTTTGTGTCTCTCTGTACACAAGACACTGTAGTCACTGGGTGTAGCAATTTCAGTGATCAGTGCTACTTTTGTCTTCTTTTCATGGACCACTATATCTGATTTTCTCACATCTTTCTTTTGAATGGTTGGTAGTGGGTGATCCCATGTGATGTAGACCTCATCATTTTCTGTGATGCTTTGTGGCTCATGTTTCCAGTGTTTTTCAGCCATTTCAATACCCTAATGTTTGCAGAATCTCCAGTGAAACAGTCTTGCCATATTATTATGCCTTTCAGTATACAGTCCTTCTGCCATTAGTGTATCGCAACCAGCAACAAGGTATGTGACTGTTTCCAGTTTTGTTTTACAAAATGTGCATTTATCTGCTTCTCCCACAAGTTCAGTAGACTTTGTAAACCAATGTGTATGTAGCTCACTATCTTGGACTGCCAATATTAGCCTTTCATCTTTTGATTTGAATTCACCTTTCCTTAACCATTACTGTGTTCAATCCTGATCAACATGAGGTTCTTCCTGAAATGTTCTATACTTGCAACTATATTTATACATTTTCCACATTTCTTGCCTTCTCATCTGGTCCTTCACCTTATATTCTTTCCTTTGTTTTTTGGCGCATTCAGTTGTTGCCTGATTTTTATCTACTTCTGGTCTGATTCTCATTCCTTCTTGCTTCTGCAAGAATAAGCAGGGAGGTCATCTTAGATTTATTTTCCTCATGTTTTAAAACTTTCACTATGTTTGGGTCTTGTGAGTTCAGCAGATATGTGTGCAGTCCCACGATTGCAGATCTATACATGTAATCAATTACAAGGAGGCCCATCCCTCCTTCAGAACAGGGAATATATAATCTTGGTATACATTGATTTTTATAAATCATTTGATGAGCATGAAACGTCCTTCTTGTTTTCCTGTCTAATCTATCCAACACCTTTTGGAACCAGTCAATCACTCCAAAATTGTAAGGACAGGAAAAGCAAATTGGTTTATAGCTTGAATTTTGCTCTAGATGTCAGCGCTGTTTTCAGAATTAATTTAAGTCTTCTAAAGTATTCCTAAGTTTTATTCGCATTTGTTCATGCTTTATTGTTGATCCTTCATCAGTTCCCAAATATTTATACACTCCCTCTTGCTCAAGCTCTTTTATATCACATTCTTGTTCCAAACTGATGGTTTCTTGGTGCTGCAGTTTTCCTGCTTTCATTATATGGCTAAGCCTGTTATTCGGCAGAACAAATGTGGAATTCATCCTTGCTGTGAAACAGATACTGGCACGCTGCACATGTGCTTTTGACATGGGAAATGCAAATTACTGCTTGCTCTAAAATATCTTGTGAGAAGTGACAAAACAGTGATGGCTCTCAAGACCACTACCTTGTGCCATTTGATTGCCATATGGTGTGAGAGTCATGTTCAATTTCTCAGCAATAAGATAAATATGTTCCAGGGGAGTACAGGGATTCAACAACCATGTGTATTAATAAATGGGGTCTCAATGAGCAGTCAAGGTTTGGAGATAATCCAGTTGAGGATGTAACAGCTTCAACTTTATTTACTAATTATTTGTCATATTGACCACAAGTAACTGTGATCCCTGTCATGCACTGAAGATGTTTGCTATAGAGTGTGATGTAGTTAGGATAAAACTTTTCACCTCAAATCAGAGGTGATAGTTGTGCCCCGGGAAAGAGTGGATTGCTCCCTGCAGATGAGGGTGGAGTACCTATTGCAGGAGTTGTAGGTTAAGCAGTTGGCAGTCTTGTTCACTAGTGACTGTAGGGGGAGTCACAAGATGGACCAAAAGATGGATAGAGCAGGGCAGTACTTAAAGTATTGAACCACAGTGGGGTAGTGATTTCAGAGCTGCGTTACAGTGCAAACCAACTGATTTACATTTAAATCTATGTCTGTGATGGGCAGGATGAGATTGTGGATACAAAGAGGATGCAATTCCTTTACAAAGTTGTCATGACTGACAGAGGGCCTTAACTATCTGACAGAGTTTTGAATAGAGCCACTGTCACTGTAGGATATAAGGCATTATCTGAGGTGGTTTAGCTACCTTGTGAGGATGCACCGGGGTGCCTTCTGTGGCAAGTGTAACAGCCACAGCCCACTGACAGCGAGTCCAGGGACAGATCCAGGGCATGATGGGAGATTATAACTTTTATCTTGCCTGGGAATACTTGGGGATCCCACATAATAAGCTAAGAACTGCTGTTGGAAATAAGGTGGCTCTATGTAGGTCCTACAGGTCTGGTGTGTCCTGATCTGCATTCTACGCTGTGATCCCTATCAGAGCACGTAGTTTAGGAAATCAATGGTTCAGTGGATTGCAATTATAAAATGGGCTTATGGCCTACCTTACTTTTCATCAGGCCTGATCCAGTTAGAAACATTGCCATGGTCAAAACTGTTTTGCTCAAAGACATTTTTGTAGCTTCAAAAGATTTTTGATTAAATTATTCTGTTCAATCAATAAAGACAGTCCTAAACTAAATAAAACTCATGACACAGATGAAAGTGATTTAACTTGCTTTGAGTTCAGTACTTGTAGCATTTATCTCATTTTTCTTTACTACCTGCATGCCTTAAAACTAGCTTCATATATTCAGCATTGCCATTCTTGCTCTTTTCCAACAGTTTGCTTTGAGAGCATCAAATTAGTACGTTTTAGGATAGTATAAAAACACCTATTCAGCGTTCCCAGAGCAGGGCCAGGAAGAGAAGGCTGAACTCGGAAGAGGCGGTGGATTCAAAGATATGCTTGAAAAGGGTATTGAAGTAATAGAAGCCCCATTAGTAGTCAATATTTCTAACTACACCTTGACCTCGGATGAAATGGCTTTGTTGCAAAGAGGTTTGTCGTTTATTCCCTCTATTAAGACTGATATGGTTGATTTAGTTGTGGACATTAAAATGTTTTGTAGGAATGCTATGCTCTATTTAATGTTTGGTAATAACATTAGTTAAGCTGTTAGTTTTAAGAAGCCGACTGCTTTTATACCTGCTTTACATCCTTTGATTGAAGCATTTGAAAAGGCATGTGAGAAAGATCTTTTAAGCTTGCTATCATCTACTAATAAAAGCAGTAATTTTTATAATATAACTGGTAATGAGTATCGGGCTTTATTAAGCTTGAAAAATAACCTTGATATTACGATTAGGCCCAACAATAAGGATGGAGCCATTGTGGTTATGGACACCATAGACTATAACAGGAAGATGAGTGCCATGCTTAGTGATATGGATGCTTATATCATGTTGAACAACAAGCAATTAAACAGGATTATTAGCAATGTTCAAACAGACTTATATGATTTACTTATGTCTGGTATAATTGGACAAGAGCTCTATATTTATTTTTTAGTGGAAACAATTGATACCATGCATTAGCGGACTCCCCAAGATACACAAGAATCATAGTGACCCTCCTCTAAGACCTATTGTTTCTAGTAAAGGGTGACTGACTGAGACACTATCTATTTACATGGAGAAACAGTTGAGAAATGTGGTTGACAACCTTATCATGATCATTGGAGACACTAAGCATTTCTTAGAAACTTTCTCTGAATATGTTTTTTCCTATATTTTTCATTCAGATGTATATCTTGTCACTCTTGATGTGACTTCGCTATTCACTGCGATTCCTAATGAAGGTGGGATAGAGTTTGTAACGCAGTTTTTGAGACATCAAGGTGTCTCTAATGATACGATTCAGCTATATTGGATGTTACTTGACATGATTTTGAACAACAATGTTTTTTCTTTTGTGTGAGAAATATTTTCTACAAAAGAATGGTGTAGCCATGGGAACACCATTTGCTAACTCATATGCCAGTTTAGTCATGGTATATTGGGAATCCCACTTTGTTTGCAATAATGCTAGCTTTTCAACATCTATACCCTACTATAAAAGGTTTGTTGATGATGTTTTCTTCATGTGGGATGCTTCTGAATTGGAGTTAGAAAAGTTCTTGTATTATATTAATTTGGCCACTGATTTTTTAAAAATTTACAGGTAAATAGTCGACTGAAGGTATATAATTTCTTGTTTTCATCTCTAACCATGGATGACAGATTCATGCTGAGTTATTCAGAAAAACATGCAGGAAAATAGTTTATTACATCATCAGAGTATGCACCCGACCCACGTATATAAGAATTCTATTTAAGGACAGGGGCTTAAGGTATCGTGACTTACTAGTTAGGACACAAGCCACAAGATGGCCTTAAGAAATTTAGAGTAAGAAGTTCTGGATATAGGTTATAAGTCTCAAGAATGCATCTGTTTAAGAGATGATAATTTCATAGACAGACTGCACAAAGGAAGACCCTATTTTAATAATATGAGAAAACAGGTAACATCTTCTGACATTAGATCAGGTCATTCCAATAAATGTAGAGTGACTATTCCATATTCTTCAAACAATAAAGTGGTTTGTGATATAGTATATAAGAACTAGCAGATACACAAGTTAGATGAAAATGTAATAGATGTAGGTAGTTGTCCTAGTTTTGCCTATGAGAACAATAGGTCACTTCAGAGGCAACTTTGTTATAATAACAGCGACACCAAGAGAGTTCATTCTCAAAGACAAAGGACCTTTAGTTGCCAGAACTGTAATCATTGTTCCTACATGATTAATGGCACTAGGTTTGTTCACCCTACCACAAATGCAGTTTATGAGTTTAATCACTATACAGATTGCAAAACCAGAGACTTGGTGTATTTAGCGTCTTGTACGAAATGTCCTGTCTTCTACATAGGCAAGACTAATCGTACGTTAAGGGAACAGGTCAGGGAGCATCTATATGCAATTAACAAAGAAGATGAAAGTAATGGCCTTGCCAGACACGTACATAGTAATGGATCTTCTCACAAGTTTTTGTTTTTAGCCATAGAACTTATCTATAGAAATCCTAGGTTAGGCAACTTTAAGAATTTGACTGAGAAAAAAAGAGACCAAGTGGATCATCAGGATGCAGGCCAAGGCCTATGTTTTGAATGGTAACGTTTCTCTAAAACCTTTTTTGATAGATAGGCCTTTGAAGCATTAGGTCTTTCGATTCTAATACTTTATATTCAATATTATCATTACAAGTTAGAGCTCTTTTTATAGTGAGTTTCGTTTTATTTTGTGGCTATATGGTTTTTGCCATTTATCTCAATATTGAAGTTTACGTCTTTATATTTATTTTTGTTTTATCTTTATTTATTTAACATTTATGTTTTTATATATTTTTTTCTATTTATATGCTTAGTGATGATATATTGCCATCTGCTGACTGTTAGATTAGTTGTTTTAACCTTCATGCATTTTATGTAAAAGTTGGTTAGTAGTTTAGATTTTTATGTCAATAGTTTTTATAGGTTATTAGCCTTTATGATGCCTTATAACAATAGAGCTATGATTTTGCTTAGTTTATGTATTGTTTATTATGTTAAATATCTTGTTCATTAATTAGAAATAGGAATTTTAAGATGGAAGGCATGATTTGCATATTTAATTGTGGAATTTGACATATTGACAACAAGTGTTGATTTACATATATAAGTGCTGTTGTAATTCATTTTGATTAAGTCTGAAGATGTGTCCCTAGCTTGATAAGAACGCACTTATTGTTTTCATGTTTTTACTTTTAATAAAGTGATTAATGACTATTTCCACGACTGTGTTGCTACCTCTTTTTAAGTTTTCATGTTTACATTTTAGTATACATTTACCCTTAGTACTTTTCTGAATACAGTATATGCGCAGTACATAATTCATTGCTAGTATAAAAGCATATGGTCAATCTCTTCAGGTCAAAACCTATTTTTTGTATGCACTTGAGTTAATTACATTGCTCACCAGCTAATTAATTTTCATTCTAGAAAAAAAAAACAAGTGATCACCATCCACCACTTACAGTAACAGATCCACAGCTTTTCCATCGAATAATGCAAACTTCCATAAAATGTTTTTCAAAGGTTTGAGCAGAAGTCCATTTGGATGCATCTCAGTTAACAGGAGTACCTGGCACCCTCGAAAAAGGCTGCAGAAGCTCTGATAGTATAGATGCATAACGGCTTAACTTAACCAGGAGACCTTAATTCCAATAGTGGCTTGGGCACCCAAACCTCTCAACTCTCCAGATTTCGTGTGCTAAAAGGTTGGGAGGTATGGGAGGTACCTGTTGGAAGAGGTTTGCATGGAGAAAACAGCATCAGCCTCATCCTGCTCAGCTCTTACTGGATGGAAGTTTGGGGAGTACATCTGTGCACATTCTCTGTAGTTGAAGCCTCATTATAAACCATGGCTCACAGAGAGGGTGCAGCCTATGGGGGGGAAGGTCAGGACCAATGTATTATGTCACACACAGAGGTGTGCACATACATTGTAAAAGTCCGTTGCACAGATACTAACCCCTTGGGTATGACAAAGCATACACTGGGGAGGATAGGGATTATCCAAAACTCTGATCCCTAGCACTTGGGTGACGGCTTCTGCTCCTGGCAGCTCAACTCTTACCTCAATGAATGAACAGATTAAAGGAAATTCAAATGGATGCATCTAGAATGTGATTGGCATGGTGGGGATACAGTATTAGCATGGACAGTGTAGCAAAAAGAATTAATAAAGAAAAAAAATGCAATCACAGAAATCTTGCTTATGCAGTCACAACAGAATCTAATGCAGCTTGAAATTATTTGCTTCCTCACTGGAAGGCCTAATTTACTTCTTGCAGCAAAGTGCACGGAACACTAATCCAAATTCTTGGTCTTGGATTAATTTTGTGTGTGTGTGTGTGTGTGTGTGTGTGTGTGTGTGTGTGTGTGTGTGTGTGTGTGTGTGTGTGTGTGTGTGTG
The DNA here is from genome assembly GCF_019279795.1 of Protopterus annectens. Lineage (NCBI taxonomy): Eukaryota > Metazoa > Chordata > Ceratodontiformes > Protopteridae > Protopterus > Protopterus annectens. Next base: position 1,339,927,235 of record NC_056725.1, read on the forward strand.
TGTGTGTGTGTGTGTGTCTGTGTGTGTGTGTGTGTGTGTGTGTTTTCTTTGACTGATTTGTTTGTACTGGATTCAGTTGAGATTACACAAACAAGATCTCACACAAATGTGTCAGAATGCATTCTCCTGAAAAGCATGCCAGCTATTGTAGCTTTTTTCTTTGCTTTGTTAAAGCTCGAGATGTAAAGAATCAACTGCTTCCTGGGATTCATGTGGTGAACAGTCCTCTCAAATGGATTCTAAAGATGTAGCCCCCCCACTTTAGTTTTAGCATCATTTGTGATTGTTGGAACATGTTTCGTATTGATGAGAATATCATTAATAAACTAGGTGAAAAACCCCTGGTGGTGTACCAAAAGTGTACATCTTTCAAAGATTTATTTGAAAGAAAAAGGTGGCATCTGGACTAGGTGGTACTTTCAAATGTGGAAGATGCACCCAATGTTCTTTTGTGATTGATGCCAAATTTATTAAACTTAGGAATTTTGGTAAAATCACTACACATAAAAAGTACTATTGTTACACCAAGGGGGTTGTATATGTTGCATCCTGTACAGGTTGCGACTGTTACTATGTGTGTAAGACTGTCCGAGCTTTAAGACAATGGATCTATCAACACAGTTATGATATTAACAAACATAGGGAGACCAACGCCTTATTTAAGCATATTAAATTATATCCCACACACCGCTTAAAGTTTTTTGTATTGGAGCAGGTCAACTTGGGTACATTGGGTGGACTTGTCGATGATTTTCTTGAATTTTTAGAGCTCAAGTTTCAAATAAGGTTAAATGCATGTGTGCCACCTGGGCTCAATGATAACATTTCTATTAGTTCTATGTTAAAATTAAAAGCTGTTTTTTATGTCATGTTTTTAACATAAGCTCTATTTTTGGGGGATCAATGGATCAATAATTCAGTTGTATTATTTTAGTGGGGTGGTACTTTTTTTAGCATGGAATGATATCTTTTTCTAACAGGAAATTACATACTTTTTTAGCAGGAAATGACATTTTTTTAACAGGAAATTACATCTTTATTGTTTGACTAACTGTTGAGTAGGGCAGGCTATTTAAATCAGCATTATGTGTGTCATGTAGTTCTGAAGAAGTAAATTTTATGTACTTTTGACGAAAGCACTAAACTCTTATCGTGGTGGAATAAAACTGTTGGATTTTTATTTTTATTTTTGGTGCATTGGTTATTTAGTCCATTCAGCTTTTTCTAGTTTTAGTTTAAGGTTTATGTTTTGTTTTTTTTTTTGTTAGGGAACAGCGATTTTTTTCCCTGGGAAAAAAATCGCTGTTCTGTGTGCTCGTTATTGTGCTGTTCAGACTTTTGGGTTTGATATTACATCGTTCAAACTTATACAAGTTTGACGATGTGATATAGACCCATCTGATCTTACCAGTGAAGACATTACACTAGGGTATGTGCGGCACTCTCCCACATTAGTTAGGACCAGATCCAGTATGGTTGCACCCCTGGTTGGTGTATTGAAAATCTGGTCCAGTGAGTTTGTGTTTACAAAATCCAGGAATCTCTTTATCTATATGATTAGTGTCATATAGGATTCCCAGTAAATAGAAGGGCAATTAAAGCTGCCCATGATTATGGTACTGGGTTGGATGGTGAGTGTTTTCAATAAGCTTTAATGCATGGTATAGGTTTCCTGGGTCATAGAGGGGGACCTATAGCTTGCAAGGAAGTGGTACTGGATTTTTGTCTATGGTGATTTGAACATGGAGAAGCTCAAGTGCATTTTCCTGTTTGACCAGCCGTGAAGTATATTTATTTTTGATATAAACTGAGACACCTCCACCTTTAATCCCTGTCTGTGTAGTAGCTGGTCTAAATATGGGGAAGGCATTAGAACCTTGCACTGTCACTTTGCTCTCTGTGGCTTTAAACCATGTCTCAGTGACTGTGCAGATGTCAGCCTTCTCTAGAGTGAAGACAGCTTCTAGGGAGTGGAGGTTTTGTTAAGACTCCTAGCATTGAGCAGTAATACCTTTAGATTTTCTTGATTTTGATTTGCTATGCCGGAAGTACTTTCAGTTTGGCATTGCCTAAAAAAGGCACTATGGGGGAAGATAATGTTTTAGCTAATATTTGAATGCTTAGAGGGGAGAGGAGTAGACCATCCCTGGCAAAGCAGTGTGGTCTGTTGACCACCTCCTTCCATGCTTACAAGTATTGCACCCCCTTAGAATGACACCAGAAACTAAGCCAATTCTTAAAGGCAGTGATCTTTTGTTTGTATTGTGGCATCATCCTTGGAGAAGGTAAAATGCTGCTCAGTGCTAGGCTCATATCAGCCTAGGATACATATTCCAAGCACTCCATGATGTCTCTCTTCATATTGTCTAGGGAGGTTAGTCTCAGGTCATTTACACCTACATGGACTATGATCGAGTTGTACTAGTACTTGTGGTCCAATGACCTGAGTGTGTGCATTATGTGGTGGATCCTAGCCCCCGATAAGTAATTAACTGTGATTTTCCCCTTTCTCAGCATGGTGAGAGGGACATCAGTGTGTCTCACAAAGAAGTCTCCAGTGACTAGAATGTTGGATTATGTGGTGGCCTGCCTTATGGGCTTACAAGTAGCGGCTCAATGAGATGTGGCTGTATGTGCTGATATGGGTATTGTTTTGAAAGAGTACATTCAGGGCTGATGAGGGTATTTGTTATGTGTACTTCATCTAGGAGGTCTTTGGGGTTTAGAAAGGTTGCATTTAAGTGCCTCAACATATGAGTCTACATGCCTGCCTTGAATTGTGTGTGATAGATGCAGTGTGTGTACTACTGACAATCTTATTGACATTAGGAGTACTTTTATGTGAGAGCTTTGCCTCCAGTGACACTGTGTAAATACATCTCTCACATACCATATCAGTTTGTTTGAAAATTAGCTGATTGTCAGTAAACATGAGGCAATTTTTACATTGCCTCAGGATGCCCATATCCACCAAGCTGATAATGCTGATAGTGGGAAAGTTCATACCCATGGCAATAGACCCTTTTTATTGATTAGACATTGCATTCAGAATATAAAGCCATGTCAGGAGCATCCAGTTTGCAACTCTGGGGGCAATGCTTGTCACTGTAACTAGTTGTCCTGTTTGCAACTAGGTATTGTTGAAATTTCAATCATGTTTTTACAGGAAAATGTTACTCAAGGTGTCTGTGTCTATACAGGGCACTGCCAAACACTCGAGGGGAAACTAGTAAGTAGATCCTGATGATTTATGGACAAAGTATTTAGGCAGATATTCTGAAATTAGAAAAATACAAGCAATACTTACTAAAAACAAAGAATTAGCTAGTCAAGAATGATGAAAAGAGGGGAGTCACATAAATGGCTACTGCCTGGCTACTTCCAATGCTGGTCTCACCACAACTTCACTCTGCTGGGATACAATACTCCTTTGCTTCTTCTCTTACCAAAAGCAAAACATTAATACCAATTCCAAGATGAGAAACAGGACACAGCCTGTTTCGTTATCCACAGTCTTGGCCCAGATGATTCACAGGTCTGTAGGCTTGTTGTAGCCTTTTCCTGGTTGATGCCTTGAATAGCAACCAGACCAATCAGGAAAGTCAAGCACAGACACTCACTGCTCAACCAGAAACAGTCAGGAATCAATGCATTCTGCTCTTTCTCTCACCAGGAGCAAAATATAAGCGCAAATTCCAAGCTTGTACATATGTAGCAGTTATTTGGCTATCTGGTGATCAGCAATCTCCAGGAAATAATGTCCACGTGTTCCTTCTTTCACCAGGAACAAAACAGAAGCACTAATCCCAAGATGACTACTGAGAGGCAGACTGTGGGGTCTCCAATAATTGGTATTCTTGGAGTAGATGCTGCAGATTTTAAAGGTAAGATGGAAAATTGGTTAATATCCTAAGAGCTGCAGTGTTCACCAAGCAGTTAGATATAAAAGAGGGGATAACTTAAGCTTTAGCGATCTAAGTGGACACCACTAATATTAAAAGAGCAAGATAGATCAGAAGGGGGTGAGCACTTTGTATTCTGGTTCTATGGAATACAGTGGGATGGCCATTAAATTTAAACACATAAAGGCTTAACTTAACCAGGAGACCTTAATTCCAATAGTGGCTTGGGCACCCAAACCTCTCAACTCTCCAGATTTTGTGTGATAAAAGGTTGGGAGGTATGGTAGGTACCTGTTGGAACCAGTTTGCATGGAGAAAACAGCATCAGCCTCATCCTGCTCAGCTCTTACTGGATGGAAGTTTGGGGGGTACATCTGTGCACATTCTCTGTAGTTGAAGCCTCATTATAAACCATGGCTCACAGAGAGGGTGCAGCCTATGGGGGGAAGGTCAGGACCAATGTATTATGTCACACACAGAGGTGTGCACATACATTGTAAAAGTTCATTGTATAGATACTAACCCCTTGGGTATGACAAAGCATACACTGGGGAGGTTAGGGATTATCGCAAAAACTCTGATCCCTAGCACTTGGGTGACGGCTTCTGCTCCTGGCAGCTCAACTCTTACCTCCATGAATGAACGGATTAAAGGAAATTAAAATGGATGCATCTAGAATGTGATTGGCATGGTGGGGACACAGTGTTAGCATGGACAATGTAGCAAAAAGAATTAATAAAGAAAAAAATGCAATCACAGAAATCATGCTTATGCAATCACAACAGAATCTTGTGTAGCTTGAAATTATTTGCTTCCTCACTAGAAGGCCTAATTTACTTCTTGCAGCAAAGTACACAAAACACTAATCCAAATTCTTGATCTTGGATTAATTGTGTGTGTGTGTGTGTGTGTGTGTGTGTGTGTGTGTGTGTGTGTGTGTGTGTGTGTGTGTGTGTGTGTGTGTGTGTGTGTGTGTTTTCTTTGACTGATTTGCTTGTACTGGATTGAGTTGAGATTACACAAACAAGATCTCACACAAATGTGTCAGAATGCATTCTCCTGAAAAGCATGCCAGCTATTGTAGTTTTTTTCTTTGCTTTGTTAAAGCTCGAGATGTAGAGAATCAATTGCTTCCTGTGATTCATGTGGTGAACAGTTCTCTCAACTGGATTCTAAAGATGTAGCCCCCCCACTTTAGTTTTAGCATCATTTGTGATTGTTGGAACATGTTTTGTATTGATGAGAATATCATTAATAAACTAGGTGAAAAACCCCTGGTGGTGTACTAAAAGTGTACATCTTTCAAAGGTTTAGTTGAAAGAAAAAAGGTGGCATCTGGACTAGGTGGTAGTTTCAAATGTGGAAGATGCATCCAATGTTCTTTTGTGATTGATGCTGAATTTATTAAACTTAGGAATTTTGGTAAAATCACTACACATAAAAAGTACTATTCTTACACCAAGGGGGTTGTATATGTTGCATCCTGTACAGGTTGCGACTGTTACTATGTGGGCAAGACTGTCCGAGTTTTAAAACAACGGATCTACCAACACAGTTATGATATTAACAAACATAGGGAGACCAACACCTTATTTAAGCATATTACATTATATCCCACACACCGCTTCAAGTTTTTTGTATTGGAGCAGGTCAACTTGGGTACATTGGGTGGACTTGTCGATGATTTTCTTGTATTTTTAGAGCTCAAGTTTCAAATAAGGTTAAATGCATGTGTGCCACCTGGGCTCAATGATAAAATTTCTATTAGTTCTATGTTAAAATTAAAAGCTGTTTTTTATGTCATGTTTTTAACATAAGCTCTATTTTTGGGGGATCAATGGATCAATAATTCAGTTGTATTATTTTAGTGGGGTGGTACTTTTTTAGCATGGAATGATATCTTTTTCTAACAGGAAATGACATACTTTTTAGCAGGAAATGACATTTTTTTAGCAGGAAATTACATCTTTCTTGTTTTACTAATTGTTGAGTAGGGCAGACTACTTAAATCAGCATTATGTGTGTCATGTAGTTCTGAAGAAATAAATTTTATGTACTTTTGATGAAAGCACTAAACTCTTATCGTGGTGGAATAAAACTGTTGGATTTTTATTTTTATTTTTGGTGCATTGGTTATTTAGTCCATTCAGCTTTTTCTAGTTTTAGTTTAAGGTTTATGTTTTGTTTTTTTGGTTTTTTTTTTGTTAGGGAACAGCGATTTTTTTCCCTGGGAAAAAAATCGCTGTTCTGTGTGCTCGTTATTGTGCTGTTCAGACTTTTGGGTTTGATATTACATCGTTCGAACTTATACAAGTTTGACGATGTGATATAGACCCATCTGATCTTACCAGTGAAGACATTACACTAGGGTATGTGCGGCACTCTCCCACATTAGTTAGGACCAGATCCAGTATGGTTGCACCCCTGGTTGGTGTATTGAAAATCTGGTCCAGTGAGTTTGTGTTTACAAAATCCAGGAATCTCTTTATCTATATGATTAGTGTCATATAGGATTCCCAGTAAATAGAAGGGCAATTAAAGCTGCCCATGATTATGGTACTGGGTTGGATGGTGAGTGTTTTCAATAAGCTTTAATGCATGGTATGGGTTTCCTGGGTCATAGAGGGGGACCTATAGCTTGCAAGGAAGTGGTACTGGATTTTTGTCTATGGTGATTTGAACATGGAGAAGCTCAAGTGCATTTTTCTGTTTGACCAGCCGTGAAGTATATTTATTTTTGATATAAACTGAGACACCTCCACCTTTAATCCCTGTCTGTGTAGTAGCTGGTCTAAATATGGGGAAGGCATTAGAACCTTGCACTGTCACTTTGCTCTCTGTGGCTTTAAACCATGTCTCAGTGACCGTGCAGATGTCAGCCTTCTCTAGAGTGAAGAGAGCTTCTAGGGAGTGGAGGTTTTGTTAAGACTCCTAGCATTGAGCAGTAATACCTTTAGATTTTCTTGATTTTGATTTGCTATGCCGGAAGTACTTTCAGTTTGGCATTGCCTAAAAAAGGCACTATGGGGGAAGATAATGTTTTAGCTAATATTTGAATGCTTAGAGGGGAGAGGAGTAGACCATCCCTGGCAAAGCAGTGTGGTCTGTTGACCACCTCCTTCCATGCTTACAAGTATTGCACCCCCTTAGAATGACACCAGAAACTAAGCCAATTCTTAAAGGCAGTGATCTTTTGTTTGTATTGTGGCATCATCCTTGGAGAAGGTAAAATGCTGCTCAGTGCTAGGCTCATATCAGCCTAGGATACATATTCCAAGCACTCCATGATGTCTCTCTTCATATTGTCTAGGGAGGTTAGTCTCAGGTCATTTACATCTACATGGACTATGATCGAGTTGTACTAGTACTTGTGGTCCAATGACCTGAGTGTGTGCATTATGTGGTGGATCCTAGCCCCCGATAAGTAATTAACTGTGATTTTCCCCTTTCTCAGCATGGTGAGAGGGACATCAGTGTGTCTCACAAAGAAGTCTCCAGTGACTAGAATGTTGGATTATGTGGTGGCCTGCCTTATGGGCTTACAAGTAGCGGCTCCATGAGATGTGGCTGTATGTGCTGATATGGGTATTGTTTTGAAAGAGTACATTCAGGGCTGATGAGGGTATTTGTTATGTGTACTTCATCTAGGAGGTCTTTGGGGTTTAGAAAGGTTGCATTTAAGTGCCTCAACATATGAGTCTACATGCCTGCCTTGAATTGTGTGTGATAGATGCAGTGTGTGTACTACTGACAATCTTATTGACATTAGGAGTACTTTTATGTGAGAGCTTTGCCTCCAGTGACACTGTGTAAATACATCTCTCACATACCATATCAGTTTGTTTGAAAATTAGCTGATTGTCAGTAAACATGAGGCAATTTTTACATTGCCTCAGGATGCCCATATCCACCAAGCTGATAATGCTGATAGTGGGAAAGTTCATACCCATGGCAATAGACCCTTTTTATTGATTAGACATTGCATTCAGAATATAAAGCCATGTCAGGAGCATCCAGTTTGCAACTCTGGGGGCAATGCTTGTCACTGTAACTAGTTGTCCTGTTTGCAACTAGGTATTGTTGAAATTTCAATCATGTTTTTACAGGAAAATGTTACTCAAGGTGTCTGTGTCTATACAGGGCACTGCCAAACACTCGAGGGGAAACTAGTAAGTAGATCCTGATGATTTATGGACAAAGTATTTAGGCAGATATTCTGAAATTAGAAAAATACAAGCAATACTTACTAAAAACAAAGAATTAGCTAGTCAAGAATGATGAAAAGAGGGGAGTCACATAAATGGCTACTGAGCAGTTATTTGGCTATCTGGTGATCAGCAATCTCCAGGAAATAATGTCCACGTGTTCCTTCTTTCACCAGGAACAAAACAGAAGCACTAATCCCAAGATGACTACTGAGAGGCAGACTGTGGGGTCTCCAATAATTGGTATTCTTGGAGTAGATGCTGCAGATTTTAAAGGTAAGATGGAAAATTGGTTAATATCCTAAGAGCTGCAGTGTTCACCAAGCAGTTAGATATAAAAGAGGGGATAACTTAAGCTTTAGCTATCTAAGTGGACACCACTAATATTAAAAGAGCAAGATAGATCAGAAGGGGGTGAGCACTTTGTATTCTGGTTCTATGGAATACAGTGGGATGGCCATTAAATTTAAACACATAAAGGCTTAACTTAACCAGGAGACCTTAATTCCAATAGTGGCTTGGGCACCCAAACCTCTCAACTCTCCAGATTTTGTGTGATAAAAGGTTGGGAGGTATGGTAGGTACCTGTTGGAACCAGTTTGCATGGAGAAAACAGCATCAGCCTCATCCTGCTCAGCTCTTACTGGATGGAAGTTTGGGGGGTACATCTGTGCACATTCTCTGTAGTTGAAGCCTCATTATAAACCATGGCTCACAGAGAGGGTGCAGCCTATGGGGGGAAGGTCAGGACCAATGTATTATGTCACACACAGAGGTGTGCACATACATTGTAAAAGTTCATTGTATAGATACTAACCCCTGAGAGGCAGACTGAGGAGTAGATGCTGCAGATTTTAAACGTAAGATGGAAAATGGGTTAATATCCTAAGAGCTGCAGTGTTCACCAAACAGTTAGATATAATAGAGGGGATAACTTAAGCTTTAGCTATCTAAGTGGACACCACTAATTTTAAAAGAGCAAGGGAGATCAGAAGGGGGTGGGCACTTTGTATTCTGGTTCTATGGAATACAGTGGGATGGCCAATAAATTTAAATGGTTGAAGAGGAGTGAATTCATAATTTGTGTGCTTATTCACAATAGCCAATGAAAGGTGACAGGAAAGGAGATATGTGGTCAAATTAACATAAGGGGCAGGCAAGTAGAAAGACAGTTGACTTTAAAAACATGAGTGGGAGAATGGGGAATAAACTTAATTTCTGTGTGACGTACAAGAGACACAGCTGTGGTCTCTTTCCTAGTTTAAATATGTGATTAAAAACAGAATAATAGAAGAAGGCAATAAAGTAATACAAAATACAAGAAAGCAAACACAAACTAACCTTTCCCTCACAGCAATTTGTGGCAGAGTTTGGGTGAGCTTTTCCAGTAAAGCCTTGAAATGTTTTATTTTTACCCCTTAAATAGAAGGTTTAGTTCCTAGCTCCACCCTCAGTTCATAGATAATTAACCTTAATTGAACTGTCACTCAAAAGAGACACAGCTGTGGTCTCTTTCCCGTTTAAATATACAATTAAAAGCAGAATAAAAGTAAAACACAGTGGGCCAGATTCACGAAGGCTTGCACGGAGTCTAAGACTAGAGTAAGACTCCATGCAGCCAACATGTCTGCCGAGCAATCCAGGAACAGCCGGCAGGGGCGTGCAAGAGAGCTCCTAAAACGACTCTTACACGGACAGGGTTAGGTTATGCAAATTACCTCATTTGCTGCTGAAAGCTATGCAAATGAGGTAAATTTGTGATCCAGGAAACACTAACCTGTCCGAGTAAGAGTAGTGTTATTTGCAGAAATGTACTCAGTTGTCAACTGAGTACCGTTCTGCAAATAGCAAAACGGAGCCGTGACAGCTCCAAATAAAGGATGCATCCAGTTGAGGAAGCATGCCAATGGCCAAATATATGGCCATTGGCATTTTTTCCCGTTGCAAAATAAAAAATATATATATTTTTTTTACCTCGATCTTCGATGTTTAAGTGTAGCGCAGCGCCGCGCAAATGTGCTGCGCTCTAAAAACCAGAAAAACAAAAAATAAAAGGCACAAATAGGGAATTTATTAAAAATATTAATCTGCCATGCAAGTGAATGGCAGGCTGAAGACAACATGGCTACTGAGTAGAGGTTGCTAAGGGGGAAGCTCAGTCTGAGAGATGTAACTAAGCATTAGTAGGCAATCCTATGCAAATGAGGATAAGGATAGTGAATCCCAATATTTCCTGCTATGTGAACCATGTCCCTAGAGTGTAAGAGTAGGAAAAGGGGAGTAACAGAGTAGGAGATGAGTGACATCATGAGGGGGTATGTATGAAAAAGACTGTAAGCTTATTGGAGCAGAGTGGCATGTGGTTGCTGTGAGTTAATCAGGACTAAAAGAGGTGTGTCTACAGTTGTCTAAACTGAAATCAAGAAACTGAAGGTGTATGCCGTGGCTATCACTAAAGTTTCTTGCAAAGCTGCTCACACTGTGTGCGCATGCGTGTGTGTACATGTAAACCCGTCTAAGCCTGGGTGCGCGTGTGTGCACCCGTGTAAGCCTGTGTAAGGCCGTCTAAGCTAGTATACACAAACGTGCTCCCGCCTAAGCCTGTGTAAGCCTGTGTAAGCCTGTGTGCACGCATGTGAGCATGTTTGCACTTGTTTGCGTGGCGCTGCCCCCTGTGGAAACAGAAATGGGAAAAGGAAGGAAAGGAAGTAGTAGGAAGTTAACCAAGGAGAACTATCAGAGCTGCCAGGTGAAATCAATCAGAATCAGCCAATTACACAGGCAGTACACTAGCCCAGCCCAGCCCAGCACCTAAAACTCTGCAAATAACATTCCCCCATGTTTTTCTCAGAAACACTGCAACACTGCAGTCAACAAAGAGAAGTGAAAACTTAAAAAGCTTAAACTGAGACATAAAAATGTTAGGGGCTGCCATTGCTGTTATAAGGCAACATGTGCAAGATGCTGAGGGTGGTGCCATTGTGAATGCTGCTGAGCAACCCACAGTGAAGAGATGGAGAAGAGTGTACAGACCCAGGGCAACCTACCAGGGGCTACATGAGCTGGAGATAGTGGAGCGCTATAGAGTGGGCAGAGAGCTCCTGCAGCAAATTGTTGAGCTGTACAGGCCATGCCTCACACACAGAACCAACAGAGGGGAACCCATCCCAGTGGAAACCAAGGTATGTGTTGGGCTAAGAATACTAGCAACAGGTACCTTCCAGAGACCAACTGGTGATATGATGGGGATTTCACAGGCATCAGCATCAAGGGTATTAAACCAGTTCCTGAATGCCATGTCAGCACATGTCGGTGATCATGTATATTTCCCCAATTCCCGTGAGGTATTGGCCAGCAATATGCGTCTCTTCCAGCAAATAGCAGAATACCCTGAGGTACTGGGTGCAATTGACAGCACGCACATACACATCAAAGCACCACCCGGTGAGCAGGGTAGGGCCTACATCAACCGCAAGGGCTTCCACTCCATCAACTGCCAGGTCATGTGTGATGCCCAGGGAATAATACTGAATGTGTGTGCTGGCTGCCCTGGAAGCTACCATGATTCCCATATCTGGCATCTGTCGCAGCTGTACCAGACATTTGCAAATGGGGACATCCCTGACGGTCACCTAGTGGGGGATGCTGGATACGCACTGGAGCCGTGCATCAGAAATGCACACACACCTGAACAAGAACTCCATAATGAGGCACACGCACAAACACGAAATGTAATCGAGCGTGTGTTTGGGATGCTCAAGTCACGGTTCCAGTGCCTGGACACATCTGGTGGAGCCTTGCAGTACTCACCAACTATATGTACCCAAATTGTCATGGTATGTGCCATGCTACACAATCTGATCCTGTGAAAACAGCTGCAGCAGGAACAGCATGGGGCAGGGCCAAACAGCCCCCCACCATTGCCAAGGCCTGCACAGGCACAGCGTGACTCAGAGGAGGAACAACCTGAGCCTGCCCCAGTAGGCAGAAGGAGGCGTGCCTAGTATGCCTTGTCCTTGGCAAAGAGGCAACGCATAGCACATACACTGGCTCAGTAGTAACCCTGGAAATTATACCTCTCACTGACTCGCACATAAAATAAAAGGGATGCCTAACTTGACACTACCTGTTTCCAAACATGTATAGGGAGTGTAGTATGTGCATCCAACATAGGCAGCCCTACAGCACCACCTGAGGCATGATTGCCATGTTTTACGCAATATAAAGCAGTGCTAAGCAGCTTTTACCAATATCTAGTATATGTAAACAAAATTGCTCGTGCAATGTTGGCCAAGGTCGGCCAAAGTTGAGCAAAGTCAGTTAAACATGCTCATATCTGCTTTACTGTACCTTAAGCAGTCTGGTCTGGCCAGCATGAAAATAAAAAGCAGTGATAGGGCTTGACGCCAGGATACTGTGCATTATAGTCGAAGTACTGAACCACTAAGCCATGATAGCATTACAGTGGTACAAACACAGCAGGACAATTGTACACTAATGCAAACACAAAGCAATGCTGCATCATGCCCCTAATGAGGCAAATGGGTAACCTCACCCACATGCCTATGCAGACAGAGAACATCAGGCCAGGCGTTGTGATGTGGGTTGTGTAGGCTATGAAGTCGTAAGCTAATATATGTGGCAATGAACACTAAGACCTGTAGTACACTAGTATGCCTCAAGCCAGTATGATAGGCAACAGTACAGACTGCAATGGTGTCCTGTACATAGCAGTGCAGGCACAGCAAATGTGTATAAGTGTCAGGTGAAACCCACATCCTATGTACACCCACAGTAACAATCTGGTGTACCCACGGTTAGAAATGTACAAAGAATAACTGTCCCCCCTGTATGTAGAAATGTTGATAGGTCTATGCAAAGTGTCTCATGGAAGCCCTGCAGGCACAGCATGATCCCTGGTGATCTATGACACAAAGGTGAGCCCTGCTGTAAAAATACACCTTGATTTGCCATACACATATGGTATAAATGTGTATACTGTGTGTGCTCACACACTCCAACAAATGTAGTGTATTTCATTCTGCATCACACTGAAAGGTCATACTGGGCATGCTCACACACTTAAACGAAGCAAATGTCAGGCAGGAAGATACTGAAAGGTCATACTGGGCATGCTCACACACTTAGGCTAAATACGGATGTGATGATAAGGGATCTATGGACAAATGTGTATAGTCATCTCTACTTCCAGAAACACATTCACAAAGTGGTCTGAAAATCCTGCTATGTGTACACACAAACCACCAAGGTCTGTGCATGTAGGTCAAAGGAGGTTGCCACTACTCAGCAGTCATCAGACCTGTCAGAGACTACCACAACACACTTGCGAGGAATCTGACTAGGCACGTTCATCAACTAGAAAGAACAATGAAGAACCTTAAGAGGATTACTGGCCTCAGATAGTTGCCCCATGCAACAAGGATGAATGTAGCCCAAGCTGTACTCAGTTGCATACTGTCTACGCAGCAGATCTCTGCCCAACAGACATGTCATGGTTACACTCAGATCTGTTCTGAGTTACAGCTCAATGGCACTAAATGTACAGAGCCAACTGATATTGGCAACATCCTGGCAGATAGGATCAGTGTTAAGTTTACTCCCCTCTCACCCATGAAAGAGCACATGTCTATAATGGAAGACTGCAAAGTTGCTGTCATCATGGCTGCACAGGTAAAAAACACTCTCTGAAGCCAGTATCACAGCAGCCATGGGACTAGATAACTTCCCAGGCTGTGTAGTATCTACTTCCCTGAAGTAAACATTAACATGGAAGTTCTGTGGCTACTGACATTTCCAGAGGACTGCAAACTAGGAGCCATCCTTGTAAACACTAAAGATGTGGACATTCTACAAAACGGCCTCACTGAGACAGATGGCTATTGTCCAAGCCATGGGCTGTAGCTCAATGCCAAAAGGTGCATTATCATCACCTTTGTTAAAATCTCTGTAGCCAAGAACTACAACATAGGTGGTAGTATACTTCACACTTTAAGTGTGACAGGAGACCCTGGGTCACGGGTGGACAGTGGATACAACTGTGATAAGCACATTCCCACATTAGTCAGGAAACCCTCTTATGTGGCACACCTCATCACAAAATGTGTCTCATGCAGAATAAAAGAGGACATTGTTCCCCTCTACTCACTACTCACTAGAACTATAAAAGAGTACAACGCCACTGTTGCTATGTACCTCACAAGACAACTACAACAACTGGAAAGCCATCAGCAATACCTCACAAAGAGCATTAGTGGCCTGAAATACATGCCATACACATACCATTGCAAAATGCTCCATCTGTACTCCCTTGCATATTGCCTACTCAGAGGTGTTCACTGCGTAACATCCAAAGCTATGTCAAATAAGCAGCTGTTAGATATGAGCCACGTAAAACACTCACAATCACCCTGACCTTTGGACCCAAGACCACGAGTGAAATACAAAAGGAAGTGGTGTAGCCATTTACCTTTTGGATATCCACACCTCCAGGTTACTGCCACAGCATGAGGCCTTGGAGACCATGCAAGTGCAACTAACATTGGGCAAAGCTGCCCATCAGATTGTAGCCTGCTACAGATCATGTACCTTGTCTCAGGAACCTCACTCGGTATTCTGGAGAACAATGGCAAATATAAAGGTCCTATCAAACACCATTATATGAGGAGATTACAACTACCCAAACAATGAGTGGGTGAATTACTTGTATATAACGTCCTTTGCCCAATGTGTCCTAGAGTTAAGAAACTCTAACACCCTGGAACAACTGGTCAGCACACCCACTAGAGGTGACAACATACTGGACATGATCATCACCAACATGGGGTACCAGTGTTCCACAACAGAGATAAACCCCTCGCTGGTAATATCAGATCATTAAGTAATCACACTGGACATCCACATCCCGCCCCCACACCCAGTCAATGAAACCACTGTGAAGACATTTTCAAAAGCAAACAGCACACTTCCCAAGACCAAAGTGGAAAGTCCCAAAGCCCTCTTGCTATAGGATAATGGTATACAATCTGCCAAATAATTTACAAGTGCATCCTATGAGCATCTACACGGATGCATGGATTGAGACATCACAAAAAAAACCAAGATGCACTCCTCCAAAAATAAGAAAACAATCTGGTGGTCATTGCCCATAAATAAGCTAGACAACAGAAGGAGGAAACTAACACCTGATAGAGCCAACTTCACTAAAGGAAAGGCATCACTGATCATTATTAGGATGAAACAATGATCACTCATAAAATAATCCAAGCACAGTGTCTAAAGACAAACTGCCAAGGAATGTAAGAATAACAACCACAGAGCCTTCTGTAGCTATATCAGACGTGTAGGTGTCAACTTCCAAATATGCTGTCAGCTACTGAAAAAAGTAATGAGATACACCAAACCAACTTTCATTGCCCACACCCAGGGGGACATGTGCAGTGTAAACTCCACCCCATCACCCCCCAAAAGGGCCTGTGTCTATCACAGAAGGATGCAGAGATACAGACGTCACAGACATGCATGTAAAGACAGCCCTCACCAAAGCTAAAAACATAGCATCAATGTGACTGTAAGTTGTCCCAGGCTGTGTCTTACACTAGGCCCACAAGGAACTACACCCTCACCTACATTCACTGTCCAGACTCAAGTGTATCACAGGCTATGTACCCAAAGAATGGCATACACTAACAGTCATCCAGCTCCACAAAGGGTGTGCCAAAACAGAACCTGGAAACCATTGCTCAACATGTGTACTCAGCCTGGTCTACAGAGCTATTGAGCAAATCATCATGGAACCCATACACTGAGACATTGAAGATCTCCAGACACTGGACTCTGCACAACTTCGCCTTGTTAAAGGCATAGCCTTGCTCCAAAACCTAGTTGACTTATTTAAAACAGTTACCATGATCATAGATGGACGTAAAAGTAGTCCACACAGCCCACCTGGACCTCACTAAGGGCTTACCACACCATTCTCCACTCTGTCATCATGGACAAGTGTACCAGCTTGAACATGAACAGCTATGTCACAGGATGGGTGGTCAAGTGGCTCACAGATCAAACACACATGTTCATAGTTGCGGGTGCATGTCCAACTCTAAGCCAGTCACAAATGGCATCACACAGGTCTTGGTCCTGGGACCCCACCTGTTCAGTCGATACTGCTCAGAGGTACAGGCAAGCATGGCAGGTATAAGGCTGAACAGATTTGCAGATGACTGGAAACTGTAGTCCATAATTGACTGTATAGCTGACATAGACATCCTCCAGAAGTGTCTTACAGAGACAGATACCTGGTGTCAAAACAATACCCTCAAGCTGAATGGCAAAGAATGCATAGTCATCCCCTTTGGGTAATACAAAGTGCACACAAATTACCACATAGGTGGTAATCCAGCATGTACGGAGAAAGTAATTATGGCCCTGTGGACACAGGTAGATAGTAAACTCACCTTTGATGATCACATGGCCAAAGTGTTTAGACATTTGTTCAATGTAGGCCATCTAATGTCACCTAATGTAATACACTTTGTATAGTCTGATGATGTCACCATCCTACAAATATACCTGTGGAAAGGTATACACCCAGTAATCTGTATAGCGTGTTGTGTCAATGCATCCTCCTCTAGTATCATAAAGTAGTTAGGTAGGGGTTTGAACCCTGCACTGGGTAACTGTGTGCATGTGTTTCCCTTGGGAAGGCATGACCTTTTAGGAGAGTAGTGAAACACCTCAAAAGTGGTAATCTAACCTTTGTCAACTCTGATTATGTCAGCATCCTACAAATATACCTGTGGAAAGCAAAGCTCTCAGTAATCTGTGTAGCTCGTCGTGTTAATGAGTACTCCTCTAGTATCATGAAGTAGTTAGATAGGGATTTGAATCCTGCACTGGGCAACTGTGTGTGTGTGTTCCCCTTGGGAAGGGACAACCTTTTAGGAGAGTAGTGAAACACCTCAAAAGTGGTAATCTAACCTTTGTCAACTCTGATGATGTCAGCATCCTACAAGTATACCTGTGGAAAATAAAACTCCCACTAATCTGAAGAGCACATTGTGTTAATGCGTACTCTTCTAGTATCATGAAGTAATTAAGTAGGGGTTTGAATCCTGCACTGGGCAACTGTGTGTGTGTGTTCCCCTTGGGAAGGGACAACCTTTTAGGAGAGTAGTGAAACACCTCAAAAGTGGTAATCTAACCTTTGTCAACTCTGATGATGTCAGCATCCTACAAATATACCTGTGGAAAATAAAACTTCCAGTAATCTGTATAGCGTGTCATGTTGATGCGTATTCCTCTAGTGTCATGCAGTAGGTAGGGGAGGTTTAAGCTCTGCATTGGGCAACTGTATGTTCCTTGGGAAGGAACAACCTTTTAGGAGAGTAGTGAAACACTTCAAAATTGGTAATCTAACCTTTGTCAACTCTGATGATGTCAGCATCCTACAAGTATACCTGTGGAAAATAAAGCTCCCACTAATCGGAAGAGCACGTTGTGTTAATGTGTACTCCTCTAGTATCATGAAGTAGTTAAGTAGGGGTTTGAATCCTGCACTGGGCAACTGTTTGTGTGTGTTCCCCTTGGGAAGGAGCAGCTTTTTAGGAGAGTAGAGAAACACCTCAAAAGTGGTAATGTAACCTTTGTCAATTCTGATGATGTCACCATCCTACAAATATACCTGTGGAAAAAAAGAACTGATAGCAATGTGCATAGTGCATTGTGTTAATGTGTGTTCCTCTAGTGTCATAAATAGTTAGGTATGGGTTGGAATCCTGCACTTGGTGAGTGTGTGTGCTGTAGGTGTGTGACACTGTTGGTCAATGTGCCATGGGTTTTGCTTTTACCACTGTATGACATATCAGTATGCATTGCACATGTGAGCTAGCTGTGTGTCAAATACATATACGTACATGTTACCTCAATGATTGCATGTGTGGGAACCCTGCTTTCTCCAAGAACACAGCTGTCATCCTTGCCAGACTGTGCTGCTGCTTCTCAGACCTTAGGTGATCCCTGGCCTAGGTCATCTGTGTCACACAAAGTCATTACGATTCCTATTGGAATGTGTGAGTGAAGGTCTATGCCCGAGGTATATGTCAGACCTGTTCAAACGCAGCAAAGTCTGTCCATGATGACTATTCATAGGTGTAGAACAAACTGTGGATATGCATGCAGACCCCTTATTGCTTATGTGATCCACCAAGGGATTCCAAAATACCTTTGGAAATGTGATTAACAAAGGAGAGATGACATAACACTTGGTTGCATGTACACATCTGTACCTGTTCATCATGCTGGTGGCTACTACCTATGTGGTACTGTGGGGATAATATGTTCCTTATAGGTGGATGACCATGCTTAGTTTGGCTTATAGCTTTACAGCATGGGTTTGACAACAGGCATCTGTCTGTATGATACCCTTGTGGAGTATGTGTGTGTCATCTGGAGAATGCATTATAGGCCACAGTATGCATTACCAGATGTGGACGGACATATCCCTACTGTGATTGATTGTACCTAAGAGAGCTATATGGCAAACAGGAGTGGTCTCAGTAATGGGTGCAGGTGAATACCAGTGGTTACTGGCATTGTATAGTACCTGAAGGATCCAAATGTTGCTGTGTGTCCTACATCTGTGTGTCGGTTGTCAAGACATCATCTAACGATTGGTTATGGTCAGGCTGTTGAAGTGATGTATACCACCAGAATGCAAAACAATGACAGATAGTAACAGTATCACCCACAGCACAGTGTCAAACCATGTCATACACACATGTGTAGTCAGGTTCTGGAATGTGTGTAGTACAATGCATACTGGCCACCAATAGAAACTATGGAGTGTTACTGTGTAATACAGAGCATGTCACACTGGCCATGTGTCCACTATGCACGTACATGCAGACAGTGCGCCTCCACCATGTTCACAACTATACACCTGCAAATCTGTGCTACACACATCCCACACATACTGTCCACTCTCTAACACATGCTGCCAATACTGCACACATCAGCCAAGTGGCATGTGGCCGGACAATACACAATTGGAACCAACACTGGTGTAAACAACACTACAATGACAATGATAGCTTTAATGCATCATGCCTGCTCAGCTACACCTTCAAGCATATCATTACACTCTACAGCTGACAACATGCTAACATTGCTTTACTGCTATATAGACACCCTGTGCATCAGCACCGTGGTAGCCTGTTCCTGCATTGATGTTACAGTTGACAGGAGGCAGCACAGGTTTCATCATATGCACAGGGTGTGTTGTTGGTTCACCAGAGGCCTACAGTGAGCCATCCAATTGACATGTATGTGTGTGTGTGTGTGTGGGGGGGGGGGCAAGAATACTGGAATGGACCAATGTTGTTGTAATGTGTGTGGGTATGTGCTAGCCCTAGGTGTTTGGAGTATGTGTGTGTATCTGCATGCACACAGTTCTACCATGTGGTTGCCATATACGGGTACTGGCGTGCAGTTGGGCACGTCTACTAACATCATAGAAGCAAGTTCCACCCCTCCACCTAATCAGGAAGCAAGATTTCAGGTTGATTTGGGAACGAGACCAAAGCAAGTTATACCTAACGCCATTGAGCGTTTTTTACCACTACCAGTCAAACCACAGGCGTTTCAACAGCAACGGTCGGAGAGCAGAGGAAGTCGAAAAAGGAAGTTTTCAGTGGAAAGAGAGATCTCAAACCGAAGGGTGAGGCGATGACAGGGTTAGTGATTAATTTATCCAATCATACATTGACAAAGGAAGAGACTCAAGTTCTAGATAAAGGTTTGACTTTTATACCAACCACAAGGACAAACGTAAGTGACTCATTGATTGACTTGAGACTTCTCAGCCGTAACTTATCCTTAGAATTACTTTTTAAGGATCAGAAAAAGAATGAAACTGACAAGAGTACATTCAAGAGAAAAAGTATTTTTACACCGAATGTACCGCCACATGTTGATATGTTTGTTAAGTTATGTGAAAGAGATATATATGATAGCTTACCTTGCAAGAGTAAAAATAATTATTATAATATAACCAGAGAAGAGAAGATAGCTCTGACCTCTTTACAAAATAATGACAAAATAAGCATCAGGCCTGCAGATAAAGGCGGAGCAATAGTTCTCATGAACAACGAAGATTATAAGAATGCTATGTTGCACATGTTAAGGGATGAAAATACTTATAAATTATTGTAGAAGTCTGATTATGACAGGATTCTAAGAAATGTAAGAGATAATTTGTATGACTTACTCATGTGTAGACAACTGGATGAGCAACTACATACTTTATCAGTAGATAAACCTATGATACCTTGTATTAAAGGTTTACCCAAAGTATACAAGTCTTTGGAACAACCCCTGATGAGACCCATAGTAGATGGAGGGGGATGGATAACAGAATCCATCTCATTGTACATAGAAAGTAAATTAGGACCAATAGTAAGAAACATACCTAGTTTTCTCAAAGACACAACACAATTATTGGATCATTTGAGAGAGAAGGCAGTTGAATTAAGTGGGAAGCAGTACTTAATGGTCACGTTGGATGTACAGGGTTTACTTACTTTTTTCCTAATGACCATGGCATAGAAGCAATAAGAGAAATACTCAATACTGTGACGACAGGTAGTAATGAAGAGAACTTGTTGATATGCACTCTATTAGATTTAGTACTTTCTAATAACATCTTTGTGTATGAACAACAGCTTTATTTACAGCGATGGGGTGTAGCAATGGGCACCCCATGTGCAAATTCATATGCAAATTTAGTTGTATATCATTGGGAAAAACATTTTCTATTGGGTCACAATCTGAGTACTAATATAATTACATATAGACGTTTTGTAGACGATATTCTTATGTTTTGGGAGGGACAAGAAAAGTCCCTAAAAGAGTATATAACATATTTAGAATGAACAACATCTTTTTTTTAAAATTCTGTTACTCACTCACATGAAGTAGTGAATTACTTAGATGTAACAATTTATAGAGATGAATGGGGGAATGTTAATACTAAATTATATTGTAAAGAATGTTGGAGGAATAGTATATTAGATCATAGTAGCATGCATCCAGGACATGTGTTTAATAACATAGCGGAAGGACAGATGAAAAGAATAAAAAGAATTTGTAATGTTCCACATGACGAGAAACAAGAAATAGAGAGACTAGAGAGGTTATTATTAGAAAGAGGCTATAAAGAAACTGAACTAGAAAGAGCTAAAGTGAAGATAGAGCAAAAAGAAAAGGTAAAAATTGCCTCTGCAGATAATAAAAATAAAAGTGGTAAATCTTGAGAATAAGAAACATCGTGTTCGCTTTATGACTAACTATACTAAAGACAAGAAGATGATGACTGATATAATAAGGAAAAACTGGCAGGTCCTAACTATTGATGAAGAAACAAAGAGATGGGTAGGTGAAACACCCAGTTTTTCCTATAAGAATAATAAAAACTTAAAACGTTTGTTATGTGGAGAGAAGACACATTATGAACGCTTGGGTACATTCCCATGTGGGAAATGTAAAATGTGTGAAGTAATATGTATCGAACAAAGATATCAACATCCAAATATGGGTTTTTCATTTGAACCAAGGTTTTATGCTACATGTAATATTACCAATATAGTTTATATTGCTAGTTGTAATTACTGCCAAAGTTTTTTATGTAGGAAAGACCCTAAAACGTTTGATAGAATATATCAACATTTATATGATATTAAGAATAAGAATATACAAAATGCTCTAGCAAGGCATATAATGGAACAGGAAGGACATAGTTTTAATTTCAGGGTATTACAACAAGTAAGAAGGAACTTAAGATGGGGAGACAACAATAATTACTTAGAATGAATTGAGTTACAATGGATTTTTAGACTACGAGCTCATCTAGCACCAGGACTTAATAATAACATCAATATTAAGCCAGTGCTGGATGCACGCTCTGCTAGAGTCCAATAAGATGTGAATATCTCTTTTAGAAGTTGATTTTATAATTGATTAATTGATGTATTTATGGTCACATGAGGTGTATATATTAACTTGTTTGTATCATTTTTTAAAATTGTCAACGATCTGAAGAAGCGCACATTTGGCTATGTGAAAGCGCTCATCCATTTTATCTTTAAATAAATCAACTATTGAATACAACAGTTTGGATTATACAGCCGTGGTGGTTACTTCAGCATTTATTTTATTCTGATTCCTATTGGAATGTGTGAGTGAGGGTCTATGGCCGAGGTATATGTCAGACCTGTTCAAATGCAGCAAAGTCTGTCCATGATGACTATTCATAGGTGTAGAACAAGCTGTGGATATGCATGCAGACCCCTTATTGCTTATGTGATCCACCAAGGGATTCCAAAATACCTTTGGAAATGTGATTAACAAAGGAGAGATGACATAACACTTGGTTGCATGTACACATCGGTACCTGTTCATCATGCTGGTGGCTACTACCTATGTGGTACTGTGGGGATAATATGTTCCTTATAGGTGGATGACTATGCTTAGTTTGGCTTATAGCTTTACAGCATGGGTTTGACAACAGGCATCTGTCTGTATGATACCCTTGTGGAGTATGTGTGTGTCATCTGGAGAATGCATTATAGGCCACAGTATGCATTACCAGATGTGGACGGACATATCCCTACTGTGATTGCTTGTACCTAAGAGAGCTATATGGCAAACAGGAGTGGTCTCAGTAATGGGTGCAGGTGAATACCAGTGGTTACTGGCATTGTATAGTACCTGAAGGATCCAAATGTTGCTGTGTGTCCTACATCTGTGTGTCGGTTGTCAAGACATCATCTAACGATTGGTTATGGTCAGGCTGTTGAAGTGATGTATACCACCAGAATGCAAAACAATGACAGATAGTAACAGTATCACCCACAGCACAGTGTCAAACCATGTCATACACACATGTGTAGTCAGGTTCCGGAATGTTTGTAGAACAATGCATACTGGCCACCAATAGAAACTATGGAGTGTTACTGTGTAATACAGAGCATGTCACCCTGGCCATGTGTCCACTATGCACGTACATGCAGACAGTGCACCTCCACTATGTTCACAACTGTACACCTGCAAATCTGTGCTACGCACATCCCACACATACTGTCCACTCTAACACATGCTGCCAATACTGCACACATCAGCCAAGTGGCACGTGGCCGGACAATACACAATTGGAACCAACACTGGTGTAAACAACACTACAATGACAATCATAGCTTTAATGCATCATGCCTGCTCAGCTACACCTTCAAGCATATCATTACACTCTACAGCTGACAACATGCTAACATTGCTATACTGCTATATAGACACCCTGTGCATCAGCACCATGGTAGCCTGTTCCTGCATCGATGTTACAGATGACAGGAGGCGGCACAGGTTTCATCATATGTACAGGGTGTGTTGTTGGTTCACCAGAGGCCTACAGTGAGCCATCCAATTGACCTGTATGTGTGTGCGTGTGTGTGTGTGTGTGTGTGTGTGTGTGTGTGTGTGTGTGTGTGTGTGTGTGCGAGGGGCAAGAATACTGGAATGGGCCAATGTTGTTGTAATGTGTGTGGGTATGTGTTAGCCCTAGGTGTCTGGAGTATGTGTGTGTATGTCTGCATGCACACAGTTCCACCATGTGGCTGCCATATACGGGTATTTGTGGGACAGCCACAGACTGTACCTGCGAGGCTTTACAGATCACCGTCTCTGGCCACAGATACGGCACCTGTGCCTGGCAGGGGTGCTACTGACTCTATCAGGCACTAAGCCAGACTGGGTACTATCCCCAGAGGTTGATGGATGTACACTGGATACAGGTCCCTGCTGGGACTGTCCAGAGCCACTTGCACGTGGTCTTCTAGGACATTCTATGGACAGCCCACCCCAACATTGCTGGGGCTGGTACTGGCACTACGGGAGCAGCTGTGGCTTGTGGGATGTCCGCAGCGACTGCCAGCTGCTGATGCTGCTGGCATACGTCCATGTCAATGTCTCAACCATCCTGCACTGTCCTGACACATGGACATGACATTGCAGAGGATATCTAATGTCTCTCCCCAACGTCTATCAGTGACCTCGGTGTAATGGCAGATGGCACCTGCTAGGTCATGGATACTGTCAATGACAACGGTGTTATGGGCCCTCTGTGCCCTTAGTCCCTGTCTGGTGTACCGTTCCATACATGTCTGTGCCTCCATGACAGCCTGAAACATGCGTGATGTTGTCAGACCTGTGGCACATCTGCCAGTGGCATGATGAGCAGCAGTGCTCCGATGAGAACCCCTGGACATCTGCCTATGTGGTACCCTTCCAGACATCTGGGTATGGCTGCTGTTTTGGGATGCATGTGCCATGGATACCACACTGTCCTGGCCAATGCCAACTGTATGCTGTCCCTCAGCTATGGGCATTGATGATGGATGTATTGGCAGTATGACTGTATGCATGGATGGGGTGGACAGCTGTATACTGTCGATTGGTGGCCCAACGACAGACCCTGACAAACACGCCTGTGACTCAACACACCTATCTTCATTATCACTATGTGACTCAGTGATATCAGTTTCCCTGCTGTGGTGAACCAGCCCTAACACAGCACCTGTAGGAGGGAGACAGGAAACACACTTTACGACCTGTACATGATGTCGGCACACATGCACACATGAACGCATGCACACATGAACACATGCACACATGCACACATGCACACATGAACACATGCACACATGCACACATGCACACATGCACACAAATACACTCCTCACTACAGCAGATACCCACACACACACCACCAGCAATCCAAAACATACTTAATAGTGGTTGAAGGTGGGTTACAGTATCACAAGGCAAACAGTCATATCACACATGTCAGCATGCAGAAAGTTTGTTGCTCAAGACCATGCAGTGCGAGTGTAGACAGCCCGTGTTAATAACAGTATACATGGCTTTGATGCATGTTTGTTGTTGTTCAGTGATTGGCCTCACAGCCACTCATTACATGGGTTTGTAAGGTGCCCAATAGGGAGCATTGACTAACATGAATGTGTTATGTGTTGAAGAGTGTTGCACAGCCCAATGATAGGCCTCTACCCCTCAGGTATATTATGTGTGCTGCGTGGATGACATGTGGGATATTGAAGTGTGACCTTACAGCGGGTGTCTGGATACGCTATGTGTAGCATGTTAAGGTGTATTGCGTATGACAATGTTGTGTATGTTGTATACATGTGTATCAACTATGCCTATCCAATGTCCAGTACGGTGTTGCCACAATTGTGTGTGCTGCTCTGTGTATTGCATGTGATTGAGGCAGTTACTGTCATTACTGAGATGTGCATAGTCTCACAGCAAACATGCACAGCATGCATCATGCGTAAGTGTGTTACATGTACATGGCCTACACCTCACCTATGACATGCACATTTCATTAGCAATATTAAAATTATAACACACTCACCAGCATTGACTGGCTGCCTTGCTGTCACACCAGAGGGACCTACAAGAATATGAGACAGTTTGTCAGTGGCCACAACTGTGCCATTGCAACTGTGAGTTTGGTAAACTACAGTAGTACAACAGTCGAGAGTCACAGGCGTACAGATTATATTCCAAATATCAGTATTGCACAACACCATGCATCAGAACTGCTAAACACACAGTACACATGTCACATATGCATAATCTACCAATACAGGTAACAGCAGTCTACAGGGATCCCTATCACAACACTGACACGCCACAAACCCGACACCCAAAACACCGACACCAAAAGACCGAAAACGCACAAAACTGACAACTCGCAAAACCGAACACCATAACACCGACACCCAAAACACCGACACACAAAATGTAAACTACACATTACACACAACTATACATGTACTAACCGTAACTCAAACCCTAACCCTAAGGTCCGACACTACCGCACACTTACCCTACCCACACCCTAACCCTAACTCACTTAACCCGCCACTAAACCTACAGTCCATCACTATCGCACACTTACCCTACCCGCACCCTAACCCTAACTCAATTAACCCGCCACTAAACCTAAAGTCCATCATTATCGCACACTTACCCTACCCGCACCCTAACCCTAACTCACTTAACCTGCCCTTAAACCTAAACTCCGTCACTATCGCACACTTACCTGTCCACTCCCTAATGCTAAATCCCTCACTATCGCACACTTACCGACTCACGCTCACACGTTGCCCATGTCGGTGTTTCAGCTGTCGGGATTTCACCTTGTCGATCATCTCTCTCATCGGTCTTCTCGAGTCGGTCTTCTGAGCGTCGGTGTTTTGGCATGTCGATCAAGTCAAGGGGACCCATCTACAGATAGGTCATGTTACCTGCACACTCCATGTTAACATGCTGGGTGGCTCCGGCCTCCATGATGACACATGTAAGTTGCTGTTCCTGTGGTTGGCCAGGAGCCACCACGCTTAGTAGCAGCTCCTCCACTCTGGTGAGGGGGGGATGAATGGCAACCCCACCACCTGTGGCAAGCTGTTGTCGATGGATATCAGATGCACGCCACCGGACATGTCTAATTAAATCACTGCAGTGATGGCGTACCTGCTCATATGTCTGGTTATGCATGCCTATGTCATTTACCCAACGAACGAGATCTTGCCACAGTTCTGTCCACTCATGCTGGTCCTGGCTGGTTCTAGAGAACAGCAGGGTGTAGTGCTGCACCAGGCTGTTGTGTATTTCAGCTTCCTCTGCAGCTGTATAACACGGGTTTCTTTGGTGGGACATACTCCTGGAAGGCAATTAAACAAGATGTGTGAGCAAGTCATGTGGCACACTTAACATCCTAAAGTACAGATATCAATTACCTGCCATATTTCGCATCCGATTGGTTGTCAGAGGATACACATGTTCAATACCACATATTAGTGCTCAGGCCACAACTGGCTGACAGTGCCTGCCACGCTCTATATATCAAACCATCTTCTGCACAGCAGCAAAGAGAAGCCAGTATGTAAGACTATACACCAGTACATGGCACACTGTGACACAATGCACCACCTAGCCACAGGAGGTATATATCAAGCTAATGCATAAAGAAAGATGTCATCCATTGCAATGAATGTAAAGTACAGTTACAGTATTACCGGTATACCACAGTAGTCTTTGATGCCAAACCCCTGCCTAACATATGTGCACAGTTGTTGATATAGGTGGCATACTGCTGTACTAGACTATACATGTTGCTAGATACACACGTATACCCTGTAACACAGATATGATTGAGGGCATGGTACAGGCATAATTACACACACATCAGACATATTTACAACACACAAATGTATGCCAACCCAGATGAGCTTTAACTGTGTACCATACAGTACTGTGTGTCACTACTTACAAAACCTTATGCCTGAGGTATGTAATCTGTGAGGACTACAGGGAACACACAAAACAGTGTTTCCAAACAATGTGAACATACACCATACTGTACTGTTTAGGCCTACAGCTTCAGGTAGTACTACAGTTAATATGGGAGTTGGAGTCACCAGCAGTACCACTCACTAGCATACATGCATTGCTTTAGCCTACAATGGGACACCACAGTCGACAATAAGGGATTACGTCACACCGTATGCCATACTGCTTTTTCTGCCTAGCAATAGCATACACATCTTTTGCTGGGATCACAGCTAGGACACAAACTACAATGACAGAAACAATTTCACACTAAGCTATCACACCTTTACAGACCTTGCACACATTCACCAACACATTCACCATCACACTCAGTCAACCTCACATAGCAATTATTGCACTAAGTACATGTGTGCGTGCATCGTGTCATGGGTAGGTAATATGCTATTGGCCCTAGGGCCTACAGCAGCCTAGCCATACGCTACCCTGGCCTTTGACACACACGTAATTTAATTTCACTTGCCCCTGCCAACCAGAGCCACAGAGATGATTCCCAGGGTGTATTTCCTATCTCCCAAACAATCATCAGGAGTATTTATGACAACTGCTAATGAGGAGCTTTGTTTGCTATTGATAGGTGGTTTGTTCCAGAGTATGGCATGTCTCTGAGTTAGGACTTTATCCCTCCAGCATGTGCTGTTTAGTGAGCTGACAAGGTTTAGGGCCCTAGAGCATGTATCTGGGAGGGATTGTAATATGTTTACGTGGAGGACGTCCAACAGCTATGGGTGTGACATAGCTCTGTATGTTAGGCAGAGGTCACCTCTGGGTAGGCGGTATGCAACACAGTGTAGCTTTGGTTTTGTGAGTCGGTCTGCATAGGGCATCTGTTTGAGGCTGGTATTACTCTTTGTGAGGTATGTCTGTGGCCTTTCCAGTTGCTCTAGTTGTCATGTGAGGTACATACCACATGGGGCATTGTACTCTCTAATGGGTTTTAAGTGTGATGAGTAGAGGGGAACACTGACCTATATTTCCCTAGTTGACACACCTTTTGTGATGATGTGTACCATGTAGACAGAGTACATGACTAGTGTGGCACAGTAATTATCAAAGGTGAGGCTACTGTCCACCTGTGTCCCATGTTCCCTTATCACACCTTCGGTGTTAGGTAGACTACCACCTATGTGGTAGTTAATGGGTACAGTGTTCTGGCAAGAAGGGATGGCACTGCAGTGTCAACACTGAACATCAGTCCATACCTTGGTCGCCAGGCACCTGTCGCAGTAAGTATGCCCCATGTCTCTCTCCCTCTCTCTCTCTCTATAAATATATATATATATATATATATATATATATATATATATATATATATACATACATACACACATACATATAAATATCCATTGCTGTACATATAGATGTACATATAGGCACATATACAGTCCACTATTCATGGTGGGAATATCAATTATGTGACAGTTGTGAGATATACAGTTATGTAATAATATTGCACAGTGTTGTGCAGTCTGCATTGAAGGTGTCCTCAGCCCATGTAGCTTTAGCAGGCCTCACTGGCTGCAACACTGCAAAACTGACAGAGCATACCCTCAGCATTTAACCACCACATGCCATATACCAGCACTGCATGCTGTTTTCTTTGCCACACACTACAACCTACATAGAAATATGCACATAACAACCTTCAACAACGTGTATGTGTGTATATATATATATATATATATATATATATATATATATATATATATATATCTATATATATATATATACACCCTTCACAAACAGTTGCAGTATGTCCCTTGCCCTATGCACATGTTCAGATACATATAGATATGTACTGCTGCCACATATGGATGATTCACAGTATGTAGAGTACTCTTCAAAAACATCTACTACATGCCAGCAAATACATATGTGATACATACCTTTCCTTTGTATTTATCTGTTCCATCTGTTTTTAAAGGAAATAAGTTTTTGTTTTTAATTTTTTTTTTTTGGTTTGTGTTTTCTCTGTCTGTTGCTGTTGCTCTTTCTTTTTCTGTGTCTCTCTGTTTCTGTATCTTTGTCTGTGTCTGTGTCTCTGCCTCTGTCTCTGTCTCTCTCTCGCTCTCTTGCTGCAATGAGATTATTGCATGTGTGGACAGCAAGTACAGCCTGCTTTTCTAGGTATCTGCACATGTGCATGTGATGGCCTCTGCACCAATTGGTGCCACCATTTACTAATTGCATGCAGCCTGCTGTGTGGTAATTGCAGTACTCGCTGTCATAGCAGCCCACTGCTATAAAATGTTAAGTTAGGTAGGCGTAGCCCTTTCAGCTTTCCAAAGTGGGGCCCATGCTTGTTTGCTGTGGACACCGTTGTGTCAGTCTGAAGGTTGGTATACTTCTTATATCTGAAGCTAGGGTTGTAGCCAGTGATTTGCATGTTGTACTTAAACCTGAATGTTGCTGCTTTTAGTACATACTTGTCAGTGTAGAATTTTACTCACCCCTCCAAATGCTTACACAAGATACATGGGAGTATGTACTTTCTTTTCCAATTAGACAATTAACTGCCATACAACAGTAGTTATTGCAATGTATTCTTCTGGCACATGAACTGTTTGTGGACTACTATACTGTAAATATTAATTAACTCACTTCTGAACAGTTTGTTGTTTATTTGTGTTGAGATTAGCACAGTCTGCTCAAGACAACTGGACAAATTTCAGTACTGAATATGCCTACCTACATCCTTGGTAGAGTCTGAATACACAGGTATATTGTTCTTTTGGGTAGGGGTGCAGAAGTACAGAGAGCATTATATATTATTATGTGATGTTTATCTTGCTGAACATAGAGGGTTGCTGTATACCTGTTTGTCTAACATGGCAAGTAGTCTGTCTGCGTAGCTCCCACTTGTGGACATATCCAGATGGTAGCCAGAGGTTAGCCTATTATTCTTTGTCTGTGTACCACACTGGTCTTTTCTGCACTGGAACAATGGCATTGTCACAGTTGGTTGCTACCAGTACATGGCTGCATCCTTTGATATTTCTGTGTTGTACTCCTACATAAGGGTATGCTTGTGGGACTCATTCCAAAGCTATTTGCAGAGTGTGTAACAGCAGAAAAGCTGAAATGCCTGTGTGTTTCTGCCTCTGCCAGGCCTCTGATACACTCCGGTATATATTTGAACAGCTCAGGGAAAGGTACATATAAGTGAGGTACACCTGTAATATATTACAGACATTAAGTTGAGACTGTGAGAGAATCAGAGCATATGTGTTAATACACCTTTTCTGGCGTGCATGCAGTGTGTACTCTTACTTATTGACATTAGTCATAAAGTCTAATTCCCCACTTTTCGGCCTAACGTCAGTACTTTTCAAAGGGATTCTGAGGGACACAGCTAACGTTTGTTTACGAATGAGGGACATCCCTGAAAAGCAGTCACAGTTGGGAAGTATGGACTCTGTCCTATTCAAATATGCCAGTGTTTATCCTGCTCTGATACTGTGTGGAGTTTGTAAAGTGCTACTGTAACTTTATTTCCTGCTAGAATGGCTGGTTCTCTTTTCACAGTCATGTCATGCAATTCCACAACAACTGCTGGTAAAGATCCACAGAACAACATTTGTGTTATGGCATTCCTATTTTCCCTTTACATTCACTCATTGTAATGCATCATATATTTATTACAGCACCAACTTGTTGTATGTCTACTGTGGTTTAGTGGTACTTCATGCAGGGTAGTGTGTCCAAGGTCCGGGGTTCGAGAATGACAGAGGTGTTGTATTTTGCTGCTCAGCAGAACAAGGGTCCTGCCATGCAGAGTGACTAAGGCACTTTTAAGCAGTTGTAAGCGGGTTTGCGTGGGTTTGCGCGATGCTTAGCAATACTTAGCTAAGCGCACACATGCGCAAACTCGCTCAAACCTGCTAACTACTGCTTGAAATTGCTTACTCCTGCTAACCCGCGTGCTAATTGCTTTGAAAGAAAAGAAAATGGGGAGATAGGAAAGCGGTGAAAAAGGGGCACAAAGAGGGAAAGACAGTAGGGAAACCAGCTTGGGATGTGCAGGACGGGTGTAGGGAAGGTCCATAGCTGCCCATTTCTTTACCAGCAACAGCTGTACATATGTTAAAAATTTGGAGTGAGATTTGAAACCTTCCACCCTTGAGAGAGGGGTGAGGACAACAAAGTATGTTGTACTGCCAATTATAATTATCAGTCTACATGTCCAGCAGACATGTGTGCAAAATGGGCAGCTATGTATGG
Organism: Protopterus annectens; assembly: GCF_019279795.1. Classification (NCBI taxonomy): domain Eukaryota; kingdom Metazoa; phylum Chordata; order Ceratodontiformes; family Protopteridae; genus Protopterus; species Protopterus annectens. Next base: position 1,339,959,060 of record NC_056725.1, read on the forward strand.
GGCGTAATTTTTTTGTGGGAACAGATTACCCTTTTTTTTTTTTTCAGGTGCGAGTGGAATGTGAGGTAGAGGAAGTAGGTATATTTGGGGAGGTAGGTTGGGGAGGTAAACAGACAAGACAAACAAGATGCATACAGGGGTGGAATATGACACATGGGGAGGGAGAACACAATTGACGGGGACGGATGTTTGGAAATCGCAAGCCCATGAGCTCACAGATGGTAACAGTGGAATTGAGATCCCCACCCATGGGCAGTCGCCACTGCACCTTCACAGCCCCGAGGGTGGCTGTGCTAGGGGGTGCGTAGGAGGGGCAGGCTCACCCGTGAGTCACGCCATTCTTGCCTTGAGCTGTCATAGGGGATCAGCGACTGAACGCTGGATCTCCCTACGCACCACAGCCCGAACCTCTCGGAGGGTGACAGGTGGCCCTTCTCTGCCCACGCTTGCACGGGGGGGACGAGCCCCATCCCCTGCAGTGCTTCCACCCAAAGGTGGCACAGGACCAATGGAGGAGGGGAGCCCGGGCTGGGCATCGGACCTGCTGGTGCCAGGTGCAATCGCCAGCTGAGGAGGGACAGGTGGGTCCGCTGGGACCAGCCTTCCCATACGTTCTGTGTTTAGGTGTGTTTAATTACAACATAGACAACAGCATTCCAAATTAGTTGTAACAGCATGCAGTAATATTCCCATTAACCCAACACACCAGGGTTCCAACAGTTGAACAGCAAGCATAACACATGCATATATTGAATGACAATGGACATTCCAGCAGCATGCAGGGATGATTAGTGGCAAAAGGCCACCAAGATTGTGGTGTTTGAACAGGGCACATGCATGAAAGTAAATGCAGATATTTATAGAACAATAGGACATATGTCCCAACAAATGTTTTGAGATTACACATACCCATTGAGGTGTGGAATTGCATTGTTTATGCACATACAGTAGGGTGTAAAAAGATACCTCCATTAACATCTTATAAGTACTTATAGTTTACACTACATTCCTATTGACTGCAGGTGTATGTCCCCTACATGTATTATTACACTAGGCAATGTGCATTAGGTTGTGTGATGGGTTTGGCTAGTTCATTTTATACCTGACCTATATTTGACATACTAACTGTCCAAGTTATATATCTACATATCTGGATGTGTTCACGTGACATTTTCAGTTATATTTCTACAGATCCCTACATTTCAAGTAGCACACTCACTTTCCTGGGGAACACATTAACAAGCTACTCGTGTGCCAGATTTACCTATGCATGCCAGCCATTAACCAGCTGTTGAGGACTGTATATATGCTTCACAGCTACTGGCACTTCCTTCATCCACTTTATATGGGACTGTCCAACTGTGGGTTGACAGCGCTTAATACAACAGTACTATTTATATAATGCAAGGGTACAACAACATTTCAAAGTAAGTGACACGGACACACTCCAAGTATTATACCTTTATTAAATACATTACACACTTTTCTAGAGGCTCTCTCATTTATTTGATATTACAGTGCATGCAGAAGACTTATTCAAGACATATTATACCTTTATTAATAGGTTACAACACTCTTTTTCAGGCTCACTCACTTATTTTATATAACAGTACATGCAGAGATATTATTCCGGACTAATTTTACCTTTATTAATGGGTTACAACACTCTTTTTCTGGCTCTCTGACTTATTTTATATAACAGTACATGCAGATAAATTATTCAGGGCATTTTATGGCTTTATTATTGGGCTACAACACTTTTTTCAGGCTCTCTCACCTATTTTATATAACAATACATGCAGAATAATTACTAACCTGCCTGGTGGCGCAGCCTTAGCAGCCTATCTGCATAGGCTTGCTGATTCGCAGCATGGACACCTGCAGCTGTGAAGTAAATGAAGGGAAATTGAGACATACCTATCCATTATATAGACTAAATTAGCATGTCTTACATACTTCATTCCACGGCTACCTACTCAGTAGTGGGGCATCTTGCATGTCACAGGCCTCCTGTATCCATCGGTTCAGTAGGTCCTGCTTCCATCTCTTCAGGTCTGCATGGTGGTGACGGACCTGCTCACCAGTCCGAGGGACGCCTGTGGCACTGGTGAAATCATGAGCTAACTGGTTCCAAGCCTCTGGTTTGTACTTCATCCCTTGGAACTGGCCCTGCAGGAGTCTTGACTCATGATGGTGGACAAGGAGCCAAACCATGTATTTTGACTCCTCGATGCCCCAGCGTTGCGCTCGAAAGCGAGTACCCTCTCCAGCACCAGCCATTCTGACTGCAGATGGGAGCTACAATCAGTTATGGCGAGTATTCCCACCTATGGAGCTTAAATATGCCGCATTTCCCGCACTTATTTGTGATTGGCCGTTTTTGAAAATTTTCGGCTAACAGCAAACCTGCTTAGCAATGGTTAATCTTCCATTTATAAGTATATGTATGTTAACAGAGCATGCTTATGCTAAGCTGTCATGGCTTAGTGGTTCAGTACTTTGATTATGGTGCACAGTGTCCCAGGTTCAAACCTTGTCATTGCTTTTTATTTTACTACTGGCCAGACAGGCTAGGGGGTGTGGCTGTGTTTAGGCAACTTTGCTCTACGTTGCTCCACGTTGCCCGATGGTGCACTGGTTAGCGTGGTGCACAGCTTCGTGCAAACCTATTGCACTAGGTAAAGTGCTGCTTAGCTATGGGCAATTATATTGCGCTAGGTAAAACGCTGCTTAGCTATGGGCAATAATATTGCTCTAGGTAAAACGCTGCTTAGCTATGGGCAATAATATTACTCTAGGTAAAACGCTGCTTAGCTATGGGCAATAATATTGCACTAGGTAAAACGCTGCTTAGATATGGGCAATTATATTGCGCTAGGTAAAACGCTGCTTAGCTATGGGCAATTATATGTCAATATCCTTAATGCTGCTCACCTTCTTATACTTATATTTATACATTATTTTCACTAATACATAGGCCATTTCAATGCTTTTTACTAAAATTTAATTAATATATGTCAGGAATTATTGTATATACTAATTTAAAACATAAAATAGACAGGGGAGTGGTGGGACTAGAACTGGGAATGCCTCCTCTTTGTGCGAACACTCTACCACTACGCTATTGCTATTTGGCTTGATTTGCATAAACATTTCTTATTATGCTCTTCGATGTCAAAATTGCTAACTGCAGCTAAGCAATGGGCACACCCGTGCAAACACGCGGAAATACGGGCAGCTATATCGGGAATTTAAAAAAAAAAATTAGTTTACATTTTACATTTACAAAGGGGTTTAGTATGTGGGGATGTGTACTGTTTGCTATGTGTACATTTCAGCGGACTCGCTCATTGCATTTGTCATTTTCACTTTATATGGTTGCAGGGGCATGGATATTTGGACTGCTTGGCAGTCCAACACGGCCGCTGCAGTCTTACATGCTCCGTGTAAGCCTTCCAGTTGAGTCAGCGCCCTCATGCATATGCATGACGCGCTGACGTCGTAGTCTTAAACGGCAGTCTCCGAGTAAGACTTGGTTAGTCTTACTCAGAGGATTACTGAATCCCGGCCAGTGTAAAGAAAACAAATCACAATATACAAAATAAAAGGCAGTAAACTAATACAAAATACAAGAAAGCAAAAGCAAACTATCCTTTCCTTTACAGCAAGAGTCTCCGTGAGTTTTTCCAGTAAAGCCTTTTAATACTCTTTTAGCAGGAGAAGTATCTATCAACAAAACTGTTTTCAAGAAAATACATTTAATGAAACTGAAAAAGCAGGCAACAGTGACCTTGACAACTTCTCCAAGATAAAGTTAAAATCATAATTAAGCAGAACCATACATCTCAACTCTACATATTTTTGCAGAATGTTAGGATTTTTGTCTCATATTTTTGGTCTGTTACTCATAAAAATTGTGATTTTCTAGTAAATCACCAAGGATTGAAGACAGAAAATAATGGCATACATTCATACCCTTCAGAAAATGCATGCTGACACAAATCAGGTTATTCGAGTAATGTTCCATGTTTATAAGAGTAATATTTAAAGTCTGTCCCTATTTGTGGGCCTTTGTCCCCCAATTATTTTAGGCTTTGTCCAGATTTCCAGTACTAAGAGGTTGAGAGGTATGAGCACAATAGATACATGTGTAGGAGATTTAAGAAGAAAAACTCCTTTAGGAAATATTTTAATAGTAAGCCTAGATAGAATTTAAGGTAGGCTGTTATGGCAGACAGCAGGTAATGCAGCACAGTGAGTCTTACTAGAATAATAAAACACTCTTTATTCAAGACAGGAGAAAGCAAATCTAGGATATGAGCAAGCTAAACCTGAAGTGGCACAGAACCTTTCTCATTACATTAATGAATGAATGGTTTCCACTAGAATAGAATGTGATTTTGGTTGTTGGGTTTCCTGCCACTTGTTGATATTACTTGCTTATGGAAAGCACAGAGGGACATGCAGAGACATAATGAAACTCGATTTGCGTGTGTTAGAGACATGAAAGACACTGGTCTTGATTAATATCTTTCCTTCAAAAAGAATTATGCCAACATACAAAGACAAAATAATTCAGTTTAACAATTGACTAAGTAGTTGATGTCCTTCTAAAGGGGATCCAGTATACATCAGCATGGGATGATATGGTAGGTAAGACTTCCTATTTCACCAATGATACAATACACCTGTCATATCAGGACTTCCCCATACTGGCTAAAGCATTTACTGCCCCTGAAGTGCCATTTTTTTAGGTAGAAGCCACCTATTGGACATTCCTACATAGAAGATGCAAACTCTAATTTGGACAACATCAAGGTGGTACTACTCAATGACAGGAATTTAAGCAGAAAGATGCAAGAACTTGAAGCCCTCCTGCAACTTGCTCACATTCATATCTTTATATTTACTGAGACATGGTTTCAATGTAATGACAGCACTCCCTCTGTGAAGAAATTAGACACTGTCATCTGTGCTAGCATGCCTAGCGAGGTTTTGTATATAATTTCAGATTGTCCTGTGTATTGTATGCCAGTACGACTAGCTATGATATTGTAAATAAGTTCTTACATGTTGATTTATGTTCTTTTACATTTCTAACTGTGCATGTTTGTGAAGAGAGATTCTAAAGGCAAACTGTCTCAGATTCAGCTGATCAGCAGATGATGTCATCAGAACTGTGACAGTTGCTATGTGTTACTGTCAGAAGCTGAAAAACAGGAAATAACTTTTAGAAAATAGCTGTTGGTAGAATGTAAAAATATGAAATTAAATTTAGAACTGAAACAGCTGACAGTTAGGCTAGTCTATAAAAGAGCATACTGAAGACAGTTACAGTTGTCCGACATCAGTTACAGTTGTCAGTTGAACTGTGCAGTGCGTACCCATAAAGGACTCACCAAGAACTGTAAGCCTGCCTTTGCTGTGCTGTAATAATTTAGTTTAAATCAGGGACAGTGTTCTTTAGTTAGTCAGGAAATTATAACTAATCAGCTAGATCATTTAGAGTTTTCCTGAATGTTGGACCTCTATCCTACAATATTGATTTCATTTTCCTGGTGATTGAGCTCTGTTTTTTTTTTATTGGGAATTACTGTTTTATATTTTTAATCATTTTGCTCAATATTAAATATTTTTATTAACTTACATTGTGGCTGGACAATCAGTGTTTTTCTTTAGTGATTTGAGAGTGCTTATACTTGGCTTGATAACTTCCTGGCCACTCAGAAAGCCTGGCTGCTTAGGCCATTTGCTACTATTTGTTTTAATATTTAATTTTCATAATTGGACACCCTCTTTAGAAAGGCATGAAGACACTCTGATTGGTGGCAGCATTACTGTATTATTTTTGGGAAGGGACACAGCTGGAAATGTGTGGAAGGCTTTCCCAGAAGTGTTTGGATGTGTGAGATTTAATTTATTTAAGTGTGAGTGTATCAGAGGTCTTAAACTGGGACACATTGCTCTGAAGTGTGTAATAAGGAGTTCCATTAGGGGTGGACATAAGTATATATCCAGTCCCAGGCTATAGATCATGTTCCTGTTGTGCTCTTAGGGGAAAACTGTGAAATATTACTCCTGTTTAAGTGACAGTCTCACACTGGAGTCAGTAGTGAGGATTGAACCTCCTCAGTTACTGACTCAGGATAGTAAGGGATATTGTATTAATTGTTGACAGGTCAGTGGGATATTGTCTGGACATCACATTAATTGGTGACAGTCCAGTGAGATATTAACCGGACATCACACCAGGGATTAGCACCTATCTTGCCTTCAGATCCTTGGAAAACTGCATAGGAGTATCAACATTTGATAGAAACATAATTACTACACATCAAATTACCTACAACCCTAACTTGGAATTTGTGGTGAGCCAAATCACCCATAACAAATCCAACTATTGTTTAATTACTAACTATCAACATCATTAAGTAATTAAACATCAAACCAAATAACTTCTGACTTAGGGGACTTCAATTACCAAAGTATTGATTGGCACACTTATACCTCTAAAATAATTATGCTCAGCATTTCCTAGACTTCATTAACACCAATGCACTAGAGAAAATTGTAAAAATACTCACCAGAGGCTTGTTGACCTTTACCTGGTTCTTACAAACCTAGCCACTTCCTCCATCCCAGTCTGCATCTCTTCATCTCTAGTAAAATCTGACCATAAAACAGTCATCTTCTCTGTCAGTTTGGTTTACATTCATATGGTCGAGTGCACATTGCTCGACCATATATTACACTGACTTTTTTCCACGAATCCTGTAATGCCGAATGGTCGGAATATTGTAAAAACACCAAATTCAACATTTCCGACCACTCTACCACCTAAACAAGCACTACCATGGGTCAAAAACGGGGTGATATTTTGCAATTCTCAACACTTGCAATCGCTTTTTGGGAATGTTGCCTCACTCCTTTTGACGATACCCGATCAACCATAGGTTCATAGGTAGGTACTAGGCTATCGGCCCTAGGGACCATACAAGCCTAGCCAAAAAATGTACCCTGGCTTACGCCACCCAAGAAAATTATTTTCCTGTGCCTCTGTCAAGCAGAGCCACAGAAGTGATCCCCGGGGTGAATTTCCCATTTCCCATCCAATCATCAAGATTTTTCTTGAAGAGTGCTAATGAGGAGCTCTTTTTGACATAGATAGGTAGTCTGTTCCAGAGTATGGGAAGTCTCTGGGACAGGAATCTATCCCTCCAACATGTTCTGCTTATTGTGGTGACAAGGTTTAGGTCCCTAGAGCGTGTAGCTCGGAGGGATTGGGATTTCTTTAAGTGGAGCATGTCCAACAGCTCTGGGTTTGACATAGTTTTGTATGTTAGGCAGAGATTGCCCCTGAGTAGGCGATATGCAATGGAGTAAAGCTGTAGTTGTTTGAGACGGTCTGCATAGGGCATCTGTTTGAGGCCAGTAATCCTCTTTGTGAGGTATTTCTGTGGTCTTTCCAGTTGTTGTAGATGTCTTGTGAGGTACATACCAAAAGGGGCATTGTACTCTATAATGGGTCTAATGAGTGATGAGTAGAGGGGAACAATGACCTCTTTTTTTCTGGATGAGAATCCTTTTGTGAAGAGATGAGCCATGTAGAAGGATTTCCTGACCACTGTGGCAATGTGATTATCAAAGGAGAGACTACTGTCCACCTGTGTCCCAAGGTCTCTTATCACATTTTCCGCATTAAGTAGACTACCAGCTATGTGGTAGTTCATGGATACAGAGTTTTTACCAAAGGGGATGACAGTGCACTTTTTGGCATTGAGCTTCAGGCCATGGCTTTGACACCAGGTATCTGTCTCAGTGAGGCCCTTTTGTAGTTTGTCCACATCGTTAGGAGTTTCAATTATCGCTCCTAGTTTGCAATCACCTGCAAACTTTGTTAGCCAAAGACCTTCTGTGTTGGCCTGCACTTCAGAGAAGTAGATACCAAACAGGAGAGGACCCAGGACTGAACCCTGTGGTACTCCACTTGTCACTGGTCTGATGTCGGATTTGGAATCTGCTACTTTCACAGTGTGGGTTCTGTCCATGAGCCAGTTGGCAACCCATCTTGTGACATAGGGATTTATACCTATTTTAGTGAGCTTATCTATCATTCCAGAGTGGGGGATGGTGTCGAAAGCCTTGGCGAGATCTAGATAAGCTGTGTGAACCATTTTATCCTCATCTATGGCTTTGGTGATTGATTCAAAGAAGTCAATCAGGTTTAGGAGACATGATCTGCCTTTTACAAATCCAAACTGGGTAGGGTCCAGAGTCTGAAGATTACCAATGTCTTTGTTTATGAGTTCCATGATGATACGTTCCATGGCCTTGCAGACCAGGCTCGGCAGGCTAATGGGGTGGTAGTTCCCGGGGTCCATCGTGGCTCCCCCTTTGTGGAGTGGGATAACCGTCGTGGTGCACCATTCAGTGGGTACAAAGCCTGAGGTGAGGCTATGATTGAACATGGTACTTAGGTAGGGTGCCAGTTCATTCTGTAGTTCATGTAGAATGCAGCCTGGGATATTGTCAGGTCCCATGGATGCTGTGTTCTTGGCTTTGGAGAGTGTGTTTTTTACCTGTGCAGCCATGATTATAGGAACTTTTGCATTCTTTTGGTATAGAGATGGGTCCTCTAGGGAGTGAGAGGGGGATAAAGTTAGCACTGAACCTATCTGCTAGGATGTTGGCAATATCAGTTGGTTCTGTATATTTAGTGCCATTGTGCTGTAACTCAGAGCAGATCTGAGTGTTCCAATTTAGATTCTTGACATAGCTATAGAATGCTTTGTGGTTGTCTTTAGAGTCAGTGGCAATTTTGTTTTTGTAACTAGCATTGGAGGATTTTATGAGGGATCTCAGCTTCTTACTGAGGTTGACCAGGGAGTTCCTCCAGTCATGGGATTTTACTCTTTTTTTTGCAACAGTTTCTTTCTTCTGTTGTAGAGTTTGTTTATGGCAGAGGACCACCAGATTGGCTTTCTTTTTTTGGAGGATAACATCTTGGTTCTATTAGGGATAGCATGATCCATGCACTCGTGTAAGTGCTTATAAAGTGCATTTGTGTAGGATTCGGCAGTCATACCTCTATTGTCCGTCTGCATGGGTGTCATGAAGTTTGCCACTTCTGTCTTAAGAAGTTGGCTTTGGAGAAGTTTTTTACGATGGTTTCCCTAATTGGGGGTGGGGGTGGGATGTGGATGTCTAGGCTGATTAGCTTGTGGTCGGATCTGACCAACGAGGAATTGACCTCTGGTGTGGAACACCAGTTTTCTATGTTTGTAATGACCAGGTCTAGGATATTGCTGCCCCTGGTGGGAGTGTGAATAAGTTGATCCAAGGCGTTGGAATTTATGAATTCTAGAAAACGTTGAGCAAAAGATTTGGTACATGAGTAGTTTTCCCAGTTAATGGTGGGGTAGTTGAAATCGCCCATTATTAGGGTGTTGGTTTGTACCCTAATACTTTCCAGTGTATCAAGAAATGAGGAGTGTGAATCCTGGGGCATGGTGAGGGGTCTGTAGTAAGCTACAATTTGGATTGCAGTCTTGCCCAGAGTTAGTTGCACTTGGATAATCTCGGATGCATTATGCTGTGCAACTAGCCTGGAGGTGTGGATATCCTTAATGAATATGGACACGCCTCCACCTTTAGTGCTTCTTTCTGGGTTAGGTGGCCAAAAGGTGTGGTATGAATTGAAGCCTGGTAATGCAGGAGTGCTCTCTGGAGCTTTAAATCAGGTCTCTGTCACTGCACAGATGTCAATGTTCTCCATTTTAACTCATTACTTCCGAGTAACGCCTCAAGGTGCATCTGCAGTTACCTCCTACTGCTCCTCTAGGCGTCAAATATTGCTTGCTCATATTTGCATTCATAATTCCAAAACCATGCCCTATACGAGGTATCAGAATATTTTATCTTGAAGCATACATGATGGCAAACACAATTGTATTGATATTTGACCTATGTCAATGAGTATTTGTTAGAATTGTAAGGTGATAACTTTATTTTTTAAAGACTCAAGCCACGCCCACTAGGAGTTGAAGCTGCACAATCAAAAGAGCTGTACTGGAGGGAATGAGTTGGAGTGCGTCGAGTGAGTGCATTTTGAGGTTTAGACTTCTAGCATTGAGTAGCATTACCCTTAGATTTTGCTTGCTTGTACCTGTTACCATGGTGAATTTGTCATTTGAACCTTGCCTAAAAAAGGCACTATAGGGGTGGCAAGAGCCTTAGCCAGTATCCGGAATCCTAAGGGCGACAGGTGCAGGCCATCCAGGCAAAGCATCGTGGACTGTCAATCATGTCGTCCCAGGCAGACAAATAATGGATCCCCTTAGAATGACACCAGATGCTTAGCCAATTGTTGAAGTCAATCATTTTGTCCTTGTACTGTGGTATCATTCTGGGTGACGGCAGGATGCTACTCAGGGTTGGGGTCATACCTGCCTGGGATACAAGATCGGAGAGCTCCTCCATGTCTCTTTTCATGTAGTCCAGGGAGGTACGTCTCAGGTAATTCACACCAACATGGACAATGACAGTGTCATATTTGTACTTATTGTGGAGTGACCTGAGTGCATGCGTTATGTGGCGGATTCTGGCACCTGACAGGCAGCTGAAAGTAACTTTCTCCTTGTTTAGTCTAGTGAATGGAACATCACTGTGCCTGACTATAGAGTCACCTATGACTAGAGTGTTGGGTACGTTGTTATGCCTTATGGGCTGTGGTTGAGTGGCACACTGAGTTTGTGGGCTATGTGTCATTTGGTTGTGTTGGGGGGTGGAGTTTGATTGCGTTTACGCTTTGGATGTCCCTGATGCTTGGGCAGGTTTTTATTGAGAGCCTCCGCGAATGTAGGTGTGTGTTTTGTGTTTCTATGTGTGTGTTTTGGTGGTGTACGTTTTGAGGGACTATGTGATGAGTGTGGTGTGGTGCAAGTGTTTACCTTCTCCTCTTGACTGTCTGGTCCAGTCTTGGGTGAAGAGAGCTTTGCTTCCAGTTTGGCTATATAAGTGCATCTCTCACAGGTTGTAGTGTTGGGTGGTAGGAGGAGAGGGTTATCTGTGTACATGAGGCAATTGCTGCATTGCCCCAAGATGCCAAGATTCATCAGGTAGACAGGAGAAATCACTGTGAGCTGACCCTTAGACATGCCTGGATAAGTGCTTATTTATTAAGTACTAAAAACTGCTTTCCACTAGACCATCCACCAGTCGATCATATGCATGTATACCATCAGTTCTAGTGGTACCATACCACTACAAATGAGAGCAACTTTAGGGACTTCTCCAACGCAAACCTACTTCTGCTTGCACAACACCTATGCAAAATTACCAACAATCCCTTTAGAATGGACCCAGCTGAGAGGACTTCTGCATTCACCTCTAATACTTACCAGCAGCTGAACAGTTGCATAGAAAAGGCAGTACTCATCCACCCTAAATATAACTATAAATTCAGTATATATAATCTCTACTAGACCTCCTATATTACTAACCTGTACAAAAAAGAAGGAAAATAATGAAAGGTTGCAGGAAATCCCCATCCCCCTGCCTCATGACTACACTGAAACATGTCAGCAAGAAACGTAAAAACACTTTAAAAAATGGAAAGCAGACCATAAACTTAAGGTTGCCAAATATTCCAAAGAAAACTATATATCTTTCTTCAGTTATGTCAGAAAATCAAGGAATAAAGTCCAACATTGGATTCATCCATAATAATATCACCTGTTCTGACCCCAAGGATATAGCTACTATATTAGCATACAGATTTAATTGGACTTCTGTCTCTCATACCCACATTGTTGCTCCCACTATCCTGGAGAATTTAAGTTCCCCTGTGATCACTTTGGAACAAGTCTTAGACTCCCCTGTTAATAGCTAAATATAATATGTCCATGGGATGAAACAACATACCAGACTGCATTGTCATTAGTGCCAAGAATGCATTATCTCAGCCTCTAATGAAATTGTTTAACCTTAGCCTATCTACAGGGTTTGTTCTTGATGCTCAGAGAACAGACACTGTGACTCTTCTATATGCACAGAGGTGTCACCTCTACTGATCCAGGTAATTATAGACTCATCAGCCTCACCAGCCTTATATACAAAGCCATGGAACACTTCAAGCAGAACTCATTTATGAAAACAGGCAATTTAACTGATCTAGATCCCAGTCAGTTTGGTTTTGTGAAAAGTAAGTTATGCTTCCAGAACCTAGTAAGCTTATGTGAAAAGGTTATAGGTCCTATGGGCAGTAGTTATTCTGTACACATTGCTTATCTCAACCTGACCAAGGCTTTTAACACTATCGCTCATACTGGTATCACTAAAAAATTAAACAAGTTTAATATAAATCCCTACATTGTTCACTTGATTGCAAATTGACTATCCAACAGCTTCCAAGTTGTGAAAGTTAACAAAGTTAAAAATCTGCCACTGCTACTTGCCAAAGCAAAACAAAACTTTTATTGACTGTAATTTTAAGCACTTTTCATTTGCCCAATATACAAACTTCTTCAGAAACAGTATAAAAATTAAAAAAATGTATAAATAGTCTCAGGTGTAAACAATTGACCAATCATATTAAGACATACCTCAATCCTTACTTCCTTAAAGGCACACAAAAATACTAAACGTGTTGTTATAAAAAATATATAAGAAAATCATCCTTCACTAAAATTAAACATATAATCATAAGTAAAATTTAAAACCTATGCAAATAACACATATTTAACTCAAAATATATATACATAAAAGCATATATTAGATACATAGTGGACGCTAAGCGTACATAAACACTCAATCATCTCTGCAAGCTTTTTAATTTTAAAATACTGCTTAAAGTACAGGTTTTGTTTAAGCCTGGAACATTATATGCATACAATTTAATCTGCCAGGCTAACTCTAATTCTTCAAGCTGCAAAGGCAAGGGGCCACCCCTGATGTCCTGATGAACCTGGTCAATGGCCAGAAACTTGAATTTCTGTTCATTATTTCCCTGGATGTGTTTGGCTAAGGCGTTATCTAATTTCTTTCTACTTATGGCGTATTGATGCTCATAAATTCTTTCATGGAGCCTACGCTCCGTTTTGCCTACATAAAAAGCAGGACAGCATTGACACCTAGCCAAGTAAACAACCATTCTAGAATTACAGTTGTACCTCCATTTTAATCTAAATTGTAACCCACCAACAATAAACGAGTTCGCTACCTCTACATATTTACAATAATTACAACTTTGACATTTATCCATACCTGTTATTCTAGGGTAACTACGTCTTTGTTGTTCAAGTATTTTTTTTTTTAATTTTTACCCTTCCTAAAAATAACACTAGGAATATCACCCATTTTACTACAAATATTGGGATTAACTTTAAATAAATCCCAATTTTTCCGGATAATGTCAATACAAAAATGACTGTGTATAGAATATGTAGTGATAAAGCTTATATGAAAGTCCTTAAACGGGGCAGGAATATGGTCACTGTTATTAATAGCCACTGTATTTGAAAACCCAGTCTGTTCAGGTGTGATGTGTTTAACATCCAATATGGGTTTGTACATACTAATAGATCTCTTATGTTTAACCTCATCAATTAGGCTATCTAACATGATCTCTGGATAATCTTGGTGTAGGAACATACTTATCAACAAGTAACATTCATCTATAAACTCAGCATCCTGACTTACTATGTGTGAAGCTCTTACTAGTTGTCCCTTGATAACCGAGTGCTTCTGGTGATATGGGTGGCAACTTGAAAAGTGTAGGAATGTATTGGAATATGTGCTTTTCCTATGGATTTTAGCTACAAAACTACCCAATTCTCTATTCTTAGCTAGCCAAATAGCCAAATATGGTATTGCTTCTGTATCGAATGTAGATGTGAATTGTAAGAGTTGGGTTGACTGGTTGAATTGTTCAAGCACATTATTACCAGTCTCTAGGTCACCATTTAAAAGGATAAAAATATCGTCTAAATAATGTGTGTAGTAAACTATACGATCACTGAGACTAGTGTTTTTAAACACAAATTCCAATTCCCAGTAAGCCATTACGAAATTCACTATGTTTGCCCCACATGGTGAGCCCATAGCGACTCCAACTTTTTGTAAGTAGAAGTTGTTCCCTATCATAAAGAAATGATTGTAGAGTATGAGCTCAAATAATTTGATCACCAATGAAATTTCATTGGTGGGGGCTCCATTTTTCTTAAGCACTAAACCCACCCACTCGATCCCCACGTCATGTGATATACAGGTATAAAGATCTTTCACATAAACTGTGAGAAAGTTGTAGTTCACATTATACTGCAGGCTATCAATTTTCTTTAAAAAAGACCAAAAATCTTTACATATTTGGTGCTCTTGTACCAAATATTTTTGCAGTATGGAATCTACAACCTTAGCACATGGATATGTTGTAGAACCACGACCATCAACTAGGGGTCTCATGGGCGGGTTTGTTACATTTTTATGGATCTTCGGGATACCAAACAAATAAGGGTATCTTGGGTATAATGTTACATATAATTATAGACATTTTGTTCTAACTTACCTTCTATAAACATGTCCGCAATGCTATTTTTAATTACGCTGTAAGCTTTAACTTCTGAGCATGAGCTCAATTCGTACGCATAATTATCCAACAATGTCAATAAAACGTTCTTGATAATTCATATTATCAAAAATAACCAGACCCCCTCCTTTATCAGGTTTACATATGCGAATATCCTGTAATTTAATATAATCTACATATTCATGTTCAACCCTACTTATGTGGTGGTTAGTGTTGGTTTTAAAACCATTTTTAATACCTTGTCTAATATCCAATTCACACATTTGTTCGAACATTTATAACACCGGGTGTAAAGGAGGATTGTATGTCCTAGGTATATAAAATTTATCAATACGTGGTTCATTAATGGTGACACCCATCATTAAATTAAAATTCAACTTCCTGGTAAAGGTTTTGATATCTATAATTGTTTTAACCAAATCAAGTCTTTGTGCTGGGACATATGTGTATCCTTTGGATAAGAAATCAACAATATCAGATGTAATATCAACAGATGAAAAGTTATAAACTTTAAAATCCCCTGTCTTGTTAGTAACAATAACAGGGCATTCACTGATGCCAGGGTCAAATAACTCGTGGTTAGTATTTAAGTCACCTTGGTCATTCTCAAATGAGCCTAAGTCCAAGCATAAGTCAATCACACCTTGATTGCTAGAGTTATTTAAATTAAACATTACTTCGACCTGGTCAAGTGTGAGATTAACTAAGTCTTGCGTTTGTTGGACTTCTGTTTGGACTTATTTGGCTGAAAATTCTTCTGCTGTTTCGGTCTGGCCCCATTGTAATTGGTATGCCAAGAATTTTGGTTCTGATTATATTGATCGAAGTTGTTTTGCCCCTGGGTACAATTTTGTAGCCTCTCACTTCTCCTAACCTCAACTTCAGAGTTATCATTGTTAGAAACATCAAGGTTATTGTCCCAGTGATTGACATCATTAACGATGGACCTTTGATTCACCTGCTGGTTTTGACTATTGGTGTCAACAATAGTACCAGCATTAACTAAAGTTGACCCATTAAAAACTGTAGCTTTATGCCAGACTTGAGCTGCTGAAGGAGCAGAATAAGCTGTTCCTTCCTGATAAGCTTTACAATCACGGTCCAATTTTTTAAATTGTGTTGGCTTTTAATTTCAACATGTACTGGTCAATACTAGAAAACACTTGGCTGTATTCATATTTATAACGAAGAAACTCAACATCAAACCTAATACTGTTATCAAGCTCTGCCACTTTTTTAGATAAAGTATCGATCCATAGAGAATAATGTTTAACCATAAGCTCCAAAAGGTCAAAGCCTTGACGGTCAAACAGTTCAATAAGTTCCTTATAGAAATCGGAATTAATGTCAAGACCGGTAGGATAGTGGTGGCGCCGTAATCCTTTCGGCACCACCTTCCATGACAAACACTCACGGAAATATGATATTTCCAACTGTAATTTCTTAAGTTTAATAAAATGGCTATCAAAAGATTTCAATTTAGCCACTATATCAATAATTGAAGTAGTGTTACCTCTGTTTTCAGACTGTCCTTTGTCGCTGGTAATCAAAGAACCAGAAAATGAAAAACTCTCGGCTAACCAAGATGACAGTACTGGTAAACCAAAATTGTTGTTATCCCCATTCAGAAGCAGATGACATGGTAAAATAAAGGGTTGAGCTTGTACATTAGCAAATGCTCATTCTTTACTAGGAGCTGGTTGTGTGCCAGTGGCCAAAACAACACATTAGTATTTTTGTCTGCCTTTAAGGAAGTAAGGATTGAGGTATGTCAATATGATTGGTCACTGTTAGCCAGCCAAAGTCTTTTTACACCCAGCGAGACACCTGAATTATTAAGAGTGAGGAGTAATGGGATTACTGAAGGAATTGTTCCTGACAACTTCCCTGTGTCTGGTTCTTCGTTGGATTTGTTAATTACTAGGATTGAGTCTATCTTTTCGAGACTCGACCATCTTGACATGCATCAGCGTGAACTCCGTGACTCACTTCCATCTTTAGTGGGTCAGAATCTTCCTTCTAAGTCTCCGGTGAGTTTTGGCAACTTGGAGACTTCACCAGCTATGAGTGCAGCTGTAGTACTTAATCCAGTACCTACACAACAGGGACAACCTAATCCAGTACCTGCACAACAGGGACAATGAGTTATAACAGCCGACACAATGCTGGCAACTGACAGAGGTATCTTGGCAGCAGGTAGCCCTGTTTTGGCCACTGGCACACAACCAGCTCCTAGTAAAGAACGAGCATTTGCTAACATATAAGCTCAACCCTTGGTTTCACCATGTCATCTGCTTCTGAATGTGGATAACAGCAATTTCGGTTTACCAGTACTGTCATCTTGGTTAGCCAAGAGTTTTTCATTTTCTGGTTCTTTGATTACCAGCAACGAAGCACAGTCTGAAAACAGAGGTAACACTACTTCAATTATTGATATAGTGGCTAAATTGAAATCTTTTGATAGCCATTTGATTAAACTTAAGAAATTACAGTTGGAAATATCGTATTTCTGTGAGTGATTGTCATGGAAGGTGGTGCCGAAAGGATTACAGCGCCACCAATATCTTACCGGCCTTGACATTAATTACAATTTCTCTAAGGAACTTATTGAACTGTTTGGCCGTCAAGACTTTGATCTTTTGGAGCTTATGGTTAAACATTATTCTCTATGGGTCGATACTTTATCTAAAAATGTGGCAGAGCTTGATAACAGTATTAGGTTTGATGTTGAGTTTCTTTGTTATAAATATGAATACAGCCGAGTGTTTTCTAGCATTCACCGGTACATGTTGAAATTAAAAGCCAACAAAATTAAAAAATTGGACAGTGATTGTAAAGCTTATCAGGAAGGAACCGCTTATCCTGCTCCTTCGGCAGCTCAGGTCTGGCATAAAGCTACAGATTTTAATGGGTCACCTTTAGTTAATACCGGTACTATTGTTGACAACAATAGTCAAAACCAGCAGGTGAATCAAAGGTCCATCGTTAATGATGTCAGTCACTGGGACAATAACCTTAATGTTTCTAACAATGATAACTCTGAGGGCCCAGTTGAGGTTAGGAGAAATGAGAGGCTACAAAATTGTACCCAGGGGCAAAACAACTTCAGTCAATATAATCAGAACCAAAATTTTCGGCATACCAATTACAACGGGGCCAGACCGAAACAGCAGAAGAATATCCAGCCGAACAAGTCCAAACAGAAGTCCAACAAACGCAAGACTTAGTTAATCTCACACTTGACCAGGTCAAAGTAATGTTTAATTTGACTAACTCTAGCGATCAAGGTGTGATTGACTTATGCTTGGACTTAGGCTCATTTGAGAATGACCAAGTTGACTTAAATACTAACCACAAGTTGTTTGACCCTGATATTAGTGAATGCCCTGTTATTGTTTCTAACAAGACAGGAGATTTTAAAGTTTATAACTTTTCATCTGTTGATATTACATCTGATATTGTTGATTTCTTGTCTAAAGGATACACATATGTCCCAGCACAAATACTTGATTTGGTTAAAACAATTATAGTTATCAAAACCTTTACTAGGAAGTTGAATTTTAATTTAATGATGGGTGTCACCATTAATAAACCATGTATTGATAAATTTTATATACTTAGCACATACAATCCTCCTTTACACCCAGTGTTACAAATTTTCGAACAAATGTGTGAACTGGATATTAGACAAGGTATTAAAAATGGTTTTAAAACCAACACTAACCACCATATAAGTAGGGTTGAACTTGAATATCTAGATTATATTAAATCACAGGATATTCGCATATGTAAACCTGATAAAGGAGGGGTGTCTGGTTATTTTTGATAATATGGATTATCAAGAACGTATGTTGACATTGTTGGATAATTATGCGTACGAATTGAGCTCACGCTCAGAAGTTAACAAAGCTTACAGCGTAATTAAAAATAGTATTGAGGACATGTTTATAGAAGGTAGGTTAGAACAAAATGTCTATAATTATATGTCAACATTATACCCAAGATACCATTATTTATTTGGTATCCCGAAGATCCATAAAAATGTAGCAAACCCACCCATGAGACCCCTAGTTGATGGTCGTGGTTCTCCAACATATCCATGTGCTAAGGTTGTAGATTCCATACCGAAAAAATATTTGGTACAAGAGCACCAAATATGTAAAGATTCTTGGTATTTTCTAAAGAAAATTGATAGCCTGCAGTATAATGTGAGCTACAACTTTGTCACAGTTGATGTGAAAGATCTTTATACCTGTATACCACACGACGTGGGGATCAAGTGTGTGGGTTTAGTGCTTAAGAAAAATGGAGCCCCCACCAATGAAATTTCATTGGTGATCGAATTACTTGAGCTCATACTCTACAATAATTTCTTTATGATAGGGAACAGTTTCTACTTACAAAAAGTTGGAGTCGCTATGGGCTCACCATGTGGGGCAAGCATAGCGAATTTAGTAATGGCTTACTGGGAATTGGAATTTGTGTTTAAAAACACTAGTCTCAGTGATCGTATAGTTTACTACACACATTATTCAGACAATATTTTTATCTTTTTAAATGGCGACCTAGAGACTAGTAATACTGTGCTTGAACAATTCAACCAGTCAACCCAATTCTTACAATTCACATCTACATTCGATACAGAAGCAATAGCATATTTGGATATATGGCTAGCTAAGAATAGAGAATTGGATAGTTTTTTAGCTAAAATCCATAGGAAAAGCACATATTCCAATACATTCCTACACTTTTCAAGTTGCCACCCATATCACCAGAAGCGCTCGGTTATCAAGGGACAATTAGTAAGAGCTTCACGCATAGTAAGTCAGGATGCTGAGTTTATAGATGAATTTTACTTGTTGAAAAGTATGTTCCTACACCAAGGTTATCCAGAGATCATGTTAGGTAGCCTAATTGATGAGGTTAAACATAAGAGATCTATTAGTATGTACAAACCCATATTGGGTGTTAAACACATCACACCCGAACAGACTGGGTTTTCAAATACAATGGCTATTAATAACAGTGACGATAGTCCTGCCCATTTAAGGATTTTTGTATAAGCTTTATCACTGCATATTCTATACAGAGTCATTTTTGTATTGACATTATCTGGAAAAATTGGGATTTATTTAAAGTTAATCCCAATATTTGTAGTAAAATGGGTGATATTCCTAGTGTTATTTTTAGGAAGGGTAAAAATTTAAAAAAACTACTTAAACAACAAAGACGTAGTTACCCTAGAATAACAGGTATGGATAAATGTCAAAGTTGTAATTATTGTAAATATGTAGAGGTAGCGAACTCGTTTATTGTTGGTGGGTTACAATTTAGATTAAAATGGAGGTACAACTGTAATTCTAGAATGGTTGTTTACTTGGCTAGGTGTCAATGCTGTCCTGCTTTTTATGTAGGCAAAACGGAGTGTAGGCTCCATGAAAGAATTTATGAGCATCAATACACCATAAGTAGAAAGAAATTAGATAACGCCTTAGCCAAACACATCCAGGGAAATAATGAACATAAATTCAAGTTTTTGGCCCTTGATCAGGTTCATCAGGACATCGGAGTGGCCCCTTGCCTTTGCAGCTTGAAGAATTAGAGATAGCCTGGCAGATTAAATTGAATGCATATAATTTTCCAGGCTTAAACGAAACCTGTTCTTTAAGCAGTATTTTAAAATTAAAAAGGTTGCAAAGATGATTGAGTGTTTATGTACGCTTAGCGTCCACTATGTATCTAATATATGCTTTTATGTATATATATTTTGAGTTAAATATGTGTTATTTGTATAGGTTTTAAATTTTACTTATGATTATATGTTTAATTTTAGTGAAGGATGATTTTCTTATATATTTTTTATAACAACACATTTAGTATTTTTGTGTGCCTTTAAGGAAGTAAGGATTGAGGTATGTCTTAATATGACTGGTCAATTGTTTACACCTGAGACTATTTTCATGGTTTTTAAATTTTTATACTGTTTCTGAAGAAGTTTCCATATTGGGCAAATGAAAAGTGCTTAAAATTACAGTCAATAAAAGCTTTGTTTTACTTTGGCAAGCAGCCATGGCAGATTTTTTACTTTGTTTAGTTGTTTAGTGTGCTTTAATAGTTTATTAAGTTGTGAAAGTTGCTGGTTCCCTCTCTGAATATAAATTCATATCTAGTGGAGTACCAGAGGGGTCAGTTCTGGGCCCTCTCAAATTTGTCATCTATTTTGTAGACATCTAATCCAACATCCAGGAAATGTGGTTGACCAAGTTTGCTGGTGACTGCAAACTAGGCACTGTTAAGTACTCATCCACTGATATAAAACATTCAGTTTAATTTCTCCAAGTCTTTTTGGTTTCTAATACCATAGCAGGACTGGACCACATTTCTAAGTCAAAGTATGATTAAAGTTCATGAAATTAATATTGTTTCAATCTTTGATATTAGCCAAAAGTGCTTTTATAGCACCCACAAAATGGGCAGAACTGACTCCTTCTTCGATGTATATGGGGTTACATGTATCATTAACATATCTAAATATGACTGTAAATTCTTTTTTATGTGACCCATTGTTCCTAGTACTATTGGAACTGTCGAGGTATCCTTCTTCCATATTGTCCTCATTTCTGCCTGCAAATCCTGGTATTTTATGACTTTGTGTCTCTCTGTATGTAAGACACTGTAATAACTGGATGTAGCAATTTTAATGATCAGTGCTGCTTTTGTATTCTTTTCATGTACTACTATATCTGTTTTTCTCACATCTATTTTTTTTTTTAACTGATGGTAATGCGTGATGCCATGTGATATAAACTTCATCAGTTTCTATAATGCTTTCTGGTGGTGTTTCCAATGTTTCCCAGCTACTTCTATATTATAATGTCTGAGATTTAGATAAGGTTTTTGACTCAGTTAATTGGTCGTACTTGTTTAAAACTGGTTCCGGCATGTAGCTCGCAAGACATTTCCCTGCGAGCTACATCACCAAAACCAATTGGCTGAGGCAGCACTTTGCCGTAGAGCAATATGGCCAAAAAGCATTGCCGCTGCAGCTGTAAACTATGAACGGAAATATTTTACCTGGTGGTGATCCTTACAGACAGCTGTCTGGCTGTATTCAAGCACAGACAGCCGTATCCAATGTGTAACATGTTCCTTACTCTCATTCAAGGAATCTATTTATTTCATTATTTATTTATTTTGTCAGACGTCTGCACCCCCCCACACATCCCCTACTTAAATATACCAACTCCGAGATCACACTTTAATGGAGTTAAGCGCAGGAAAGGAAAGGTTTCCCTTTTCTATGCTGTAGTGTGATCTCAAAGTTGGTATATTTAAGTAGCAGGGGATGTGGGGGGCCTAGACCTTTTACTTTACCTTTTTTTTTTTTTTTTTAATACATCTTTCAGAGCATTCGAAAATGTAATTGTTCAATCATTAAAGGTTGACCTTTAGTGATTCGAACAACTGCATTTACGATGTTCCAATAGGAACCCCATATATAATATATATATATATATATATATATATATATATATATATATATATATATATATATATATATATATATATATATATATATATATATATATGTACTGTTGAAAATTTATAATCCAAATACAATCAAGATTCTGAGAATTGGTTAATTAGAGAATTTGTGAACACTGAGGTAAATAAGATATTTAACATAGATAAGAAATTGGTCCCCAAATTATTGGAATTCTTAATAAATGTCAGTAATAATGCAATGAAAAATAAATCACATTTGTCACAAAATTATAAAATAATAAAGTTAGATATCACATATTTAGACAATTCCTATTGGAACTACTTTTCAAAAATTAATAATGAAGACTTCTTTGAAGAATACAAGAAGTTAATGCTAAAATCTACAGATAAAACTACATCTTCATTATACTGAAACATTTGCACTTGGAAATGTTAACACAGCTCTTTTGTTACTCCTAACAAAATTGTAGTTATGTATAAATCAAATAGAAATAAATGTTGGAGATGTGATTCTGAAACAATAGCTGATTGGACACATATGGTATATGAATGTGAAGTCATCTCCCATTTTTGAAAGGAAATTAATAACTTTATTCAACTTCTATGGTCAGATAGATGTAATATTTCTAAATCTTTAGTGTTATTTAATGCCCCAATTCCTCAGGTAATTCCAAGAAATCCAAGTGTCTCTACTTTGATATATTCTTGCTATATCCAGAAAAGTAAATACTAAAAACTGGAAAGTAAAGTTACCCTTTCTAGTGCTAAATTTATTAGTATGGCAAACATTGTTTGCAGTAGTAAATTGCATAGTATAAAGATGAGAACATCTAATATTACACATTCATATAAATCTTGTCTTAAACTTTAAGACTTGCTTGAAAACTATTAAATGTTGATGTATAACTTTGATGTATTGTTCACCAGTGGACCTATGTAAATAGTTATTTGTTTGTTTTATACCTGGTGTGTTTATTTATTGTTTTAAAACCAAATTAACAAAATATTAAAACAAATATTATAATGTTTGCACAATCCCCAGTGCAATAGTCTTGTCACATTGTTATGCATTTCAATATACGGGCCTTTTGCCAATAGTGTATCACACCAGGTAACAAGATGAGTGACTGTTTCCAAGTCTGTTTTACAAAATCTGCATTTGTCTATTTCTCCGACATGTTCAATGGACATTGTAAACCAATAACCAATGTGTAAGTAGTCCACTATCTTGGGCCACCATTATTAACCTTCATCTTCTGGTTTCCTGTGTTAGATCCTAATTCACATGAGGTTGTTCCAAGAGTTTTCTGTACTTTCAACTATATTCATGCATTTTCCACATTTCTTGCCTTCTCATCTGATCCTTCACCTTATATTATTTTTTTTGTTTTTAGCACATTCAGTTGCTGCCTGATTTTTATCTACTTCTGGTTTGATTTTTATTACCACTTGATATTTATTTATTTATTTTATATAACATTTATTAACTAGGAAATTCCGACTTGGAACAAAGCCAATTTTTAGTGGAGGCCTGGGGAGAAATATTCCAGATGCATATATTTTTTAATGTGGGAGAAAACTGGAGTACCCGGAGGAAACCCACAAGAATGCAGGGAGGACATGCAAACTCCGCACAGAAGGTACTCCAGCTGAGAATCAAACTGGAGAACTTCTTGCTATGAGGCGACAATGCTACCACTGCACCACTGTGCCATCCCGATACCGATATGCTTCTGGTAAACTAAGCAGGCAAGTCATCTTAGACTTGTTCTCCTCATGTTTTAAAACTCTCACTATGTTTGGATCTTGTGAGGTCAGCAAATAAGTATGTAGTCCTACGATTGCAGATCTACACATGTAATCAATTTCAAGGAGGCACATACCTCCTTCAAAACAGGGAATACATAATCTTGGTATACACACTGAGTTTTATAAATCATTTGATAAGCATGAACCATTTTTCTTGTTTTCCTGTCCAACTGATCCAATACCTTTTGGGGCCAGTCAATCACCTCAAAACTGTAAGCTAGAACAGGAAGAGCAAATTGGTTTATAGCTTGGACGTTGTTCCTAGATGTCAAGGCTGTTTTCAGTATTAATTTTAGTCTTTTATATTCCTAAGTTTTATTCAAATTTGTTCATGCTTTACTGTTGATCCTTAATCATTTTCCAAATGTGTATACACTTCCTCCTGCTCAAGTTCTTTTGTATCACCTTCCTGTCCAAGACTGATATCTTCTTGGTGCTATACCTTTCCTGCTTTAAAGGTTGTTTTTGCACATTTATCAATACCAAATGACATTTTTATATCATCTGATAAAGTTTTGACCACTTGCAGTCTTGCTTTCAATTCCTAATCTGATGAACTATACAGTTCTAAATCATCCACAAAAAGAAGATGAGAAGTATTTACACTTTGTTCTTTTCTGGGAACCAAATTGTATCCATGACCTAATATGTTAAGTAGACAGCTTAATGAGTTAAGGGCAAAACAAAAGAGCAGCGGTGACAAAGAGTCACCCTGGAATATCACCCTTTGAATTTTTAATCCTGGTATAATAATTTGCCTTTATAATGGCTTAGCTGCAAAGTGGATTGCCACCCTTTAATAGTCATTGTAATGAAATCAATAAATGTAGTGTACATCTTATACATTTATAAGCATTCTTTTATTCATGAATATAGGATGCTGTCAAATGCTTTTTTGTAGTCTATCCATGCCATATTTAGATTCTTCCCTTTTTACAATTCTCCATTATGACTTTATTTAACAACAAATGATCCTCTGTCGTTTTACTATCAAATGTGCAAACGTCAAAAGAAATTACAATCCAAACACTGACTCACATGTCCGATTTCAGAATGTTGAAAAGGTCAGAATGTTGCAAACGCACTTTCTGTTGTGAATTTGACCTTTGTCGACATCCTTATACTGCAGTTCTATACTGTACATCACATCACGTAAAGATTTTGCAGGGGGCAATTCATAGTTTATACATTGTCAGAAGGCAAGTTATTGGTCTATAGTTTTTAGGATATTTTGCAGGTTCGCTCTTAAGGAGGAGTATCATATTTCCTGTTGTTAACCAGGTTAGTTTCTATTTGAGGTGTGTATATAAATAGTTCTTACTCATGGCTAAATCTTAATGTAAAGATGCTAATTCTTTTAGCCAAAAGTTAGGTACTGCATCTGGGCCTGGGGTTTTCCATTTAGGAGCTTTTTACATTTTGTTTCAGTTTCTCTGGCTGTTACTTCATCCCATTTCATATCCAGTACATTTGAATGTCTTATTCTTTCTTTCTTTTACTTCTTCTATCCACTCAGCATCTTTGTTATGTTCCACAGGATCTTCATAGATATTTCTCCAAAATGTGTCTATTTCTTCTTTTTTAGTGGTGTTTCTATTCCTTTTGCCTTGTTTCCCAATTCTCTATAATTTTTTGGGGTAATCAATACATTGCTTGTCTTGTACTTTTTCTTTATAGCTATCTACATATATTCTAAGTTTTTCTGCCTGTGCTGATATGTTTAGTTTATTTTGCAATAGTCTATGATGGATCCTGGTCTGTTCTGATAGTACTAGTTGCTTTTATAACTTCTGTCTTTCTGAGTAATTTTGTTGACCTGTTCCCTCTTCTCTACTCTTCTAACAGTGATACTTCTTGTCTTAATTGCTTTATAACATCTCCAAGGGGTGGAATATGCACATACATAGTATATGAAAAACAGTCTGAAACTAAATGAAAAAACTGCAGCATAGTACTGTTTGGCAGAAAGGTTGCTTCCACCTCATATGTTATAAATTCTAGTTCTCTTCAGACAGTTAGTCATAAAAGACCTATATACTTGTGTAGATAGCATTCTCTCTCATTCAACCATGTTTCCACCATAGTCTACAAATCCTTCTATCTGTCCCATGTAATTAACAAGGGAATATCATCAAGATGCAAATAAAGTCATCCTAGCACTGCACTCTTCCCTTATCAGACCTTTCACTGAATACCCTCTGGTATGTAGAAATCCAAGCATATTGCTCAACTGGAAAGGTCCCAATGATTGCTAACCAAGAAAGTTAAAGATTTTAAATCTTTTGTCCACCCTGATAGATTACGATGACTCTCCTTATACTTGGTAGCCTACAGGTTGCCGCAATGTGACCTGTGTGTCACTTTTCAAGCTATGAAAGGCCCAATTTTATTTGACTTCCTATTTCTTTGCAAAACCAGTGGCTCTACACTTATACTAAGGATTAAATCTGCACCAAAAACAGACAAGACTCCCTGGAGAAAGATAGGTTCCTAACTCAATATATTCCTAGCCTATGGAATAAGTTACCACTACAAGTCAAACAGTGCTACTTTGGCTACCTTTAAGGGTAGTCTTGATACCTGGATGGGTAGACACAAATTTATACCAGGGTTATCATGTATGGCCCTGCTCAATTTGAAAGGTGAGCACTATTAAGTTTTTAAAAAGGGAGGCAAGAACTTTTAAATTATTCTGCATAAAGATTTATATGCTAGACATCCTAGACATCTTATGGTCCACGTGACATCTTCCTTGGTATGTCCTTATGATCCTAACAGGTGCAGGAAAGGAGCAAGATTTTTTTGAACTATACAACTTCCAGACTGTTGCTTCACCCAGAGGATTAGCTAGAAATGTATACTTTGTGCACTTTTGTAAGGTATATGTTTTAAATATGAATTAGCAGCATTACATATGTACTACCATTATTTCATTAGAAACCTTTAGCTGAATCATGAATAATACAACAAACCTACATTACTCTGGACATGCTTATTTCTCTTGCTGGATCACTACTACAGGTCTAATTTTATTTATGTTTAAAGTTGGAAAAATCTGGTACCCTTATTCTGATTAGGATGATCATGAAGCAGGGGAAAGTTCTAGAAATAAGGAGAGAGTAGGATTTTGGAAGCAGATCCTTGAGAATAACAATAACCATACAGATTATTATATTCATAAAGTTACAGAAAGTATTCTGTATTCTAAGAACTTAGTAAATACAGGAATGGAGAAAGGAAATTTTGCCAGTAGGGATGACTGCAAGCAGGGGTACAGAAAATAGGCAAGACAGGGCTAGAATTTACTGGAGAAAACTGGCAAAGGAACCAAGATATTTGGAGCAAATAGCTAGCGAAGGAAACAACAGAGTGGGATGAGTCCAAGTTGAAATTTGGACTGCAGGTTAGAGACTGCCTTCCCTACCAGGTATTGATATCAGAGTATAGGCAAAGTGATAGGGGTATCCTAAGTGAAAGACCAGTTTTGGTAGAGTTTTCGGTCACATCTAGAACAGAAGCTGCTGTTAAAAAGGGACAATTAGTCTGGCATATGAAACATTGCCTGATAACTATAAGAATCAATCAGAGGAGTTTGGAAAAGATGGGGAACAGAGACTAGAAAAGCAAGTTACAAAGTAACAATGGAAGGACATATAAATGTCTCTCATGTATGCAGAAAAATCCCGAAGGTATAGGATTTTTGCTTGGAAGTGTTTGTACAGTTATTTTTACACCCCAAGTAGACTTCATATAATTTTTACTCAGATAGTTAGCGAATGCTGGAGGTGTGAGGGGAAAGAGAGAGGTAAATGGCAACATGTTTTTGGGAGTGTAATGAGTTGGTAGATTTTTAAAATTATACTACAGAGAATTCAAGCAAAATAATTGGGGAAGCAAATTGTTGTAACTAGGGAAATTACTCTTTTGAGGTGGGCCACAGGATCTGAACTGCCTAGACATCATAAGGCCTTATTAAGTTTAATGCTACTGGTTGCCAAAAATCAATTACTAAATAATGGAAACCAGAATCTGAACAAACTGTAATTGAAATACTGAATATTGTCAAAGAGATATAACAACTGGAATTGAGATCTTTAGATAAAGGACAGACCAAATTGCATAGAAGTAAGTGGAATTAGTGGGAATAATAAATGCAGCATAATGTTCAGGAAGAGGTAGGAGGTTTAAGAGAAAGCAGGAATTGTGTGATATATGTAATGCTGTAGTGTATGACAATTGTTATAAATAAAGAAAAATCATATGCAATGCATAATGCATAAAAACAGTTATTGTGGTTTGTTTTCTTTTCTAAGTATGTGTGCCTATGTCTTAAGTGGTAATTTAATAAAGGTGTTTAAGTAAAAAATGCTGTCCCATAAAATTAATTTGCATACCATGATTTTTTTTCTAACCATGACCAGATATCTCTTAGGAATCCAAATATCAGACATCATGCTAAAAGATGCAGACAGATATGAATTAGGAGGAACACATTCTTTTTTTTTTTTTTCAAGGAACATCTTTATTGAATTATCACGTGTCATGTTGAATCAGAAGATCCTTCCTAAGAGGGAGGTAAGTAAACTGATAAAAACAAAAAAACAAAAAACAAAAAAACTGAACAAACTGTATGAAGAAACAAAAAATCACAAGACAAGGACGGCACTAAAAACTAAATTTAATAAAGTTAGCGCTTTCGTAATGAACAATGTCAAAACTTCATCAGACAAATTAATAACAAACTAAAAATGGTCTTAAATAATTCTGCAATGCAGTCACATGATATTAGTCAGCTAATCAATGAACCAAGTTACATTATGCATAATTAACTATTAAAGACATATATCATTTTAAGACATCCTCCTAAAATTTTAAATATAAATGTAAACACTGAAACTTAATAATCCTATTAAATATATAAAACAAATAACTTATCATCTCAATAAACTTTTTAATTTCAAAATGCAAGCAATAGAGCACATATCATTCAATCCTGATTGTCTGAAGGCATCCAGCTTAAGCTGCTACAATAGTTCTTTTTCTTCCAACCTCAGAGAAATAGGTCCCCCTCTCTCAGAAATTCTAACATGGTCTATCACCTTATATAAAAAAGTATGGCCTGGGTTATTAGACACATATTTAGCTAAGGTGTTGTCAACTTTATCATTGCAAATGGCATACTGGTGTTCATACAGCTTATCTTTAAGTTTTCTATCTGTTTTTCCTATGTAAAAGCTTGTACACAATTTACAACTAGCTAGATAGACTATGCCCTTAGTATTACTTACAATTATATCTCCCGCCACAGGAAAACCTCATATTTCTAACATGAAAAACAGGTTCCTGTGTCTATAAATCTGCAATAAGGGTATGCTTCACATTTGAACATTCCCTTAATTCGGGATTGGTAACAGTCCTCACATTTTAATAAATTCTTTAGGTTTCTGCCCCTTCTACAAATAATTCTAGGGAGTTCCGCTAGTTTGAAAGAAATACTTTGGTTGGCTGTAATTAAATTCCAATTCTTGAATATTATCTGCTTCAGTAAATAAACATCCTTACAAAATGACGTTATAAAAGTTGAACAACAATCAATCTCTATGTTAACTGTCCTCGAAACATCCACTACGTCATATGTATCCCTCAAAATAGGGCTATTTAAGATGGCTTTGAAATGGCCTGACTCTTTTTGATTTTACTTCTCTTATTAAATCTTCCAATAAAAAAGGGAGGTAAATAAACTGAGTTCCATCTCATGACCAGGGAGAATAACTGTCTTAGCTGTTAGACTCATTATAGGATCATAGGATGTTACTAGGCTAATGGCCCTGGGGCCCTTACAAGCCTAGCCAAGAGTTTATCCCCAAAAAGAAACCCCATTCAGCACCTGTCACCCCTGCCAGTGAGGGACAATGGTGGAACCTCTGGGACAAATTTGTGGTTTCCCATCTACTCATTAAGGTTGCACTTCAAGCGGGTCAGCAAGGTACTCTGTTTGACAAGTATGGGAAGTCTAGTCCAGAGATGGGGCAGCCTCTGGGAGACAAACCTGTCTCTCCAGCAGGTTTTGTTGATGTCGCATATTAGATTCAGGCCTTTCAAGTAGGTAATGCATGTGAAGTTCGAATTATGGATATGGAGCATCTCTAGTAGGGCAAGGTCTGATATTGCCTTGTAGGCGAGATACAGATCACATCTGAGCAATCTGTATGATATCAAGTAGAGTGATAGTGACTTGTGCCTGTCCACATAGGACAGGTGTTGGAGGCCATGGAGTCTCTTTGTGACGTATTTCTGTGGCCTTTCCAGCTGGTACAGGTGTTTGGAGAGGTACATACCAAACAGGGTGTTATACTCAATTATAAGCCTAATGAGGGAGGAGTACAGAGAGATAATAACCTCCTTTTTTCTGGGCACAATCCCTTTACTTGTGAGATGAACCATGGGGAACACCACTAGTGACAGGTCTGCTATTGGAGGTGGTGGTGCCTATTTTTACCTTGTGGGTCCTATCAGTAAGCCAGTTGGCCACCCACCTGATGAGATAAGGATTTACGGCAAGTTGAGTTAGCTTTTCAATGATGCGCGAGTGGGGGATTGTGTCAAAGGCCTTGGCCAAGGCAAGGTAAGCTGCATGTACTGACTTTCCCTCATCCAGGGCCTTGCTGACAGTCTCAAAGAAGTCAACCAGGTTCAAAAGGCAAGATCTGTCTCTGATGAATCCGAATTGGGCGGGGTCAAGTGCTTGGAGATTGCCTATGTCCTTGTTTATGAGATCCATAATAATATGCTCCACGGCTTTACAGATCAGACTTGTCAAGCTAATAAGGCAATACTTTCCTGGGTCAGTAGTGGCACCACCTTTGTGCAAGGGGAAGACAATGGCAGTTCTCCACTCTGCTGGAATGAAGCCTGTAATTAGGCTGTGATTGAATAGGGTGCTCAATGGCATAGCTAGTTCTTGCTGGAGATGATGCAGAATACAGCCTGGGATACTATAAGGTCTCATGGAAGCTATGTTCTTTGCCTTGGTTAGAGCCTTTAACACTTGATCTACAGAGATGTGTGGTGTGGGACAAGTATCGGAGATGTTGAATGAGCCTTTGGGGGGATAGGGGGGAGAAGTTTGCACTGAATCTATCGTCTAGCAGGTTGGCTAAGTCAACAGGATCAGTGTAAGTGGTACCATTAAGTACTAATTTGGAACAAACCTGAGCTTTGCCATGGAGGTTCCTGGCGTAGCTGAAGAAGGCTTTGAGGTTATCTTTTGTTTTGTGGGTTAGTTTCAATTAATAATTGGCTTTGGGGGTTTTCACTGGTAATCTAATTTGATTGTTGAGGCTGAGGAGGGAGTTTTTCCAGTTTGGAATTTGTTCCTTTTTACCCTTGGACAACAGTTTCTTCCTTTTGTTGTAAAGCCTGTTAATAGAGGATGTCCACCAGACAGGTTTGTGTTTCCTTGAAGAGCAGGTTTTAGTTCTGTTGAGTATGGCTGAATCCATGCAGTTGCACAGGTGCATGTATCCTGCAATGGTGTACTATTCAGCATAGTTGTTTGCATCCTCTAAGGGGGGCAGTGGTGTGAAGCTACTGATATCCTTCCTTAGGTCATTGTAGTCAGCTTTTGAGAAGCTTTTTAGCCTGGTTATTGCTGGGGGAGGGGTTGGGTGGGATAGAAACTTTGAATGAGACAGATTGATGATCTGATCTCACCAGGGAAGAAAGTACTATGGGAGTGGTGCAGCGGTCACCCATGTTGCTGAGAACCAAGTCTAGGATGTTATCTCCCCTTATGGGGGATGAGTAATG
The DNA here is from genome assembly GCF_019279795.1 of Protopterus annectens. Lineage (NCBI taxonomy): Eukaryota > Metazoa > Chordata > Ceratodontiformes > Protopteridae > Protopterus > Protopterus annectens. The sequence goes on from NC_056725.1 coordinate 1,339,990,768, forward strand.
TGTTATAACTGATGAAGTTAAGGAATCTTTGGGTGAGTACATTAGTGCAGGAATAGTTCACCCAGTCTATGGTGGGGTAGTTGAAGTCACCAAGGATCAGGGTGTTAGGGGGCACATTGATGGAGTCAAGTAGGTCCAGGTAGCAGGAGTGGGTGTCCTGAGTCATGGAGGGGAGTCTATAGCTGGCTATAATTGGATGGGTGTCTTGCCAACTGTCAGTTGCACCTGGAGTAATTCCAGTGCGTCATGCTGGCAAACCATTCTGGAGGTGTGCCTGTCCTTAATGAAGATAGAGACTCCACCACTCTTAGTCTTTCCAGCCTCTTTTTGTGGTCGGAAAGTGTGGAATGAGGTATAGCCTGCTAAGGTATGGGTGCTATCCGCTGCCCTGAATCAAGTTTCCATGACCACACAGACATCAGCATCTTTGAGTCTGAGGAGAGCCTCCAGTGAGTGCATTTTCAGGTTAGGGCTCCTAGGGTTAAGCAGCATGACCTTCAATTTGCTTTTTGACAGATCTTTTATGCTGGAAGATTTGTCTTTGGGACATAGCCTAAAAAAGGCACAATGTGGGAGGCAAGAGCCTTGGCCAGGATCCGGAACCCCAGAGGTGACAGGTGGAAGCCATCTCTGACAAAGCATCGAGGCCTGTCAACCATGTCATACCAGGCAGACAGATACTGGATCCCCTTCGAAACCAGAAATTAAGCCAATTGTTGAAGTCAATTATTTTTTGTTGTTATTGTGGTATCATTCTTGGTGAAGGTTGGATGCTGCTTAGGGCTAGGGTCATACCTGCCTGGGACACGTACTCTGAGAGCTCAATCATGTCTCTCTTCATACAGTCCAGGGAGGTCCATCTCAAGTCATTCACACCAACATGGACAATGACAGAGTCATGCTTGTACCTGTTGTGGAGAGACTTAAATGCGTGCAAGATGTGGTGGATTCTGGCACCTGACAGACAACTGACAGTGATCTTCTCCTTGTTGAGCCTGGTGAGGGGGACATCAGTGTGTCTTAATATTGAGTTACCAGTGACTTGTACGTTTGGTTTATTAATGCACTGCATTGTTTTATTGTTATGCCTAATGGGCTGTGTTTGTGAGACACTGGTGTGTTATCTATTGTGTGTGATGTGTTTGCTCTTGTGGGTGGAATGTTTGTGAGTGTGTTTTGGGAGTCTCTGTTGTTTAGGTAAGTTTTTATTGAGGACCCCTGCATAGGTGGGTGTGTGCTGTGCTTGGCTATGTGATGTGGATGGTGTGGTGTTTGTGCTGGAAATCTCCTCTTTGTCAGGAGTACTGACTGTGGCATGAGAAAGCATGGATTCTAGGTTACTGATGTTGATGCATTTCTCGCAACTAGAAGAATTATGTGCTAGGAGAAGAGGACTGTCCATGAACATGAGGCAGCTACTACACTGTCTCAGTATGCCCATGTCGACCTGGCTGGCAGGAGAAACTGGTGGGAATTGTCCAGCATAGTGTTCTGAATACTAGGTGGACTTATGGAGAGCAGGTTTTGATAAGGGTTTGTCTACAACAGTGTAGACCACAAAACCCTTAAGTGTAAAATAACTGGCCTGAAGCACAAGTGCTAAAACCAAAACTAAGATGCTTAAAATAGCAGATAAATCTAATCAGGCTACTAACAAGCAAGCAGTAATAAAAGTAGAATAAGAGCACTTGAACACTTAAGAGCACACAGAACACCAAAATAAAGTAATAAAGGAGGTAGAACACAGTTACAGTAAGAGCAACTGAATAAAGTGTAAAAAAAATTCTTTTTTTTTGTCAAGTGGAGAGGGAGGAAACAGAACAAGACTAAGAGACTATGGGAGATGTCCTTCCCAAATGTTCTCTCTGTGCACAGTAGATAGAGCTGATGAGATGGGACTGGTAGGGTGTCTGAAATCAAAGATGCAAGGGGTAGTCCTTAACAACTGATCTCACTGTACTCAGTTGAGTGAGAAAATGAGATGGGACCGGGAGGAGTGTCCAAACACAAATTTACAGCAGGGGCGAGCAATTCCAAAGCCACCAAGTTTAACACTACAACAACACTTGGGAAGTAGGAGGGTGGGAAACAAACTGCATGCAGAGAGAGAGAGAGAGAGAGCGAGAGAGAGAGCGAGACCATAATATCCAATGAATATTCAATGAAACAAATAAATAAATGCAGTACAGTTTTGTTAACTATTATTGAGACAATGCAAGTGCAAAAAAATATACTTAAATCAGCTTGTATGTCCAGATGGTTGTAAATCATTCACAGCCAGCGCACAATACTACTCTTTCCACTTTTATCAGACCCTTAAGAATGAATGCTTTATGGGGATAAATAATACTGTCTTTCAGTGCTTCATCACATGTCATAGTGCACTCTGTAGAATCTGAGCACTTGAATATTGTATTTTGACACAAACACATTAAGATACAACAACCCCTAAGTGGCCTCCACCTGTTAAAATATCATTGGATTTGCCACATGCTGTCTGTATGGACTATTTGGTTCAAGTCATATACTATTATACTGCTTTTCCTGGTAAATGTACCTCCATCAAGAATAGTCCATTAGTCAATGCTACATCCCAGAATAACATTAGGTTCTCATGACCCCTTGTTTATTTATCCCTTTACAGCTACATTGTCCATGATTACCTGCAGATCCTCTATGCAAAGGATGGATCTGAAAGCTTTTTCTACCAGAAGCAATGTTAACATTTCCTTTAAGGTGAATGTCAATGGTAACTGAAGTTAGGATCATATTGCAGATTGTATATGGGCTTTCTACCCCAAATCAGAAGAATCAATGGGTAGAGTCTGAGTGGGTAGACAGGACAGAAAAGATCTTATTTGCTTTTTAGATACTGCTGCTATCTACCATTGTGTTTCCTTTACTAATAAAAGTATCATGCAAAACACAGGGTCTAGTTCCCAGTGCAATGCTAGATTTTCCTTAGATGCAGCCTGGCATGTTGGGCCATCATGATACTGGTTTTCATGTGACCAGCAATGGTAAAAACCATTATTAATAACAGAGAAATAAACTATATCACTTGGCAAGAGAAGCTCATTATTGTGGAAATGCTCTTTTCACAAGATGATTTTTTGCAGAACAGCATCTACAACTGGTCACAAAAAAAGATTTTATTTGATCCAGGTTCCAGTTTGACACTTTTAACAAGAATCTCAGGAAATCACAAAATAGAATTATCACTTTGAGACTGACAGATGGGGAATGGACTGAGCCTGGATCAGACAGTCATCCAGGTCGCAGCAAATTCTGATAACCTTCAGCATTGGTATTGCAATAGAATGTTGTAGACTGTTGGAGAAGCTCTTGTGAAAATTGTTAGCTTGAAGGACAGAACCATACATTAAAAATGTTGTGCCTCTACCTCACAGCAAAGGAACTTGCTGTGATAATGGAATACTGGGACATATCAAGATGTATTCTTCAGGTCTCTAATAACAATCCAATCTCCTTGAACTAACAAAAGGAAAATGGTATAAAGAGTTGACATCCTGCATGTCCTTATGTTTTGGAATTTGTTTAGGTATTTCAAAAAAAAGGTCTTCAGGAATAACCCTGTAGCAGTGTAATGAGAAGGCACATTCTCTATTATCCTCTTTTTTAATATCTTCTGTACAATCAGAACTATCTTGATTCAAAAGGGGTTTGATGTGTTCGGAAGAACTTGTGTGAAAACATGGAGTACAAAAGTAGTGAGACCACAAAGAAATCTACTCTAACAAAAAAAATGCAAAGGGCAATCCCCCTGCACTCATACACTACCATGATTCTTCATTCACTAACTCTAAGGTCACTCAGCCTCAGATGTAAGAGAACACTCCCTCACCCAAAGTTTTAGCAACTGAGTGTCAGTGGTAAGTTGGGTAGCACACTTACCCTTGGTGTAGAAGGTTGTGGGTTCTATTCTCATACCAAGGAGATGGACTGCAGTGCAGCATAAGGAGGTGCAGCACTCATGAGTGTGCTGTCCTTCAGATGAGATGTTTAACGGAATCCCTATCTGCCTGAGCTGGTTGTAGCTCAGGTTAAATTAAAAGATCCCATGGCACTTATTGAAAAGAGTAGGGGGTCTTTTATTTACAAACAACTAAATTTACAATATTCACATATTTATCTGTACATATTTACAAGACAGAAGATTTATATACACATTCCTATTTGTACATAAAAATTATTAATTCTTCATCATATTTATACATCATTATTTAAATCAGACCCCCACTCATTTTTCCTCAACCACCACCTAATCTTTTTCAATATTGTTGACAATATTCATTTTCCATTAAACATAATTTTATTAATTCTCTCATTCCATATTACCTAGATTACATAAAACAATTTTATCTGTTCTTATTTTTTGTTCATTACTTTTATTTTTATAGTATCCATATTCAATAATTCCATATTTATATTGTTTCTGTGTCTGAAATATTCATAAAATGTTTCTCTGCGTAATTTATCCCACAAGTTCTTTACTCTGTGATATCCCAGAAAAAAATGTTCAGTAGTTTCTTTTTTACCTCAATGTAAACAAATTCTTTCACTTTTGTTTTTATATGGCACATTACTTTTACCTGGCATTTTTTATTCCTAATCTCCATAGAAAGACTTGAGATTCCACTTGCTTTCTACATCATTCATTTCTTTCTCTGGTTGTTTTAATATTTTCCTATAATAGATTTTCTTATTGATTAATGCACTAATATTTTCTCATTATATTTTTATACTAGGTATTTTGATCATCCTCTAGTTCATCAGTCTTCACATTCTACAGTTTTATCTTTTGTTGATAAATATCTAACTCCTCATGACAACTTTTCTTTATTCTTTTATAACTTTTTATTATTTTCCACTATTTTCCATTCTTATGTTTAAACACTTTTGAAACTAATTTTTCATTTGTATCATTTATCTATTTTAATACTTTATAAAATTTCAAAGACACTGCATAAACTACTGGTCTTAACAGTCCTAAACATCATTCCTTTCTATCCAGGTATAACAATCCCCATTTTACTGGATTCAATCTAGAGTCACAAATAAATGAGAAAATTATCACTAACAAATGTTTCTCATATTTCATTGGAATCATAAATACACTTGATAAATAAGCAATTCTACCCATTATATATATATATATATATATATATATATATATATATATATATATATATGAGTTTATTTTTTTTATAACAATTACATTTCTTTAAATTTTTTAATAATGTTTCCCATTGTGTGTTACATGCATTTTTACCAAAATATATACCCGACACATTAAGATCTATTGTTGTAAATTGAATATCTGCTATTATTTCTGTCTCTCCCATTCCTTCGCTTTTGTCTTTGTTTAGTGTCAAACCTATTTCTTTGAAACAATCAACAATACAAATGATCCCTTCTCTCATCACTAAACTATTTTTAGCTAATACAATTATGTCATCTGCACATACCTTATCTCAGAGCAAGAAATCTGGACAAAGCAATAATGTAGTGACAAAGGCCCAAAAATAGGGACAAATTTTAAATATTGCTCCTATAAATTTAGATAGTTGCTAGAATAACAGTTTTTGTACTATGTATTTTCTAAAGGATATAAAGTCTGAAACTCAAATGGATGTCATTAATTATTATTATTTAATGGCTTCAATTTTCAGTGATTTACTTGAAAAACATACATTTTATGAGGACCAGACCAAAAATATAAGACAAATATGGACATTCTGCAAAAATCTGGAAAGTTGAGAGGTATGCATCTGCATATGTCATTAATACTGGTATCCTAACTGGTTCATAGTTCATATGTTAGTACTAAGCTAACTGCCCTTGCAAGCCATTTTAAGCCTAGCCAGTTATCTCTTGTGAGACTCAAACCCTGCACCTTGTGTTTGTAAGGCAAACACCTTAGCCATGGAGCCACCCTCCCAACCCCCTATAAATAGACTATGCAGGTCTTGAACCCAGGATCCTGTGCACTATAGTCACAGTAGTTAACCACTAAGCCATCACAGCATTACACATCTTTATACATGTATTTCACATTCTTCAGTTTAGTATTTACATCACTACCAAGCACATTCATAAATTAAGCAAATAAAATGCTACTCATGGGGTATCCTTGTCTTATCACTTTTACCCATTTCTATTTCTTTACTTATCCATCCATTTACTAAAACCTTTACTTTTATTAAATATATACAATTGCATACAAACATTCCTGAATTTATTACTAAAATAATATATTTTCATTATGCCACATATCATTTTTGTTCAATTGAGTGAAATGCTTTAACATCCTATCATAAGTTTTAACTACTGCTTTCTTTCTAAAATATCATCTGCCAGTTCTCTTACTGTCATTAATAATTCTTGACATCCTTTTATGTTTATACCATATAAACTTTCTTCAGTAACATATTCCATCTTGTTTTCAAGTCTTCCTTGTGCTACTTTTATAAAGATCTTATAATCTGTATTATTCAGCTTTATCAGTCTCACATTTTTATGTCTTCTTTTTCTCCTTTCCTCCATATAAACTTTAATACCACACTCCTGTAGCCAAATAAGCATGTACTCTAAATAGATGTATATGACAACTGTACCATCTTACTACTCCTGAATGTAATCCTGATGTCTTGATGTACTACTATGAGTACCATTTTGCTACCCCTGAATGTAAACCTGATGCCTTGTAGTATTACTTTTATCTGTCAAAATGTACAATTCATGTCAATATTCATTGTTCTACATTCTTATGTCAATGCTAAGTACTGATGTAAATTTTGCGTATACTTCTATGTAACCTTGTGGAGCTTTTCTCCCCGGGCCTCCACTGAAAATGGGCTCTTTCTAGGCCCAGTGGACTTTCCCGGTTAACAAATGCAATAAATAATAATTTGTTATGCTTAAATCCATCATTTAAGCATTCATTTAAGACTAGTAACATTTTTTTACCATGCCTCTATATTTTTACTCATTTCAAAGCCAATTCCATCAGGACCTGTTGCTGTGTCTATATTTAAGTGTTTTAAACACTAAATCTAATTAATTAGCTCAAAGTAATTTATTGTTCAATTTCCTTTATCATTTGTTCTGAAAATGTCTTTGTTCTCCATATTTTATTATATTTTCCCTTTGTTGTTTTAAACATTTCTTCTACATGCTTTCTTACAATTTCCATAATTTGAAATTGACTTATTTTTATTTCTCCATGTTTATCTTTCATTTCTGTCATCACACTGCTCTTCTCTTTTACTTTTTTTACTTAAATGGTTGATACCTCTTTGTTTGTACCATGTAATAAATATCTTTGTTTATATAAAAGATTTTTAATTTTCTCATCATTTCTTTTATATAACTCTTCTTTGTCATAATACACTTTTTAAATTTATTTCTAGATTTTCAAATACATCTTCAGAAGCGTTTATATAGGCTTGTTTTCCTTTATTTCTTGTCTCATTTTGCCATTGGAAAAAACATCTTTTCTATTTTCTTTTAAAAGTAATCCACTATTTGGACCAGTTATTGTAGAAATTCCTCAAAATAATATGATCTCTCCAGAATTGTGTTATTATTTTTTTTTTCCTTTTTATTCCATACTTTTTTCATTTATTCTTTATATGCCACTACCTAGTTTAATATCTTCTTTATTTTTATTTCTACCCATATGGTTAAATGATCTGAAACACCCGTTACAACTGATTCACCTTCCATTATACTTACACTTTCTGATATTATAAAGTCATCAGTTTCAGATTTTAGTGTACTTCTTCTATATGTCCATAATTCTTTATTCCATAATACCAATTTACCACATTTCATCATGTCTTTCATTTTTTTATTTCTTTTTCATTCTTCTTTCTTTTTCCCCTTAAATCACAATTAAAATCTCCTGTTACTAGAATATTCATGTTTACCACAATATAATCTAGTAAATGACATACATTTCCCTTTTTTTATAGATAACATATTCATATATGTTTATAAGCCTATAAACTTTTTTCCTGCCACCTTAAATCTACAATAGTAAGTCTCCTCATTTTAACTATTGTTATATCTAAAATTTTCACTAATTTTTTACATAAAGTCACTATCCCTGAACAGCAGTCTTTACCAAAATTCCATATTATTTCTCCATTCCATATATTTTCTGTTTGTAATCTTTCTTCAGTTAAGAGTCTTGCATCATATAAAACAATTATGTCTACATTACATTTTTTACACCACTCTAGAATCATTATTTTTCTATAGATATTTTTATATTGTTAACATTTACTGAAAGAATTCTTAAATTATTGGTCACTTGTTCATTTTAAAGGAAAGCATTCTCTGTTTATGCTATTTCATCTATTTCCTTTATTTTTCTCCATTGAGTTTTCTTTTTCCACCTTTAACCCTTTTGCCAATAGAATTATTTTTTTCCATTTACTACTCTCCAACTTATATCTTTCTCATCACTAACTTCAAAATCTATTTCTGTTTCTTATTCCTCGTTTTATTACCATACTTTTCTTTTTCCAAATTGTTTTCCACTATTTCTTCTATTTCCTCTTCATCTTGTTCTTTATCCTGCATCTTATTTTCACTGTCTATTTCATTATCTTCTCTTAATAATCCATTCATGTATGTCCTGTTTTTTACATTTGCAATGTTAAAGAAAAATGTATTTCTCATGAATATTCTTCACAAAATGCATATTAACTTACAATTTCTTCACAAATGAATTAAACAAAATGTTTAATAATTGTTCACATTAAAAATAGTATGTAGTATAGCTGCATAGTTATGCAAACCACAGATACTTATTATAGTTTTTAAGTGTTTCACAACTGCATTCTAACATGAAGCTATAAGTGTATAAACAGGTGACTGATGGTAAAGAAAGTGCTGAAGAGGTTAAGGGATGTTACTATGATCAACAGAGTCCATTTCCTAAGGGAGGAAAGAACACAATGTGGAAGACATATTGTTTTATGTAAGCTCTGACCTTCCCAGGCTAGGATGAGTAGTTACAAGAAATGTTGGGGAGATAGCATGTACTGGTACCAAAGATACAAGGTTGGAAATACAAGACCAGTTGCCAGGGCAGGTGGCTTGTGTTTTTAAAACATTATTGTTACAAGAAAATATGGTTAAGTGTTCATGTGCTGCAGTAAGTGAGACGCACGAGGATCTGCAGAGACCCTATTTGTTAACTAGTATGAAATGTCAGAATTCTGCATGCATGTTACTGATAAAAAAAGTATAAATATTGTATGTTTTTGCTGCTTGGTGAGACTGATTTGAAAACTTTGTGAAGGCAATCTCCCAGTGCTGTCATCTGGTTGATTTGAATAAAAGAGAAAATGTTTTTCACATCTTGAGGAGTTATTCTTGAGTCAAGACTAACAGATAAATCTTTATTATTTATGTATATTTAACTGCACTATATCATTTTGGCACAGTGACTCGGGTCTGAACTTTAGTATTGCTGTGGACCAGTGTGGAATGAATTATAAGGGCCCAGCACAGAAAGTTCTTCTGTGAATTCCACACTGTATTGTATGTAATAGTCAGAGATTTGGATACTTAATTATTCATGGTGTGCAAAAATATTAGGCTAGAAATGGGAAAATGTTTTTTCCCTCTCTTTCTTTCCTCTGTCTTTTAGAAAGTTGCAGTTAAAGTAATAGTGGAAATGTGTTTATTGTATTGTTAAATTACTAAATTTTGCTTATTAATATATGATATGTATTATTTTGGTTGAATGATTGACTTTGCTTTTTAAATATATGATTTTTACTCTTTTTGTTGAATGACTGAGTTGCTTGTTAGGTATGTGGTGTTTGCTGCCTTGTGGAATGACAGGAGTTTGTTTAGTAGATGTATATAAAACATAGTGGGAGGTGCCCACCGGAAATAAGAAAGATTACAAAAAAGATTTTCAACTCAGAAAATAAAAATAAGGTGTAGTTCCAGGACAATAAAGACTGTCTTCCACCAGTATATAAATTTCCTTCCACAGATGTTTCATAAAAAGTAAACTATTCCTGTTCCAAGAATTAAATCCACGATGTTGTAGTAAACCACTTTAATATAAAATAAACTAAAACAACAAAAATTTACACAGATTAAGCACTTTCATCTCTCCACGGAGACTTTATCAGAATCATCTAGTAACCTTTCTGGAAACATTTTATATCTTTACATTCACTATCACTGGTTGGCCATTTAGTACTTCAATAATCCAATTATTCAATTATATAATCATGCTAATGTTTCACGTCAAACCTTCTTTTCTTTTTTTGAAAAAACCTTAGTAGAAACATATGCCATACATTTACAAGTTTACAAGAATATACATAGTCTTCCAATATGTATATACCACCACATAGTAAAAACATTTAAAAACCTTATAATCTAATATATCAAAATGTTTTAATAATAAATATAAAATATAAATAAATTACCTTTTTGTATATATATGGGTAGGTATGTCTCCCTAGGAAACATATACTAAATGCATATATGTATTATTATGTATATGTACACAAATATGTACATCTAATGGACGTCACCTACTAATCTGGGGTCCTCCAACTTACATGTTACTAGTAGGTAAATTCTTATTTACTTTTTATATTGTGCCTTTTTGGGTCTTCTGAGAGCAATTTTAAGGCTGGGGTTATAGAGATATGGTCATTCAAGCCTTTCCCACTACATGCATCCAGCCTGAGTTGCCATATCATTTCTCTAAATTCTAACTTAGTTTCCCAGTCACCTCCTCTTTCAAAATGCTCCACCTCCTCAAGTACCCAAAACCTGAAGTCAGCCTCTTTACATGACAATATATGTCTATATAAAGCATTGTTTTCATTTTTCTTGTTAATATCTCTCAAGTTTTCATATATTCTTACTCTAAGGTGGCACTCTGTTTTACCTACATAATATCCCCAGCAGGTTTTACAGTATGCCAAGTAGACAACCCCCTTCGAGTAACAACTGTTGTATATTTTTGCTCTTAAGGTCATATCTATGCTTGGAATCCTAACTTCTTTTGACCCTGCTATAAAGGGGCATTTTGTACATCTCCCACACTTAAAAGTACCATATTTCAAAACAGTTCCCCCTACACTTGTTTTCTTATTCATCTCTAAAATATTTTTAACATTTTTATTTCTTCTAAAACTATATCTTAAGGTGTTCTGAAAAACACTCACCCTTGTTGGTATGGTACTGAACATCCCCCAAATTTCATTTATACATTTTTTTAACCATCCTATTCCATTGTAATAAGTCAGTGTTAAATATGGTAACTGTATCTTCCTATTGTCACTGTCAACTTTTCTTTTTTCATCCCTCTGTGTTTCTTTGTTGGTTAGTAATGGTACATATATAGTTCCTCATTTCTGTACTCTTCCATCCCTCATTCCATAGCGTTAGAATGGATTGAAGCTATCATGACCATTAAACAGACACCTGCTGGGGACATTCTGATGGTGAGGGAGTTATTGGACATCATACTGACCTGCAATTTTTTCTCCTTCAACAATCGTTGGTTCCACCAATTAATAGGGGTCCCCATGGGGTCTCCTTGTGGGGCCAGCATCGCCAATTTGGTGATGGCTTATTGGGAGAGAGAGTTTGTTTTCCCTAATCCTATCATTCAGGAGAAAACCCTGCTTTACACTAGATTCTTGGATGATATTTTTATCATCCTACAGGGGGAGAGGGAAGTGGCTGAGATACTGTTAGATAGTTTTAATATCTCCACCAGTTTTTTGAAATTTACATTCAATTTCTCTAAGGAGAGGATCTCTTACTTAGATGTGGAGTTATTTAAGGATATCCCTCTAGGCTATTTTACTGCCAAAATTCATCGTAAAGTAACTTTTTCTAAAAGTTATTTACATTTTGAGAGCAGTCACCCCTTCCATCAGAAGAGATCGATAGCAAAGGGGCAGTTGGTGAGGGTGGCGAGGATGGTGTCTAAGTTCAGCGACTTCCTTGAAGAATGTGAGTTTATTCGTGGCCTTTTTTTGAACAGGGGATACCCGGACCATCTCATATCTGAATTGGTCAAGGAAGTTTGTGGTAAGAGGAAGAATGGGTTCTACGTACCAATTTTGGGTAATAATGTAACACCCCAGAACCCCGAGCCATCCCATATACAAGCCCATGTGAATTACCTTTCCAGTTTTATTACAACTTTCAGTGTTGATGCAGGGGATATTTCCTCCATCGTAAAGAAAAATTGGAGTATTTTATCATTAGACATGCAAGGTAACTCCCAGTTTGAGATTACACCCAAGGTGGTGTTTAGGAGGGGGTCGAATCTGAAGAGTATTCTACAGATGAAATCGAACCATGCCCCGGTTAAGGGGATGTACAAATTCAATATGTGTAAATACTGTAGGTTTATTAAAGCAGGGACCTATTTTAGTATTGGGGAGACCAAATACCCCATCAGGGGTAGATTTAACTGTACCAGTTCACATGTGGTATATTTGGCTAGGTGCTCTTCATGCCCGGTGTTTTATATAGGAAAAATTGACAGGAAACTTCAGGAACGCCTTTATGAACACCTTTATGCCATCAAAAAAGAGAAGATGGAGAATGCGCTTGCCAGGCATGTTAAGGAATACCCGGGTCATGAATTTACTTTTTCAGTCATTGATCAGGTAGTTCCTTCCAATAGGGGGGGGGTCCAGATATGTTACTTTTAGAACAAAAGGAATTAATTTGGCAGCTAAAACTAGAAGCTTATCATTATCCAGGCTTAAATGGAATGTTATCCATTTCTTGTATTTTAAAATTAAGAAGTTTGGTTAGGTAATTTTATTGTATTTATTTTTGTAGATTGTATTCATTTCAATTTCTTCATCTATTTTTTATCTATTTTAGCATGGCTTACAAAAGTATGGATTTTCCTTTTACTGCTTGTTCAGTAAGGTTGAGTTCTCAGGGAAGGGTTTGAGCAGGTGTTGTGAATGTATTGGCTTAATTGCTAAGTAGTCATGTGATTTATGAGCCTTTTATTAAGGTGTAAGTTGGAATGTGTTGTTTGTTTTTTTGATGAAGTTGGTGTGTGACACTGACGAAAAGCCTATTATTGTTGAGCTTAAAATAAATTTTAACTTGCAGCTTATCAACATCACTGTGTCTGGAATTGTTGCATCTGCTGAGGTTTATCGTCTTGCCGGCTTCTTTTCTCAAGTAAGGTTTTTTAAATGTTTTTACTATGTGGTGGTATATATATCTTGGAAGACTATGTATATTCTTGTAAACTTGTAAATGTATGGCATATGTTTCTACTAAGGTTTTTTCAAAAAATGACCAGAAGGTTTGAAGTGAAACATTAGCATGATTATATAATTGAATAATTGGATTATTGAAGTACTAAATGGCCAACCAATGATAGTGAATGTAAAGATATAAAATGTTTCCAGAAAGGTTACTAGATGATTCTGATGAAGTCTCTGTGGAGAGATGAAAGCGCTTAATCTGTGTAAAGTTTTGTTGTTTTAGTTTATTTTATATTAAAGTGATTTACTACAACATCGTAGATTTAATTCTTGGAACAGGAGTCGACTAGTTTACTTTTTATGAAACAGCTGTGGAAGGAAATTTATATACTGGTGGAAGACAGCCTTTATTGTCCTGGAACTACTCCTTATTTTTATTTTTATTTTTATTTTCTGAAATAAGAAAGATTAGTAATATGTATGTGCACACAACAAAGGGAATTTAACATAAGGAGGTGACTTGGAATTTAACATGAGGTGACTAGTGTTGAGGGCAGTACCTTTAGGATAAAAGGTAAGAGGCACGACTGTTGCTTTGTGCTAATTAAACGTATGACTGATGTCTTTGTTGTGTTTGGTGTGTGTGCAGAGTTAATTCAAATCTATGAGCCTACAGCATGTTGGGACGTAGGTGTGTTTGTCTTGTTAAATCAAGACCAGGTGTGACTGTGTGAAAGTTCTCTCAGAGGGTCCAAAAGAGTGGTCAGTTCTGGACACAGTGCCTATCTGCCCCATTATCCCAATCACAATGCTGGAGCTGTAACTTTTATGTTCATGACAGGATGAAAGCAAGGGGGTGCTGGGGGAAAAGGTTGATCGAAACCTCTCCTCTGTCATTGCATGATGACAGAATTCCTACCCTTCTCTCCCTGAATGGTGTGTGGACTGATTTAGCTATTTTTCTCTCCTTTGAATTGCCATGATCCAGAATTTATAAGGTAAGTCTCAAAAAAATATATATGTATATATATATATATATATATATATATATAAAAGAATGGGAACAAATATAAGTAAGTAAGATCAAATCCCTGAAAGGGAATGCCTGCATTTTTTTATGCATCATAATTTTGTAAAGAAAGTTGTAAGTATTTGCATGAGTAGTTTCAGCTTACTAAGAATTGCTCTGGTGGGGTATTTCCATTAAATTGAACTTATAATAGGGATAAATTCATGAAATTGAAAGGTATTTTGGAAGAAAAGAAAATCAAAGTAAGTGGGGAACAAATGGCAGTATTTTATTCTTGGTACACTGAAGTGCTTAAAAGGGAAAAGGAGTCAGCATTAAGGGGGCTACAGGATGCTAATAGAAAACTTCTGCAATTGATAAAAGAGGTTAAGAAAGCAGTACAGACCAGTAAAAGGGATCCCTTTATCCTGTCATAGCAGGTTTGGAACAAACTGAGGATGGCCAAAAGGCAGAAACCTCTGAAGAGGATGATAATCCTCCAACAGCTGCTGCACCCCCACCCCCATATGCACTGGTGTGGGTACCTCCTGTACAATATTCTGCTGTTTCCTAGACCCCCTACCTTTTGGTCACCTGTCCATTGGGCACCAAGTCAGCATGATACTGTTACATCTCAGACTAGTTCCCCTGTTCAATCTTCATCTTCTGAACAAGCATCTTCAGTCAAGGGAGGTTCTTCTTCCTATCCTTCTCAAACAGCTTCTACTTCTCCAACAGGGGCATTAGAATTTTACACTCCTGAAGTTCATCACACATGCTCACATGACAGGGTAGAACAAGAGGTTGGGGCCTCTGGAGAGGATCTTTTGGCACCTCTCAGGGAAATTCCGGGGGCTAATAATAGAGAACCTGTTCATCGTCCTTGAACCCCTTCTAATTCTCATACTATGTCTAAAAGTTTTCCAAATATTAAAGAAGATCCATTAATGTTTAGGGAATAATTAAAAACTATAATAAAATGTTACAATCCTACTTTCAAAGATTTAAATCAGCTGCTCAAGGTAGTTATTTCAGATGAAATAAGGAAGCGGTTACTGGAAAAGGGGTGAAATAATGGATTTTGCTCTTACAGAGAATGCATTAATACATAAAAGGACAGCACTGTTAAACAAAATTATGGATGTGTGTCAAATTAGGACTGATTGGTCTAAGATACAGGCATGTAAACAAAATAAAAAGGAAGCCCCTGAAGACTATTTTAGTTGTCTTAAAGCAGTGTTTGCTAGACATTCAAGGATACCAGATCCAGAAGAACAAACTACGCCAGCTATTGCAGCAGCTTTTGTGCAGCATCTGCAAGCCTCTGTACACAATCAAATAAAGCAAGTGCTCATAGACTGGCAGGTAAAGGACTTAGAGTTGTTAAGTACTGCAAATTACTGTACTGAGTATCAGAAAAAACAGAGAAAGGATACAGACAAGCTGTTAACTTTGCAAATCAGGCAGCTAGAAGCCCCAAGAGGTCAGGGCAGAGGCAGGGGAAGAGGAATTGCTAGAGAATTTAGTAAAAGTGCTGGTCAAGGAGAACAAAGTGCAGCTGGTTGGCAACAATAAGATGGTAGTGCCCCTCCTGCCTCATCTGATGGATCTTGCTTCAATTGTGGAGAATAAAAAGAAAAAGAAAAACAGTGAGCCTCAGTAGAGAATAGTTGGTTCAAGCACAAGTGCAAACACCAAAGTCAAAAAGTAGCTGGACGACACCAAAAACAAGCTCACATATAATTATTTATTACTGGTAAGTGCTTTTGCAGGACTACCACTTCATTAGACCATTAAAATGTACCTTATATAAAGAAACATTAAAACATTCAACACTACCATTGGTGAATACCGAACACAATTAGCTGTGTAATAATAGATGCTCCTTACAAATGGGTTTTAAAAGGACAGTGATTTTAAGACCAGCTGCTCTGTTTGCCTCTAGTGCAATAATCCATTTAGTTTCAGCTTTCTCTGTCCTGTTATTAAAATCACCATCTCTTAACATTGCCATGGATAATTTGTAAAACCAAAAAGGAAAACTTATCATGACCTGCAACAATAATAGCACGTTTTGCTAAAGCATTGGAATCAGATTTTCTACGTATATCGTCTTGGTGTTCCAAATATGGTCTCTTAGTTGTCTGATGGTTTTCCCAACATAAATATGTGAGCAACCCTGACATAATCCTAAGTAAATCACAGCTGAACTTCTGCAGTCTGCATAAAACTATGGTTCAAATTTAAATCCAATTACAGGATGAACAAAGTATTTCTGCTCACTGATAAAATTACAAGCCTTACAGTTCCAACATGGAAATATTAATAGTCTATCAGGAGTGGGGCTTGTCCACATTTCTGATTCCCATAACATAGAAGACATTTTAAGGACAAATTATTCTTGAAGATAAAACTAGGTTTGGAACCCACTACAGCTTTCAACTTATCATTGGATAGGAGAATGGTCCAATTACTTGTTATAACATCACAAAATAAACTAACATTGTTAGCACAGAGGTGGTAGCCACTCCAGCAGGCATACTAGGTTTCCTCCTCTGAGATGAATAGTAAGGGGCTGGTCTAGCCTTCCTATCCTTTCTAATATCATCTGCATGCTCATGCAAATAATTAGCGGTATAACCTCTGTTAGTGAAGTCACTAAAAAGGTTACAAAGTGATGTTTAAAACATTTCATCATCACTGTGTAGCTTAGAAACATGCATAGACTGACCCTTCACTGTGTTGGCATAGATATGCTTGCTATGCATGCTATTACAATGTAGCAGCCCATTCTTCCAACAAGGTTTCCTGAATAGTATCATCTTCAGGCCTCCAGTGCCATTTTTACTAATTGTTACATCTAGAAAATCAATCTTTTCCAAACAATAATTCAAGGTGAATTTCAGGAAGCTTGTACTACTCTCCAGATAGCATACAATATCACACAGGGCTCCCTGAGGACCATTCCATACTATAAACAAGTCATCAATGAATCAACCACAATATTTAATATATGCAGCAGATATATTATCAGCAAAATGGTATCCTTTTTCCACTATGCCAAAACCAAATTAGCATAGCTATTGACACAAGGTGTCCCCATTACTACACCAAGTTTCTGAAGGTAGAATTCACCTTCAAAAATAAACATATTGAACTCAAGTATTAATTCCAAGAGAGAGCAAATAACAGTAATAGCATTCTGAAAGTACTATGATGTGTCAAAAACAATCTTAGCAAGTCACTATCTTCCACATTAGGTATGACTGTAAATAATGTTTGGACATCTAAAGTAACAAGAAAATAACGAGATGCATCAAGTCCTGCCGTACTGTCATATAGCATAGTAAGGAAATGCTCAATATATTTTAGGACAGCTGGTGCTTTAGTTAATATGGGTTTAAGTTTGTTCTCAACATACAAAGAATGGGGCTCAGTTAGCCAGCCATGCCAGAGACTATGGGGCACATAGGAGGTCTTAGAGGGTCTTTGTGAATTTTTGGCAGGCTATGTATAACTGGAATCACAGGTTCAGCAACTGGTAGATAATTACACAGACCATAGTCAATAAGTCCGCACATCAGTAGGTCATACAAATCATTATGCATTCTGTTAATAATAGTGAGCACCTTCATCTTATTAATTTTAAAATAAGTCAGAGTGTCTAACAAAAGTTCTTTAATGCTAGAAACCTAGGCACTGTTGTCCATAACAACAATGCCTTTCCCTTTATTGGCCAGCTGAATATGTATGTTTCTTTGATTTTTTAATTCTTGTAAAGTTCTATATTCAGAATATGACAAATTATAAAACTTATGAACAGTTGGTTCATTAAAGATGGAGTAAATATCATGTTCACATACCTTCAAAAAATCCTTCAATGTCAAGTTCAAAGTGGGTTTAAAAGTACTGACCTTTCAAGGATAATTAACAGAGGCCTCTGGGCTAAAAGAACTGCCATTGAACAAGCAGCCCAACATAACCTTGCGAGCAAACAGCCTGAAATCCATGATGACATCCATAAGATCGGATCCTGTTGCATGAACAAAGGATAAGCTTTTATTCAAGAGACATTTCTGTTTATTAATTAGAGCATAAGATGAAGTAATGTGGACTAAGCACTCGGTTTCACCTAAGGCTTGTCTCTGTGCAGAGAAGTGCATTTGTTGGACACCTTCATTTTCCTTCCTCTGCTGGTTGAGCAACTCCCCCTGGTTTTCAATAATATCTTCACAGGCAGCGGTAGAGAAGTAAGTGGACCAAGGGAAAAAGAAACAGCTGAAGCAATATTTACATTTCCATGTTTGCTCTGAGCCCCTAAATCATGAGAAACAATAACACTCTTAGAATTGCGGTGGTGGTGCTGCGGTAGCATTGTCGCCTCACAGTAAGACGTTGTCCTGTTCGATTCTCAGCCAAAGCGTCTTCTGTGTGGAGACATGCATGAATGGGCGTACCTTCGTTGAAGGTTGTGCATCAGGGCTGGCAACTCTGCACGTAAAAATCTCCTGCCAATCATTAGTGGACCGGAGTTCCGCTGTGGCGACCCCTAACCGGGAAAAGCCGAAAGACACAACAAGACAGGGGGCCAAAAGAGGTCACAGAAGTAGCTGGAATAAAAACATCCTCAGTAGGAAAATTCTCAGGGAAAGAAGTAGAGTTTTCAACATTTCTATTATCCATGATGTTAGAGGTTGGATTCACACCCAATGTAATAGTGTTTGTCTTAGGCACTTCCTGGTTATCATTCAAAGCAGCAACTGCACACGGCCACACAAAAATGTTCCCTTTAATAAATCAGTATAATCATGCTCTAACTTCTCCACTTTAAGTTGTCGGAACCTATTCTCATAGGCAAGTATATCACCACAAAGCTCATCCAATTTCAATAAAGGTTCAGCATTAAATCAAACCTTATAGCATAGAATTTTCTCTTTACTTCATTCACACATTCATGTTTAATGGGTTTAAAAAAGTCAATCAATAGTGTTCATAGGTTCATAGTTGCTAATGGCCCTGGACCCTTTATAAGCCTAGCCCATAGAAGTGCCTTGGCATCGTGCAGCCCGATATTAGTTCCCAGTGCCTCTATCAAATAGAGCCACTGGAGTGATCCCTGGTGTGAACTTTCTATTACCCATCCACTCATCAAGATTTCTCTTGAAGAGGAACAGTGAGGTGCTCTGCTTGACATGTATGGAAAGTCTATTCCTGAGCATGGGCAGTCTCTGGTTGAGAAACCTGTTCCTCCAGCATGTCCTGTTGATTGTGGTAATGAGATTGAGGTCTCTGGAGAGTGTGGTGTGGAGGGATTGGGATTTCTTTAGATGTAGCATTTCTAACAGAGTTGGGTCAAACATGGCTTTGTAAGTCAAGCAGAGGTCGCCACTAAGTAGGTGATATGAGACAGAGAAAAGCTGGAGTCTTTTGAATCTATCCATGTAGGACATGTGTTTAATGCCTAGGACCCTCTTCATTAGGTACTTCTGTGGCCTCTCTAGCTGTTGCAGGTGTCTAGTGATGTACATTCCAAATGGGGCATTATACTCAATGATTGGTCTAATGAGGGAAGAGTAGACAGAGACAATTACCTCTTTCTTCCTGGATGAAAAACCTTTGGTAATGAGATGTGCCACATAGAAGGACTTTCTGACCACAGTGGCAATGTGGTGGTCGAAGGAGAGGTTACTGTCAACCTGCATCCCCAGAACTCTTATAATGCCTTCAGTGTTCAGTGGACTCCCATCCATGTGGTAATTAGTGGGAACTGAGTTTTTACCAAAGGGGATGATGATGCATTTTTTGGTGTTAAGCTTAAGGCCATGGTTTCGACACCAGTCATTGGTCTCAGTGAGGCCTTTCTATAACATGTCTGCATCACTTGGGGAGTTAATAATGGCTCCCAGCCTGCAGTCGTCTGTGAACTTGGTCTGCCAGAGTCCCTTGTGTTGGTCTGGACTTCTGAGAAGGAGATGCTGAACAGGAGAGGAGCCAGGACCGATCCCTGTGGGACTCCTCATGACTGGTCGTCAGTCTGACTTGGAGTCTGCTACTTTTACACTGTGTGTTCTATCTGTGAGCCGGTTTGCAACTCACCGAGTAATATAGGGGTTGATGCCTAGTTTGGTGAGTTTATCAATAATTCCCCAGTGAGGAATAGTATCAAAGGCCTTGGCCTGATCGAGGTAGGCTGTATGCACTGTCTTACCTTCAGCCACAACCGTGGTGACTGACTCAAAGAAGTCAACCAGGTTGAGCAGGCATGATCTCCCTTTCACAAAGCCAGTTTGCATGGGGTCTAGAGTTTGGAGATTTCCTATATTTTTGTTAATCAGGTCCATGATGATGCACTCCATAGCTTTACATATCAGACTCATCAGACTAATGGGGCGATCATTATTAGGGTCTGTAGTTGCTCCCCTTTTATGGAGAGGAATGACTGTAGCAGTGCACCATTCAGTAGGGACAAAGCCTGAGGTGAGGCTGTGACTGAATTGGGCACACAGATGTTGTGCCAGTTCGCTTTGTACCTCATGTAGCCAGGGATATATATTGGGTCCCATGGAAGCTGTATTCTTGGCCTTGAACAATGCAACTTTAACCTGTGCTGCAGTAATGCTGGGTGCCTGGCATTCTTCCGGTATTGTGATTGGTCCTTTAGAGGGGGGAGAGAGGGCTAAAGTTGGCACTGAATCTGTTGGCCAGTATGTTGGCAATATCTGTTGGCTCAGTATAGGAGATACCATTTTGCAGTAACTCAGAGCAAATCTGGGTATTGTCGTGGAGGTTCTTGCTATAACTATAGAAGGCTTTGTGATTGTTTTTAGTGTCTGCCGCAATTCTGCCTTCATAGCTGGCTTTGGAGGATTTGATGAGGGATCTCAACTTTTTGTTGAGGCTAATAAGGAACTTTTTCCAGTCTTGGGACTTCACCTTTTTCTGCAACAGTTTCTTCCTTCTGTTGTAGAGTTTATTAATGGGAGGGGACCACCAGATTGGCTTCTTTTTTTTTGGAGGAGAGTGTCTTGATTCTGTTAGGTATGGCTAGTTCCATGCATTTATGTACATGTTCGTACAGTGCATTGGTGTATGTTTTGGCAGTCATGCAGCTATTTTCCATTGGCATAGGTACTGTGAAGTTAGCCACCTCTGTTTTTAGGAGGCCAAAGTCAGCTTTAGAGAAGTTTTCCAAGGTGGTTACCTTTGCCTGGGGTGTGGGTGAGATGTGGATTTCCATGGTGATTAGTTTATGGTAGGATCGGACCAGGGAGGGCTTGACCATTGGTGTAGAGCAATGGTCACCCATGTTAGTAAAAAACAGGTCAAGGATATTGCTTCCTCTAGTGCGGGTCAGAATGAGCTGGTCCACGGCATTGGAATTGCTGAATTCTAGGAAGCATTGGGCCAGTGCATTGGTGCTTGACTAGTTTTCCCATTTGATGGAGGGGTAGTTGAAGTATCCTAGTATGAAAATGATGGGTTGGACCTTGATAGAGTCCAGGGTGTTTAGGAATGTGGACTGAGAGTCTAGGGACATGGTTAGGGACATATAGCAAGCTATGACCTGGATTGCCATCTTACCCAATGTTAGTTGTACCTGAAGTATCTCAGATGTGTTATGCTGGGCTACTAGTCTGGAGGTGTGCATATCCTTTATGAATATGGAGACACCACTGCCTTTGAAGCTTCAGTCCATGTTTCGGTTCCGAAAGGTGTGGAATAAGTTATAGCCTGGTAGTACTGGTGTGCTTTCTGCCGCTTTAAACCAGGTCTCCATTACAGCATAAATGTCGATGTTCTCCATTTTGAGGAGTGCTTTGAGTGAGTGCATCTTGAGATTTAGACTTCTAGCACTGAGCAGCATGACCGTCAGATTACATTTATTTATGGCTGTTATGGTGGTAATTTGGTCTTTGGAAAATCGCCTAAAAAGGCACTATAGGGGTGGCAAAAGCCTTAGCCAGTACCTGGAAACCCAGGTGTGACAGATGCAGGCCATCTCTGGCAAAGCATCAAGGTCTGTCAGTCATGTCATCCCAAGCAGACAGATACTGGATCCCCTTAGAATGACACCAGAAACTTAGCCAATTGTTGAAGTCAATCATTTTTGTTTGTACTGCGGTATCATTGTGTTAAGTAATTAAAACTAAGTTTGAGGTTAAGATTCTTCCACCTTTTGAGTAAATCAAGAAAATGTTCACCATAGGTAGGCACAGTGCTTTTTTGTAAACAAACAGGTGGTGGTACGCATTTGAGTCCATCCCGCCTCAGCCCCCCCCCCCCCACGCAGCCATTCCAGTGTCCCATTATTTGGCTATTTCTCCCCAGTTGCCTTAAACACTATTCAAAACTCTCAGTGTGCATACTGCTTTCTGCTTTACTTCTACAATGATTACAGATATCTGGATTTAATTTAAAACTTTTATTTCAAAATTTCCAGCACAAATACTGATAGATGTTTGCTAAACAAAGCAATACAATCTCACAACAAAAAGAGACTTAGCATTAAAACTTCTGTGACTCTGAAACCCACATTCATTGAAACAGCATTGAAACCCACATTCAAAGAAAATGCATCTGGCCAGTGGCAGATTAAGTTTACCTTTAGGCTGTTTTCAAATCATAGATCCCTTGCAAACATTTTTAGGACCATGCAAACTTTATTTGATTCACCTTCCTGATTGTATTAAATTAAAATATATAATAATTAAATTATATCCCATGTATAATACACCACCACTTGTTAGACCTAAATTGTTCTAAATTTATAGCCAGTAAGCAAAGAAACAAAACATATGAACCAATAATGCCCAAACTGCCCAGTTCAGAACATTTCAACTATAAAAAGGCCACTTAAACTTCTGTCATTACAACCCACCAATATCAGTCAAAACACACAGTTTTGACAGAAGTGAAAGTCATCTGAATAATTCCACATTAAAGAGATCTGACTGTAACTAATGAAAATGTTTCTGCTAGCAAAAAACTTTATATTTAAGTATTTCATCTACAAATTCACTGCCTGCTGCCCTTGAGGAATAAATTGCCTATGTTACATTAAAAATGATAAGCTGGTAATATTGCAATAGGGAATGGATGGAAAACCAAAACAGGTTCATGGTTGCTAGGCATCTTATCCAAAGGAGGACACACTCAAGACTGCAGCACCCCACTCTCTTAAAATCCAGCACATCAACAGCAATCGATCTACATGCTGTGAGAATAGAACCCACAGCCTTCTCCATCAGAACAAAAGTACCCTACTTGTTGTGCTACTAACACTGCTTTAAAACTCTAAACACTCAACAGTGATATCATTTGCTAAGCAAAAAAGTTGCATATTTTGGGTAGAGGATTCAGGCTCTTGTTTCATGTAGTTAAGGTACAGGGCTTGAGCCTAAGCAAATTACTAACCACCTGCTAACCCTAACTAGGGCAGTTCACTGTCTCACGCATATACCTCAACCTTTTAATGCAAGAAATCTGGACGAAGTCTAAAACAAATAGGAACAGATTATAAATATTTCCTCTCATAAACTTAAAAAATTGCTAGAATAACAGGATTTGTGTTCGTATGCATTTTTCTAAAGGATATGAAGTCTAAACCTCAAATATCTGTCATTATTTAGAAAAAAACAAAAATATGGGGTAAAAATCTGGACATTCTGCAGAAACCTGGGCAGTTGAGGGGCATGCTACCCATCTCTTGCGTGCACGCACGCTAACACAAACACACACACACACACACACACACACACACACACACACACACACACATACACACACACACACACACACACACACACACATACATACACACACACACACACACACACACACACACACACACACACACACACACACATACACACACACACCATACCTCTCAACCTCTTAGCACAAGAAATCTGGGCAAAGCCTGTCATAATGGGGGGAGAAAGGCCCAAAACTAGGGACCCATTTTAAATATTGCTCTTATAAATTCAGAAAGTTGCTAGAATAACAGGATTTGTGCTAGAATACATTTTCTAAAAGATATGAAGTCTGAAATTAAACTCAAATGCGTGCCATTAGTTAGTAACTTTAATCCTTAAATCATCCCAGTGATTTCTCAAAAAAAAAATAAAAAAGACACTTTTTATGAGAAACAGACCTAAAATATAAGGCAAAAATCTGGACATTCTGTGAAAATCACTACATTTGAGAGGTATTACACACACATACACCACTACATCCCTCTTAGACCCTCCCCCATAATTTCAATACTTTATATCCAAAAGGAATGAATTTAGAAATGTAAAAAGATAGATAGTTTACATATGATGTGTATTAAGATATTTGTTATAAACTGTGAATTTAATGTTAAAGTGATGTTTCATATGGCTTTAAATTTTGAAAAAAATGTTAATTGATTAATTGTTGTTAATCATTGATATGATGGGTGGTGTATATAAACTGGTTTTTGAGATTGTAAGTTATTCCATTTGAAGGCGAAGGCCGAGGTACCAGAATTGAAGTAAAGATTTTAAAATTTAAAATCCAGTTTGGGCTGCCATTTTCGTTTTTGGTGATAGTTTTTTTTTGTTTAACAACCTCCCCCATACCTCTCAACTTTTTAGAGCAAGAAATCTGGACAAACAAACATAATGGGGGGGGGGGGGCAAATGTCCAAAAATAGGGATACCTTTTAAATATTGCTCTTACAAACTTAGAAAGTTGATAGAACAACACGGTTTGCATTAGTATGAACTTTCTGAAGGATATGAAGTCTAAAGCTCAAATGTCTGCCATTATTTGATTTTTTTTAACCTGACAGAGTCAGCTTGTAACTTCCAGAATACCTGACAAAATATGTAAAATTTTTATCAAATCTATGTATAAAAATGCACAAACGTCAAAATAAAAGACTTTACAAAATTTTTTAGAATAAAATAATACATTTTTGTTTGGTATCACCAAATCAAAAATACCTTACATTATAAATCACATTTCAATATTGCAACATTTGTTGAACAGTCTGCAGTATAATCTCCCCAACTGTAAAAATATTGTTATTCCCCATACCAAACACAAAACTGTGTTTCACCAAATCTGTGTGTTTACACTGTGACACTTAAATATAAAGATCCTACTTTAATATTTAGGCTCTGAAAATAGAGTCAGTAATTTAACTGCATTCTAAATAAATTCTAAAAACAACGTCTGACATGTTTATGCTGTACATGTAAATGACCTTGGTCAGAAAAGAAATATGTCCTAATATAACCCAATTAAAATTCTACACATGGCTTAGATACTGGATAATGTTCACAATCATAATTTCTTTTTTACAGTTGTAACGCTTATGAAAAGCAAGGTTTTCTACAGCACTGATTTGTTTTACAATCAGCGGTTCTCAGATTATACAGGAGGCAGATTTCAAGAGGAAGATTTACCCTCAACTTACTTTGCAGGAATGAGTGTCAACAGCTGGACTGCCAGAATGGGTCAGAATACTTTCACAGCAATCTGCTGGGAGACATTGAACAGAGATGCTCATAGCTCCCCATTCCCAGTAAATCCAATATGACAGAATAAACTGTATGTTTCCTGTTTCGATATGCTTAAGTATACAAACGAGTTATGAAGAAAATAAACTGATAAAGCACCTACAAAACTCAAATGATTTTTGAACAGAAAAATACACAAGTTGCCACACTCGTATCAGAAAATACAAACTTTCAGAGATTATGTCTTTTTAAGGTCTGACTGCAGGGAACAGAGACTTGTAAAAACAGCAGAAATGCTGAAATTCAAATTCCGCACGCGCAGACCAGGAAGATGTAAATGATCTGGTCGCACATCTGTGTGACTCAATGCAAAGAACATTCTTAAAGAAGAATGCCCTTAAAAAATAAAGTTTTTTTTTTTTAAAGAAACAGGGCAGCAGAGGTGCCGGTATGCTCACCTAAGAAGCGATTCATATCTATGGTTTCATTTTCAGCAGCTGTTGAGTCTCAAGGTAAATCAAGATTCAGTAAAGGGTTACCTTCAGCAGTAAAATGTTTATCACACCAAATCAAACACCTCATGTGGTTAGTGCCCCTGCAAACAGAAAGATTAACTCCGTTAGGATTATATTCCAATTCGATATCCAGCTTCTCAGCCGTACACCTCTGAGAAAGCACCAACACAAAAAGGCAAAAGAAAAATAGTGACCCTCGGTGGTGAACAGGTGGGTCAAGCATGAATGTAAACACCAAAGTAAAAAAAATAGCTGGACCTCACCAAAAACAAGCTCATGTATAATTCTTTATTACTCATAAGCATTTTCCCAGAACTACTGCTTCATCAGACCATAAAAACACATTAAAATGTACCTACATAAAGAAAGATTAAAGCATTCTACACTGCCATTGATGAATACCAAACAATTATCTGCATGATAATTGATGCTCCTTAAGAATGGGTTTTAAAACGACAGTGATGTTAAGACCAGGTGCTCTGTGCGCCTGTAGTGCAATAATCCATTAAGTTTCAGCTTTCTCTATCCTGTTATTAAAATAACCACCTCTAACATTGTCATGAATAATTTATAAAACCAAAAAAGAAAACTTATCATGACCTGCAAACATAATAGCATGTTTCACTAAAGCATTGGAATCAGACTTTCTATGTATACCGCCTTGGTGTCCCAAAATACACTCTCTTAGTTCCCTGCTGGTTTTCCCAACATAAAAATGTGAGGAATCCTGACATAATGCTAAGTAAATCACAGCTGAACTTCTGCAGCCTGCATAAAACCGTGGTTCAAATTTACGTCCAGTTTGCAGGATGAACAAAGTATTTCTGCTCCTTACTATTCATCTCAGAGGAGGAAACCTAGTATGCCTAATAGAGTGGCTACCACCTCTGCCCCTAAACTTATCTTTAGAAACTCTAACAATGTTAGCTTATTTTGTGGTGTTATAAGGAGGAATTGGACCATTCTCCTATCCGATGATAAGGTGAAAGCTGTAGTGGGTTCCAAACCTAGTTTTATTTTTAGGAATAATTTGTCCTTAAAATGTCTTCTCTGTTATGGGAGTCAGTAATGTGGACATAGCCCCACTTCTGATAGACTAGTAACCTTTCCATGTTGGAACTGTAAGGCTTGTAATTTTATCAATGAGTGGAAATACTTCATTCATACTGCAACTGGATGTAAATTTGAACCATGGTTTTATGCAGACTGCAGACGTTCAGCTGTGATTTACTTAGGATTATGTCAAGATTGCTCACATATTTATGTTGAGAAAACTAACAGGCAACTAAGAGAGCATATTTTGTAACACCAAGGCGATAAACATATAAAGACTGATTCCAATGCTTTAGCAAAACACACTATTATTTTTACAGGTCATGATAAGTGTTCTTTTTTGGTTTTACAAATTATCCATGACAATGTTAGATGTGGTGATTTTAATAACAGGACAGAGAAAGCTGAAACTAAATGGATTATTGCACTACAGTTGCACAGAGTCCCTGGTCTTAACATCACTGTCCCTTTAAAAACTATTCATAAGGAGCATCAAGTATTACACAGCTAATTGTGCTTGGTGCTCACCAATGATAGTGTAGAATGTTTTAATGTTTCTTTTTATAAGGTACATTTTTAATGTGTTTTTATGGTCTGATGAAGTGGTAATTCTGCAAAAGCGCTTACCAGTAATAAGGAATTAGATGTACATGCGAGCTTGTTTTTGGTATGGTCCAGCTATTTTTTTACCTTGGTGTTTCAATTGTGGAGAGGCATGACATTGGAGAGGGGAATGCCCACACAGGCAAATGCAAAGAGTCCAAGATACCTGGACTGAATGGCAACCAAATTATAATAATGCAGCTTTTCCGCCACCACCTCCTCACATTGGAAGGAGTCAGGAATCACCGTACTGATTATGCCAGGGTAATGAATCAAAAATAAATCTTGACCCTTTGCTGCCAATAGATCAAAAAGAACCCTATGTTAAAGTAGAAATAAATGAAAAGGAAATTCCATTCTTGGTGGACACTGGAGCCACTAGGTCTGTATTGAAAGTTACTTCAAATAGTCAAGTACCAATATCAGCATAAAGTAAAGGCAGTTGGAATAAGAAATGCTACTGTTACATATCCTGTCTCAGAACCTATACCCATTTCTTTAGGTCTGATTGAAGGCATTCTTTTCTTTTGAGTACAGTTGTGCCAGTAAATCTGCTAGGGAGAAATATGTTGTAAAACCTGGGTTGTACTATTTACTGTACACCAGAAGGGGTTTATCTGGATATTCCAACAGAATCAGAGGGGGAAGTATTAGCAGTCTTAGCAGAAGCAGAGGAAAATCCCTTGAAAGCTATACGTACAGCTGACAAACTGCTCCAAAAGGTACCTGCTAACTTATGGGCTAATCACTCTAATGAAGTAGGTATATTACAATCTGGAGAACCGGTAAGAATAAAATTGAATCCATCAAAACATCTCCCTAGAGTTCCACAGTATCCAGTGAAACCAGAAGCTGAGCAGGGAACCAAACCTGTAATACATTCTTTGATACAACAGGGAATAATAGTGTCACATAAAAGTCATTGTAATACTCCCATCTTCCCTATGAAAAAGCCAGAAAAGGATACATATAGGTTTGTGCAAGATTTGAGGGCTGTAAATAATGCAGTATTACCATATTTTCCTGTGGTTAAAATCCTCAAAGATACTTAGCTGCATACCACCTACAGCAAAATATTTTTTTCTGTAATAGATCTTTGTTCAGCATTCTTTTGTACAGTAAAGAGTCAATTATCCAAACCTCAATTATCCGAACAGTCGTCTATCAGAACCGGCCTTCCATAGCTTTCAGGTAGGAAAAATCATAAAGGCTGAATATGTAAACATTATACATACTCCCTTGAGCATGTTTTTTGAGCTTGTAGCCAGCCCATGTGAGAAAAATATTCTTTATTGTCCACTGAAATTGCTGAATGGTTGAAAAGTGTATTCCTGCGTGCCAGAAAAACAAGATTTTAGACATTTTTTTATCCTGTTCATTTATATGCTTGATTATCCGAAGAGTGTGATTATCTGAACTACCCTTGGTCCCAATTAGTCAAGATAATCGACTCTCTACTGCATACCCATCCACCCTGAAAGTCAGTTTTTGTTTGCCTTTACTTATCAGAGACAGCAGCATATGTGGACCTGGTTGCCAAAAGGATATACTGAATCTCCTTCATTATTTTCTCAAATTCTAAGGAAAGATTTGGAAGATGTGAAATTTCCAGGTGGGTCTGTGTTAGTGCAGTATGTGGATAATTTATTAATAGCTTCTGATTCCTTTCAGCACTGCCAACAGGATACCCTACATCTTTTGACTATCCTTGCAGGGAAAGGACACAAGGTGTCAAAAGAAAAATTACAGCTATGGTCCCCTCAGGTACACTACCTTGGCCATTTGATATCTAAGGGTAGTACACAGGTGTTGCCATCTCATATTGATGCAATCGGTACAGCACCACATCCAACTACTCAGCATCAGCTTAGATCTTTCTTGGGAATGACAGGGCATTGCAGACAGTAGAATTCAAATTATGCAAAAATTGTTAAACCTTTGACAGAGCTTTTAAAGCAACATACACCTTATCCCTCCCTTGGGATAGTGAAGAGGAAAATAAATTAATTTCAGAATTTAAAGCAAGCTTTAGCAACTGCCCCAGCTTTAGGGTTACCAGACTATGGAAAGAATTTAATTTTATTTTGTCATGAAAGAAATAGATTTGCCCAGGGAGTGCTTAGAAACATGGGGACAACTACTGTCCAGTAGCCTATTATAGTAAAATGGATTTCGACCATGCCTAAGGGCAGTTGCTGCTGCTGCCATTCTAGTCAAATTTAGCCCAGTCACTGGTGCTTGGGCATGATCTTACAGTAGCTGTCCCCCATTCTGTATCATCTCTTTTACTTAGATGTGCAGTCGAGAGTAGCTGAGTTTTCATTCTAACTAAATATGAACTCACTTTACTTATGGATCCATCTGTTTCTCTCATACACTGCTCTGTTCTAAATTCTGCATCCTTGCTACCAACTACTGAGGATAGTGATCTGCATGATTGCATGTGTGTGTGTGTGTGTGTGTGTGTGTGTGTGTGTGTGTGTGTGTGTGTGTGTGTGTGTGTGTGTGTGTGTGTGTGTGTGTGTGTGTGCGCGCACGTGTTTGTGTGTGTGCGTGTGACTATCTGCTTTCTCCTAGGGATGCCTTAAGGGCAACTCCTATACAAAATGTTGAGCTGGAGTTATTCGTAGATGGTTCCTGTTGAGGAAACTGAAAGGGCCATCTGATAGCAGGGATTGCAGTGTGCAATACACACCAGATGTTGCCTCAACAAAGACTAGAAGGTGTTCATTCTGCCCAGATAGCTGAATTAGTAGCTTTACAAAAAGCTTGTGAATTAGTCAAGGGCAAAGTTGCAAATATATATATATACTGATTGTTGCTACACCTTCGGGGTGGTACATAATTTTGGTCATCTTTGGAGGGAGAGGGGTTTTCTAACCTCATTGGGCACTAAAATTTAAATTTATGAATATGTAAACAATTTTCTGGAGGCTCTTTTACTGCCTAGGAAGCTGGCTATAATCAAATGTAGTGCCCATCAGAAGGGTGTAGACAATGTAATGCAAGGGAATAACTTGGCAGATTATGGCCCCAAGCAGATTGTAGAAGAAAATTGTAATAATTCCTATTTAATGCTACTGCAAAACTAATACAAAATGAAGTCTTTTATTTTGACAAAGTGTTAGTTTTTCAAGCTGAAGCATCACAGGGAAAAGTTCAGAGGTGGCTCAAGGATGGATGTATTAAATCCTCTGATGGAATATGGCAACATCCGGACGGCCGGCTGGTGGCAGTTGCCTACTTGCTACCTTACCTGGTAAGGGCATATAATTTATCAGCCAATGCAGGTAAGACAGCTTTATTTAATCAAATTACTTGAAGTTGGTATGCTCCTCATGTCTCCTCTTTAATACTTCAGTATGTTAATAACTATGCAACATGCTTAGAGTATAATGTCAGCAAAAATACAAACATTAAGGCTGCATATTTACCACCACCTTGGGGACCTTTTGTTAATGTACAGCTTGACTTTGCTCAGATGCCAAGAATATGTAATTTACAGTATATTTTATTAGTGGTGTGTATGTTTTCTGCATGGGTAGAAGCTTACCCATTTCAGAAGGCAGACTCTACTACTGTAGTAAAGAAAATAATGTATGATTTTATTCCTAGGTTTGGTGTACCTTGTATTATTAACAGTTACCAGGGAACCAATTTTAATAATTCCTTAATGAAAGAATTATGTAACATTTTTAACACTAAGTTGAGTCTTCACTGTCCCAACCATCCGTAATCATCTGGACTGGTGGAAAGAATTAATAGGACCCTTAAAAAT
This sequence comes from Protopterus annectens, assembly GCF_019279795.1. Lineage (NCBI taxonomy): Eukaryota > Metazoa > Chordata > Ceratodontiformes > Protopteridae > Protopterus > Protopterus annectens. Next base: position 1,340,022,474 of record NC_056725.1, read on the forward strand.
AAGATTTCAAAAATGTGTGCTGAAACAAACCTCAAGTGGCTGGAGGCACTTCCCTTAGATCTGATGAGTATGCGACGCATGCTGAATTCTAAAAAAATCTAAAAAAAGGAAATTGAGTCCCTGTGAGATATTAATGGGGAGACCAATGGCCCTGCCAGTTGCTCCCCCTGTGTCAAATGAAGAATTAACTCTAATGGATGATGTAATGCTAATATACTGTAAACAACTTGTCCATCTCTTACAGCAGTATCATAGAACTGTACTAGAAGCTCTTCCTCAACCTCCTGACCAGCCCTGTCACCAATTGCAGCCGGGTGATTGGGTTTACGTGAAAACCTTCAAAAGAAAGAATTGCCAGCAGCCACGCTGAAAGGGAGCTTATCAAGACCTACTGACAACATTTACTATGATTCACTGTGCAGGACTACCAACCTGGATTCACTCATCCCACTGTAAGAAGACTTGTTGTATAGGGCCCCCAGATGAATCATCATTGTTGGCAAAAGAAGATTGAAGTGTGAAGGACAAATGATCTGCCCCAGTGAAGAATTAAGGAGAAAATTGACTTAAACACTACTTCATGATGAATCTTGTGACAACAGGCACTTCTGGTCTGTCTTTTTTGCTGTTTCCTTTAATAACCTGGTCGAGAGAAAATAGTTTCCTGTTGGTTCTTCAACAATATGCTGTGGACTTAAATGTGACAAACTGTTGGGTGTATTCACATATACTTCATCATTCTAGGGCAGGGATTCCCATGATTCCAATCCCTGCATCACAGGTAACATTTAAGAAAGATCTTAGTGATACTAATCTAACCTGGCATAATGTGACTAATTTTTCAAAGACTGTGTCTCTTCAGCTTGCCACCACAAATCATGAAGACACATGTTATGCCAGAAATGGGACTGTGCCAGTGGGAACCAGCAAATGTAATGACACCAGGCATGAAAGTGTGTTGGACTCTTTACAGTTAAAATGCTATGACTGGGGGCATGGCATGGATATGACAGAGGATCGTTACTATATTAGTGGTGATCGTGCCTACCCCTGGTTACCCACAAACTGGACAGGGCATTGCTTTGTAGTCTACATTACTCCTGTTATTCAGCATTTTGAGAACCTTCTAGCAGGTAGACTGATAAATAAGTGGGCAGTCCACTAGGCCGAGCAAGTATTTTCAGTTTTTCCTCTTGGGTATGGTGTGCAAAGGACAATGCTTGAAATCACCATGCTTGCTCAAATTCTTCAGGAGGTAGCTAACCATACTTCACATCACATCAGAATAGCAAATCGAGAAATGACTGAAATGCGAACTGTCATGTTACAGAATTAATTGGCAATTGACATAATGCTTGCTGCAAAAGGGGTCATGTGCCCTCATAGGAAGTCATTGTTGTTCTTAGTGACTATCATGATGAACAAGAAAAGTCAGCCAATTTCATGGAGCAGAAAGCCAAAGATTTGGGCAGCACTTCTAAACAATGGACACTTTTTGGATGGTTGGGCAGTGTATGTGGTAACATGGGAACTAGTATATTACAAGGTATCATTATATTAATTGGTATTATCTTTTGGTTGTTTTAATATTTTCTGTTCTAAAAGCTGTAATTACAAAATGGTTAATCTCACCTACACGTGAAATGCCACTTGTACCTGATAATAAACTTAAGGTGAATGAAAAATTCAATTACTGCAGATGATGAATATTATGATGCTGAAGTGTATTTTATCAAATTAAGAAAAATCAAAATATAATTCTGTATTGTATGACAGTGATAGTGTCAAAGGGGGGATTAGTTAGAGAAAAAAAATATTTCTCATGAATATTCTTCACAAAATGCATATTAACTTACAGTTTCTTCACAACTGAATTAAAAAAATGTTTAATAATTGTTAATGTTAAAAATAGTATGTATATAGATGCATAGTTATGCAAACCACAGATACTTATGTAGTTAAGTGTAAAGCTATAAGTGCATAAACAGATGACTGAAGGTAAAGAAAGTGCTGAAGAGGTTAAAGGATGTTACTATGATCAACAGCATCTGTTTCCTGAAGGAGAAAAGAACACAATGTGAAAGAGATTTTGTTTTATAGGAGTGCTGACCTTCCCACGCTGGAATGGGTAGTTACAAGGAATGTTGGGGAGATAGCATGTACTGATACTGAAAGATACAAGGTCGGAAAAACAAGAGAGATTACCAGGGCAGGTGGCCTGTGTTTTTAAAACATTATTGTTACAAGAAAATATGATTGTTAAGTGTTCACAAGCAGCACTAAGTGAGAGGCACAAGGGTCTGCAGAGACCCGATTTGTTAACTAATATGAAACGTCAGAATTCTACATGCATGTTGCTGATAAAAAAGTATGAAAACTGTATGTTTTTGCTGCTTGGTGACACTGATTTGAAAACTTTGTGAAGACAATCTCCCAGCACTGACATCTGGTTGATTTGAATAAAAGAGAAAATGCTTTGCACATCCTGAAGATTTATTCTTGACTCAAGACTAACAGATAAATCTTTATTATTTATGTATATTTAACTGCACTATATCAATAACATTCAAGTTCACATTTCTTTATATCATGCCCATTTTTCCCACACATGTAATATCTCTTCTTATCACAATCATTTACAAAAGGTCATTTACTACAAAAAGCATGTCTTCTGTTGCTCCCAATATTTTACCTCACCCTTGTTCACGTCAACCATTATAAGACATGGAATACGTATAACTTTCTCATTTTCCATTTTCAAAACAACATTACAATCCCAACTTTAAAAGTGGCCATCACATCTTTACAAACACTTTTTAAATGTTTTTAAAGTCTTTCTTTCAGTTTATGTCTGGAATTATACATGCATTCTGTCCTTTGTTTGTGTCCTCAGGTGGGCAACATTCTTCCTTTTTTACACTGTCTTGAGACAGATCCTCAGAAATATCTTCCATAACGAATTCTGGGTACAGAGTATGAAAAACAATTGTCTGTTTTTTTTTCTGACTGAGAGTAGACAAAAACAAGACTTTTATTTAAGAATTTTAATAAGTTTCTGATAATCACATTCACATTTGTAGATGTTAATTGAATGTCCCTCAGTTTGGCAACAGAGAACAGAGTTATAAAACATCAAAAGCAAAACATCACAATTACTCAAGTACAGATCACTAACAAAGGTAAATTTGTATGAGACATGATCCCCTATACTCCTCAGTGTATGTGGCGGAAGCTATATCCCCACAATCCCTGCTACTTATATATGCCATCTCCAAGATCACAGTGTCTTGGGGAAAAGAGAAATCTACCAGATACATTCATATAAATCTTTGAAAATCCTGCCATCACACATAACTGAGAAACCATTTGAATGCCAAACTCTAGTACAGTGATAATAAGCCTGAAACCCCTTAAACATTTAAAAACAGAAAAAGGTAACAGTTTACCAAGTTAAGCTCTTATTTCTGCAGAATTCTGCTCAGATAATCAATTCAGAATATTAGCTGCACTCAACACTGAAAACAGACTCTGTATTGACTTAAATCTGTATTGACTGGTTTCTTTTTTGCAAAAGCTCTTTTTTTATTTTAGTTGTACAAAGCATCTTTCATCAATTCAAAACACGCCAAAATATCTAAGGAAAGTCAGAGAAAGCTGTTCCTTATTTTAGTTTCAGTTTTATATTAATATGGAGTCCATATGATGTCTGAAATCAAGTTTGACAAACCAAGACTTTTGACAGGAAAATATTAAAACACTTAAACTTATTCACAAATATCGATTAATACTCTAGTAGGTGTGAATACTTGCATTTCTTTCATCTAGTGTTCTGTTTTTCCAGATCATCTGTAGATCTCACAAACAAAGCTAAAAAGACTACAGAACTTTTTAAGCTTTTACTTCACAAACCTTCTAAAAAAATTGGCAAGACTATCTGTCTTTCATACATAAGCTTCTGGTAAGTAATACAGTAACTTCAAACTGTATTTAAATCTGGAACATTTCCACACAAAGTGAACATTTCCACACAAAGTGTTTAAGACAGTTTTCTTATAGTTGCATTTTGAAATGTTGACTAAAATATTTGAAGCATTCTGTAAAAAACATTAATAATACTATCTACTTAGCTTACTCCTGAGGAAAATACACTTGCAAATTAAAAATAAATGTACTGTATTTCCACTGAAAGGAGTGAAGAGGAGAGTTTTGAGATGTTTCACGCATACCAACATGGGGACTCTATGCTCCAGACCAGAAGTGTATCCCTCACTGGAAAAATCAGACCATAAACTAATCTCACTGGATATTCACATCCCGACCCCACCCCATGCCCAGAAAACCACAGTGAAAAACTTCTCTAAAGCAAATTTCACACTCCTCAAAACTGAGGTGGAATCCTTCAAAGCCCCCGGGCCTGTGGATAATATGGCCCAGACCACAAAATCCTTTATAAATGCATTCTATGAACACCTTCAGGAATGCATGGATCATGCAATCCCAAATAAAACCAAGACCCAATCCTCCAAAGGCAGACGTCCTGTCTGGTGGACCCCAGCCATAAACAAACTATACAATAGAAGGAGGAAGCTACTACATGTCAGAGCAAAATCCCAAAAAGGGAAAGCATCTCTGATCAGTATTAGCAAAAAATTACGGGCACTCATAAAATCGTCTAAGGCCAGCTTCGAGAGAAAACTTGCACAGGACACTAAGGATAATCACAAGGCTTTCTTTAGTTATGTTAGGAACCTGGGTGGGAATTCCCAGATATGCTCAGAATTAGTCCAAAATGACAAAAAATACACCAAACCCACAGACATTGCCAACATCCTAGCTGACAGGTTCAGTGCAAACTCCCCCCCCCCTCCCCACCAAAAGGGCTAATATCTATCCCAGCGAGTGCTACCCCCCTGACATCTCAGATGCTCAGGTAAGAGCTGCCCTCTCCAAAGCAAGAAACACAGCATCAATGGGACCAGACGGTGTCCCGGGCTGTGTCCTACATGAACTCCAAGAAGAGCTAAATCCAAACCTAAAACTACTGTTCAATCTCAGCCTTACTACAGGATATGTACCCAAAGAGTGGTGTACAACAACAGTGGTCCCTCTCCACAAAGGTGGTGCCTCAACAGATCCTGGAAACTATCGCCCCATAAGCCTGACTAGCTTGGTCTGCAAAGCTATGGAAAGGATCATCATGGACCTTATAAATAAAGATATTGGGGACCTACAGACACTGGATCGTACCCAGTTCGGCTTTGTTAAGGGCAGATCCTGCCTCTTAAACCTGGTCGATTTCTTTGAAACAGTCACCAAGGCTATTGACAAGGGGAAGGTGGTCCACACAGCCTACCTGGACCTCGCAAAAGTCTTCAATACAATACCCCACTCGGGCATTATAGATAAGCTCACCAGCTTAAATATAAACCCCTATGTCACTAGATGGGTTGCAAATTGGCTCAAGGACAGAACCCACATGGTTAGAATAGCTGGAGCCATGTCAGACTCCAAACCAGTTACAAGTGGCTTCCCACAAGGCTCAGTCTTGGGACCTCTCTTGTTCGGTATATATTTCTCGGAGGTACAGGCCAACATGGAAGGACTGTGGCTGACCAAGTTCGCAGATGACTGCAAACTGGGAGCCATAATAAAGTCTCCAGCCGACACAAGCATCCTCTAAAAGGGCCTCATAGAAACAGACAACTGGTGCCAGAGCCATGACCTCAAGCTAAACGCCAAAAAGTGTATAGTCATCCCTTTTGGCAAAAACAAAGTGCCCACAAATTACCACATAGGTGGTAATCCATTAAGTACAGAAGAAGTAATTAGGGACCTGGGGACCCAAGTTGATAGCAATCTCTCATTTGACAACCACATGGCCAAAGTGGTTAGAAAAACATTTTATATAGCCCACCTAATCATGAAGCGATTCACATCTAGATCAGGGGAGGTCATCGTGCCTCTTTACTCATCCCTCATCAGGCCCATAATTGAGTACAATGCCCCTTTTGGGATGTACCTTACCAGACACCTGCAGCAACTGGAAAGACCCCAAAAGTACCTCACCAAGAGGATCAAGGGGCTCAAACAGATGCCGTATGCTGCCCGGTTAAAGAAACTCCAGCTCTACTCAGTGGCATACCGCCTGCTCAGAGGCGATCTGTGCCTGACGTATAAAGCCATGTCCAACCCGGAATTAATGGATATGCTGCACCTCAGAAAATCCAAATCCCATTGAGCTACGCGCTCGAGGGACTTAAACCTCAGCAATGAAATAAATAGGACATGCTGAAGGGACAGATTCATAACCCAGAGGCTCCCTTCACTCTGGAATAAAATCCCAGTCCAGGTTAGGCAGAGTCCCTCATTGACTCTCTTCAAGAGGAATCTTGATGAGTGGATGGGAGATCGTAGGTTTACCCCGGGTATCACTTCTGTGTCACTGTTAGACAGAGGCACAGTATACTAACCTCGAAAAAGGGCATAGCAAAATTAATTTAAAATGGGTGGCGAAAGCCATACACACTCTGGCTAGGCTTATAAATGCCCTAGGGCAGATAGCCTAGTATGAACCTATGAACCTATGAACCTCTGGCTCATAAATTATAAATAGGTAGAACAGATGAGGGAGTCTTGGCCTTGATAAAAATAGCAGCTTGGCTCAGCTGCTACAAACAGTTCTGTACAGTGTTTACTGCTGTTGCAATATTTACACAAGTATAAATAAATACCTTCTTCCTGCCTTCAGCTTCTTTTTCATCATTTCTGCTTTTTTTCTAAAATGTTTACTCAAAACTGAAATGAATAAGAAAGATCTATAATCTAAATGGCCAGAGAAAGAGACACAGAGAGGGACAATAGTACAGCTGCAAAAACATGAGCAGGCAATGGCATATTAAGCATCCCTTACATTTGGTCACAAAAGTTCCCATTAGTGCCCCTGTTTTCAACCTGAGCCTTCACTGGTCTTATGAATTTGATATTATTGACATGCACTTCAAGATTTCCATTTCAAAGCTGATGTTTTCGGTGAAAACATTATTTTGTCTTTAAAGGATGCTCTAAAGCCATAGAATATAACCAGAATATGAACTGCAGTTGAAACCAAGAAATGTCAGCTTCACAACTGTACTCACAATGAACAGAGTAAAAAAACATAAGACATAAAGTCTATACATAAAAGGAACACCTCAGTAGATTTGCACAGGGAGCTAAAGGTGAGTTGCTTGAATGTTACAGTGTTTCCTTGACTCTCTTAAAGAAAGAAAGATATCTTATTAAGGAAAGAGCCTCACACAGATGCATTATTGTACCTTGAGGAATAGTGTTGCAGCAGACATTAACATATAGGTAATATTTCAACCCTGGAATTACCAGCAAGGTGAAAATGTGTCAAATCTAGTGGTCTGTTTAAGGCCTCTCTAGCAAATCCTGTCATGCCCTAAGAATGATACTCTGCTTGATAATGTCTCTTTAAAAACAAATTCTTTGAAAAGTAGTTGATTCATAAACACCTTCTGCAACCACATTCTTTAAGAAAAACTGGAAGTGAGGTCTTATCTTAACCGTTTCATGGACTTAAATTATTTGTCTTAAAATAATACAATGCAATTACTCAACCATTCTAATAGTTACTGTTTTGTAACAGATAACTAAATCTTGCCTGCCTTGAGCAAGTGATAAACACCTGTTCTGACTTCTTAGTTGAAGCAGTACTTGTTACATAGTATTAGTAGACTGGACACATCTATGGTATGCAGTACATTCTACTGTTTCTCTCTTTTTGGGAAATATGTATGGAGTTGAAAAGATTGCCTTAAAGATCTTTCTTAAAACATTTAAGACAAAAATGTTAAGTTTCTCTTTAGGAATCTTCTGTGATGATGAAAAACTGAATTTGGCTTATCACATATCAGTACTTGTAATTTGGTTATTCTCTAAACAGAAGTGACTGCTATAAAAAGTATCTTCCTATGTCACATGCTTAATGTCTGCTTGCTCAAAAGATTCTAAAGGAAGTTACTTAAGTATGAGGATTAGGTTCCATTTGAGTAAAGATTACAAGTAGGGTGTTTCATTTCTAAATCTCCTTTTAAGAACAGCGTAATTGCAGATTTTGAAGCTAGAGGTAGTGGTTTGTGCAAGTAAGCTAACAAGGCTGAACATAAATACTGATGGGCTGTTCTACAAGTAGTGAAGTAACCAGCAGATTATGTTACAAGTGCAACTCGAATGCAGCTGGAAACTTGCAACTGTTTGTCTGGTATTTATCACAGGAAAATATTGCTATTGTTAGTGTTGTTCCTGTTATAGCACTGGCAATCCATTCATCCATCTGAAACCACTTTTTCCCATTTTTGCACAAGGGGTTGGGGTGTCACTTCAACAGTGACAATCATCTAGACCAAAGGTTTACACCACCAGGTGGCTAGCCCTGCTACAGTAGTTCCTCCACACCACACACTCACATCCACTCTCACACCTATAGCCAATTTAGAGTGTCCAGTTCATCTACTGCATGTCTTTGGAATGTGGGAGGAAACTGGAGCCCCCCAGAGGAAACCCACACAACAGGGAGGAAATGCAGACTTACACAGAGGGCACCCAGTTGAGAATCGATCCAGGGAGCCTCTTGCTGTGATTTATTATTATTTTTTTAATATACTTTTTACTTTTCTTCACACTTGTGTAACCATGTAACCACACACACACACACAAAACACACAACCCTCTCTTTATATATATATATAGATATATATATATATATATATATATATATATATATATATATATATATATGGTTCTCCCTGACTCCGACAGGGAGCAGCTGAGAAGCCGACGACCCGAAATCGGAGCTCCAGAAGGAAAAAGAAAGACCCGGCCTCACGGGTTGCAGAACATGCACAAGACCGAAGACGACACGACGGATGACGATCGATGACCGAGGATGCCGACATGGGGAAAGGCTGTGGTGGTATGTGAGTATGCGGTAGTGCGAGTAGGAGGAGTGGAGATGTGAGCGTGGAGAAGGATAGGGTCTGTGGAGATAGGTTAGGAGTTAGGGGAGTTATAGGGTGGGTTAAGTGAGTTAGGGTTAGGAGGGAGGGGGTGGCTAAGGGAGGTGGGTTTAGTGAGTTAGGGGTTAAGTGAGTTGGTGTGTTGTAAGCGAGTTAGGGTTAGGAGTTAGGGTTAAGTGAGTTAGGTTAAGGAGGTAGGGGCGCGAGTTAAGGTTAGTTAGTGTGTGAGGGGTAGGGGTTCTGGTAGGGGTTAGGGAAGCGTGGGGTTAGGGTAAGGTTTAGTGTGGGCTTGTAAGGATTTGGTGGTAAGGTTGTGTGTGTGTTGTGTTGTGGTGTGTTGGATGTGTTTTGTTTGTTGTGTTTTTTGTTTGTGGGTGATGTGTTTGTTTTGTTCGTTATCGGTTTGGTTATGTTTCGTGGTTATTTGTGTTGAGGATGTTCTGGGGTGTGGTGTGGGTTGTCGTTGTGTTGGTGTCGACCATATATATATATATATACTAGCTGTACCCAGCCACGCGTTGCTGTGGCTCAGTCTGGTTAAATGGAAAAGAAAGAAAAGAGAAAGTGCACTTTTCTAATATGTTTAATTTCACAATGCTTGTGGGTATACAATATTTTTTCTTGTTCCATTGTCTGTGCAGATATAGAGATTGTCTGGTTTGCTGACTCTAGAACACGCAACATATAATTGTCCATGTGAGAAGCAATCTGTGTGTAGATCTAAACCGCACAATTCTAAAGATTGGCCCTGAGATTTGTTGATGGTGATTGCAAACGCCAATCGAATTGGGAATTGCAATCTCTTAAATTGAAATGGCATATTCATTGGAATCATAGGAATGCGAGGAATGAGGACATCTTCACCTTTGAAAGGTCCTGTCAAGATTGTTGCTTCTATGACGTTGCTCATTAATTTTTTTACTGCAAGCCGTGTGCCGTTGCAAAGCTTTGGCTGGTTGATATTTCGCAACATGATAATTGGCATGCCAATTTTCAATTGCAGTACGTGCGGTGGCATCCCTGGCAGATCGAGTGAATTCAAAAATTCTGTTGGATAATTAACCGCTTCATCTGCATCCACAACAGTGTCGACGAACTTGCACGTGACTGCCTTGCTTTGAATGTTAGACTGAATAATATTGTTAAGTTCATAGACGTCTTTGTTCTTGGCCGCAAGAATAGCTCTTTCAGTCAGCCAATCGTGATTCTTATAATTGGTTTGAATATTGGGAAATACTTTTTCAACCAATTCTTCTTTTGACGTCACTAAATTGCAGAAGTTATGAGGCAATGAAATTCGTCCTGAGGTCAGATCAACCAGCACCTTTCCGTTCCCAATTTCCAGCAATTGATGTGAGAATATCTCAGCTGATCGATTATTTTGCAGCTGGACACACATATTTGTAGTTAATTTTAACATCTTTACATGTCGCCACAAAGTAGAGTATTTCAGGCAAGCATTTCTTTCATCCGCTGGTGTCGATCGAGGAGAACGAAGTAGATCTGAAGCTGCAGAACGTGATCGCCGTGCTCGCAACCATGCATCCTCAAGTCTGGCTGCACGTCACTCTGCTGCTTCCTCGGCATGTATTTGAGCCATTCTTTGTCTGTTTCGCTCGTTCACTGATGCCCGTTCTTCCTCAGTTTGATTTGCAATTACTCGTCGTACTGCTTCCGCTCTGCGAGTACGATGACCTAAGTTTGATCTTCTGCGAGGCATTACATGGATGAACTAAAGCAGATCGATTGCACTGAAAAAGAAGTAAGAAAGTTATAACAAAAACATATAAAATTGCATATTTGTATACAAATATATAGAATCCATAGTAGGTATATAAAAACACACGCGTATTTGAATGCAACATGTGACATCTATATAATAGTAGGTATATAAAAACACGCAGGTATTCATATGCAACATTGTGTGAAAATTTAAAAGCAATCAGTGAAGAACTTTCGGAGATTTAAGATTTTGAACAAACGAACATTTACATTTTTATTTATATAGATATATGTGTGTGTGTGTGTGTGTGTGTGTGTGAGTGAGTGAACTACCACAGCAGGGTTAGCCACCCAGTAATGTAAACTTTGGCTCACAATGATTGTCACTGCTGAAGTGATACCCCAACCCCATGTGTAAAAATGGGAAAAGGGTTGAGGATGGAGATATATATATATATATATATATATACAGTGGATATAAAAAATTTACACACCCCTGTTAAAATGGCAGGTTTTTGTGATATATAAAAATGAGACCACAATAAATCATTTCAAAACTTTTCCGACCTTTAATGTGACCTATAACCTGTACAATTCAACTGAAAAACAAACAAATCTGTTAGGGGAAAAATATAAAAAATAAAAAACGTACAATACACTGTTGCATAAGTGTGCACACCCTTAAACGAATACTTTGTTGTGTGTCCACACCCTTAAACTAATACTTTGTTAAAGCACCTTCTGATTTAATTACAGCATTCAGTCTTCTTGGGTACACACCTTCTTGGGTACACACCTGACATCAATTAAAGAGACTCTGATTAACCCCAAATAAAGTTCAGCTGTCGTAGTAGGATTTTCCTGACATTTACTCAGCTGCCTGCTACAGCAAAAGCCATGGTTTACAGAGAGCTTAGAAAGCATCAAAGGGAAGTCATTGTTGAAATGTATTAGTCAGGAGAAAGGTACAAAAAAAATTCCACAGCATTGGATATACCATGGAACACAGTGAAGACAGTCATCAAAAAGTGGAGAAAATATGGGGCAACAGTGATGTTGAAAAGTACTGGACGTCCCTCCAAAAGTGATGAAAAGACAAGATGAAAACTGGTCAGGGAGGCTGCCAAAAGACCTACAGTAACACTGAAGGAGCTACAGGAATTTCTGGCAAGTACTGGTTGTGTACTACATGTGACCACAATCTCCCGTATTCTCCATATGTCTGGACTATGGGGTAGGGTTGCAAGATGAAGCCTTTTCTTAAACAAAAAAACATCCAGGCCCAGCTAAATTTTTAATATAGCAAGTTTCCCAAAAGCATGTGGGAAAATGTGTTATGGTCTGATGAGACCAAGGTTGAACTTTTTGGCCACAATACCAAAAGGTATGTTTGGCGCAAAAACAACATTTTGCATTACCAAAAGAACACCATCCCTATGGTGAAGCATGGTGGTGGCAGTATCATGCTTTGGGGTTGCTTTTCTTCAGCTGGAACTTTTGGCCCAAAACCTTCAGGCGTCTTCTAGAAAGATGAAGATGAAGAGGAATTTCACCTTTCAACACAGCAATGACCACAAGCATACATCCAAATCAACAAAATAATGGCTTCACTAAAAGAAAAGTAAAGTTTTGGAATGGCCTAGCCAGAGCCCAGACCTAAATCCAATAGAAAATCTGTGGCATGACCTGAAGAGGGCTGTGCACCAAAGATGTCCTCACAATCTGACAGCTTTGGAGTGCTTTTGCAGGGAAGAGTGGGCAAATATTGCCAAGTCAAGATGTACCCAAGAAGACTGAATGCTGTAATAAACTCAAAAGGTGCTTCAACAAAGTATTCGTCTAAGGGTGTGCACACACAACAAAGTATTAGTTTAAGGGTGTGCACACTTATGCAATGCAACTAGTGTATTGCACTTTTTTATTTTTTATATTTTTTCCACTAACAGATTTGTTTGTTTTTCAATTGAATTGTACAGATTATTGGTCACATTAAAGGTGGGAAAAGTTTTGAAATTATATATTGTAGCCTCATTTTTTATATCACAAAAACCTAGCATTTTAACAGGGGTGTGTAAATTTTTTATATCCACTGTATATATAAATGTGTAGGTGTGTATGTATGCATATACATGAAAGCAACGTGAGACCTTCTGTTGTATATGCTTAAGAGGTGTCAGAATTAGATTGAAAACTCTTTCCAGTTGCTGGAATGAAGTGAAGAAACTAATGATAGTTTGCATGGGACCAATGTATTTGAATTAACATCTAAGATCTCCTGTCTCAGGGTGGAGCTAATAGGTTCATGTACATCTGGTTTATTTTTACTTTCTCAAAATGCTTTGTATCCAAGGAGTTGAAAATCAAAAAGATAATGTTTCTGGCCTTCTTTCATTTGCACTGAGATTTTCCTGCAGCTCACTGGTCAAAAGAAATAAATAAGTCTACAAGTGTTTGACCCCAAAGTTGAATTAATATGCTGAATGCAGACTGATTGAACTTCCATTAATAAACAATAAAAACTGTCCAGTATTTGCTGACAGGCTAAAGTGTCCTGAGAAGTATACAGCTTGTCAAATCAGATGATTTGAATTGTCTATTTCCATTTTTAAGGACAGATTATAAAGCAGAAATGTATGCCCCTTTATTCAGATACCAGAGGACTGTTGTGCTGTCTGTCTAAACTTGAAGCTAGCCTGGTATAAGATGTAGTATAGCTTTCAGTGCCAACCAGATTACCCATATCTTTTTCACATTTGTGCGCTGTATTGTTAGAAAGGCACTCTCAGTTTGCACTAAACTAAGACTGTCTGAAAGTCAATCCCCCAGACATAGTCTAACACCCCTGGTCTGTCATAACTGCTGGTAGATGTCACCTTGTATAAGTACTAAGGGATCACTCGACAATGCAGGGACATCAAACTAAAAACAATAACAAACAGGTTTGGCTTGCAGAACTGCTGGCATTCCCTGCTGTGGATTGTTTGTTATGTATTAACATTCTTTAACTGTCACTGGCTTTGGACCTTTTATCCAGCATAACAGTTATCCAAGTGATTTCCTGCAGTAGCATAGCTAGGCTTTGGGAGTAATTTTGTGAATTTGAAACACCATTTAAAACTGGGAATGACAGTAAGGTTAGAGACAGAATGTGATCAGTTGTATGTGTTGACTGGTCCCATTTTGATCTTATGAACTACTTTCTCTTTTTCACATACAGTTTTGCAAATAGCACTGTTTATCTAGGTAGCCATATACCACAGAGCCTGGAAGCATTTTCTTAATGTAGTTTTACCATCCTATCAGAATTTCTTTATGAACGTAGCTGTCTACTTATTGTTCTTCATGAGAAGAAACCCATCTATACACTTGTGTCAATTACAGTGCCCAGATATGGAGTCCCTGATACGGAATTAGCCATGATTTCTTTTAACCTATAGCAATCCATAACTATAAAACAAATCAATAGTATTCCGTCATTAAAACTGTTTCTCCTTCCAGTCACCACTTGTCTGTATTTTATTACTCCACATTAAACACAAGCATATTTTTCATCATCAACCATGTTGTTCATACTACTTTTTCATTTTAAGGTTTAGTGCATGCCACAAAGATAGATTGTTTTCTTTTCTAAGCTTTGTCTATATACATTTTATGCAAGTCTCATCTTAAAATGGGCACCACTAAGTAGAGATAACCTGGTCAACAACTGTAAATAAAATAAATAAATTTAAGAGCTGTGTTAGATTGTGCAACAGTATTTGCTTCTATTTCTACAAAAAAGAAAAAAGCAATGTGTAGTTATTTCAGGATCTTAGGTATTCATTGGCTAATTCTAGCTGGTACATTAGATTTCAAAGCTCTGTACAGTACAAGGAATTAGTATCTAGTGTCCCCTCCCATTGTTGTTATTTCTACTATAATGTGCATCTAGAAATGTCCTGGCTATTAAGCTATACCCACTGCCTTAGCTACTGCTAATATTTATCACAGTTTGCTGCACTTATTTTAGCTGTTAAAACATTTAAGTCATTTGGACTTCTATCCACCTAAGAACACTTTCATTTTAGAACTGAGGTCTCTAAGGTTTAAGGAATTTCATCACTATTGTCAATCTAAAAAAGGTGGAAATAAAAGAAGAAAAGCCATCTATAAGCTCTTTATACTTCATATGAAAATGCAAGCCTGGAATGAGTACTGTGAAAGACTATACAAGTTGTTTAGAGCACATTAAAAATGGTACTAGATAAACAGGCACATTCCCCTGTGTTTGTGGACCTGATGTTTGCAGTTTAATGATAAGTGTTCTGTCTCTTGGAACCACGAGAAAAATATATATATATATGTTTCTGTTAAACTTATTAAAAATAATTTTAAACACTGGACAGCTGTACACCTAACTATTACTGGGATAAGCAGACCAGTTGATAATTTTTAGAAATGTTTGAAGTTCACAGATGTGACAGGACAGTAAGCTATCATACTGTATTACTATAACAAATGGGCAATTCATGGGGCAGCACACCAATGTATCATTTTTCTAAGTAAACTAAATGCTCTTACCCAGGAAGATGCATTTTAATATAAACGAGTAGGCTGAATACATAATAGTTATAGTAGTATTTAAAGTCAGTATTCATTAGGGACAACTACATAATATACACAACTTCTCTTCCTTACAGAGTTCAGTTTTTTTCCTAAAAATTATCCATGCATAAAATTATATTTTAGCTCTTTCTCCTTTTGTACTGCATTCAGCTTAACTCCTTCCATGAATAGTTCACTAACTTTGCATGAAATTTTACAATAATTTCCTTTGTCTCCTTGACATTTAACATTTTACTGCTATTACAAGAATTTGGCACAGGAAAATCCCACATAGCAATGCATTTGTAGCCCTGCACGGTTTCCTGCCAATGGATCAAAAAGGCAAATAATTACTCTCTCTTTTGCAACAACTGTGAGGACTACAGTGGCTTAATGGTTAAGAGCTCTGTGTCACAGCTCTAAGGTCTGAGGTTCAATTCTAATCACTATTTGGATGAAGCTTGTATTTATTCTTTGTTTCTGTGTGGGTTTCTCTGGGTACCCCAGTTTCCTCTGTCATTTAACAATCTTGCTTGGGTACTGTAAAGTCTTTTTCTCTTTCTCTTTAAATGTTTATTTTTTATTTATGTTTTTATTTATCCTTTTTTGATTGGGTTAGTCCAACCTGGTTAGCAGCCTCATTTCAGAGAAGACCTAAAGTAGCATTTATACTACTAGGTAAAATTTGGGCAGGACATCAGAGAACTTCCCCTAATCTTTTTAATAACATGCCATGGGATCTTACATCCACCTGAGCTGTCACCAACTCAAGCAGATGGAACCTCAGTTTAATGTCTCATCTGAAGGATGACAAATACATGTACATATATTTTCCCATTTACTCTTTTCCTTGTGGCCCAGACCACAATGAAGAAAGGGTTCATGATGGAAGTCTGGGGTTCATTTCTGATTACCTGGTTAACAAATGAATACATTAAAGTGGGCAACTTAGGAAACCTGATACCTTTGGATGACAAAGTGAGTAAGTAGAGAATACTTTAGCTAAAGAATGTTTAACACTTTCTGAAAATCATCTCATTTAAATACTTATCCTACCTTAAATAAAAAAGGCCCATGAAAGTCTGCCTAGAAGATTGCAAGCAATGTAAACCAAAAGAAACCACTGATTAATTAATGGATACATTTTCTCTTCCAAAATACCAAACAGAAAAGCTTCAGAATAAGACTAAGAAAAATGTTATCCATATTAATTATCTTTCTTAGACATAGTAATGAGTGTACAGATAGGAGTACACAGTGACTATTATGAAAATGAAGAAAACAGTCACACACATCAAGAGCAATCATCAGTTGAAGGAATTCATATATATATATATATATATATATATATATATATATATATATATATATATATATATATGTACAATATAATATTTACATTGTGATAACTGTACTTTGATCTTTGTGTACTATTAGTAATATGCGCTCTACACAAAAAAGAGCAGTAGTATAGCATGCATATATTATGTCTGGGTGTGGCCATCACAATCCTTAAGAGAAAAGCTCCAAGGCCTGGATAATACACATAGAGGATGGCTGTGAACTATATGTATGAATGGGTGCATCCATCATGCACACAACAATTTAAAAAGGAAAGGTCAGCCCTCCCTAAAAAGTATTCTAAATGAAATATCAACAACAGTATATAACTGTTCTGTAATGCAGAGAACACAGGTTTGTGTAACTGTATAATATACTTCAATATTAATAATAGCAATTCTCAATGTAGCAATAGAGATGTAAGACAACTAAGTGTCATTTCCACTGAGGTGGAGGACACTCAGGTAGAAATCACAAACTTAGCACATTTATTTGTGTTAACATGTAAAAATGCCAGACTTTGTTACAAAGTTACACTACACTCATCATCAATTATTGTGCAAATAACAATAAAATACAATCTACAAAATATGGGTCAGGTATGATTCTGTAGCAAACTTTTTGCAATGCAGACATAATTTATGTATTTGGACTATGCCAAAAGTAAAGGATAAAGAGAAAACTGTAAGATAAATAAACAGCTTAAAGTGAGTATTATAATTCACCCTTAATGTTACACTAAAAGCTTTATGTAAGAAATAACAAAATATCTTGACAATAAAACAGTATAGAAAGTAGATAATTCTCCAAAAGTTGTGTATATTTAGCAGTATTGAGCTCTCTGGATCCAAACAGTTTACCCACTTTGATTCAAGTGCATAGCTACATGATTACCTTTACACAGTGCAGAGTCAACCCTATGAGCACTAGGAGTATGTTATTCAGGTGTTAAATCATTAGCATTCCTGAATACCACAATCTGCAGTAAGTGTAGGGAAGGTAAATATGGTGTAAGGAGCTACATGATTACATGTACAAACCATAGCACTGCAAGGACAAGCATTGAGACGTGTTACTTGCTAATGGCTTGCAAGTGTCTATGATTAGACTGACTGCAGGGACAATCATGGTTTCATAGTCTCCACTCTTTGATGCACACTTACTGAAGGTGTGTCAGGAAAAGAGACTTACCAAAAGTCTGAAAGTGCATTAACTGAGTTAGGAGAGCAGCATTTCTAACATGCAAAGGCTGGCTTTAATGATCACAGTTACTGTCCCTTACTAAGAAATGTTCATATTCAAGGGAGTAAATTAATCACTGATACAGATACCATATGCAATAAAATGAGACATAATTGTTGTTATGAAAGCATAGATAAGGGGATGGTGGATCATAAAAAGAGAGGAATACACCTCCAGTGCTTGCAGTCTTTGTTTAATATTGTATGAGTACATAGATATTTCAGCTGGAGCAATATCCCAATCATCCAGACATTTACTGTCAAATGAGAAAGGACAGATTCTATAACTTGTTTCTGTTGCACTTTCAATATGACATTGTATCAGTAAACCTAAACACTTTTTCTCCTTGCTAATATATGTCTTTGACTATAGCAAATATAGAAAATACTCTTTAATGATTGCTTTTAATACCCTGATTTGATGGTTTAAATCCAAAAAAGTAACTGTTGCAAGATAAGTAAGTTCATTAAAGTTGATTAAACATCAGAAATTTAAATTCAAAGTACTTGTTTCAAAAATATTTTCTCCTTTATTATTTGTGCATCATTTGGCATTGTGCTGCACTGATTGGCAGCAATCAGTAAAGGTAAAAGGTAAAATCTGACAAATGTTATTTGGACTGCCATCAATAGCTCAATTACAACTGGCATTGTTGTTCCTTCTTCAGCAATCTGGACAGTGTTGAGTAAAGAAATTCAACCTGTTACACACATCTCTCTGTGGCATATTATATAAATGTGTTCAGGTTAGAGCAACAGTGCAGGTGATGCAGGGTTTGAAACTGGTTGTCATTTTACTGAGGGAGATAATAATAAATCTTGACATTCATTTTGTTGTATGAATGTGTTGATGTGCAAACCTCAAATAAGGTCAGTATAGAAAAGGTAAACGTGGTGTAAGGAGCTACACATTTACAGACAGATGTCATTTAAATTGATGTCAATATTAATTGCATGTGCATTAGCTAAAGTCTTGATATTGTGAGACATACATGATGCGACAAAAATGTGAGAAGGCTAAATGTATTCATGAAATGCAGTAGTATCTCTGCTCATTGTTACACATATGATGTGATTCATTTCATGTTCCTTCATATTGTCAAATATTATTATTATCAAAAAAATATTAATGATTCTGATAAATATTGCCTTCTGCATTTGCGTATGTTTTGGCAGCATGAAATGTACTTTCAAGGCTTAAGGAAAAAAGTGAAAGATTTTTTGTTTAGGCCGCCTTATGTAGCGCAAACCAGCCTGGCACCATTGCAAGGTCATCAGCACTCTGGATAGTACTCAATTAACTTTCTCTGTGGCAGAAGGTGTACGTGCAGTGAGCTTAGAGAAAAAAAGGAAGCTGATGCATGGTTTAAATCCACTGAAATGATAATTTTACAGACACTGGTCTTAATACATATCTAATCACATTTTGTGATACCATTGTGTTATTGTTTAAAAATGAGATATTGTCAGTATTGCTAACAACTTGTGAGCTGTTTTGTGACCAGTTTCTTATTTCTTATCATTTTTCATTAAGAGGTACAAGAAGTACAAACATGCTTTGTCACATCCTTAAATTCAGTATTTTGCTGTGGTGCTTGTCAATAATAGTGTGCTCTTCAGATTGTGTAACTAGAGCAATAGGCTGATTGCTCTACATAGGAAACCTGTGTGTGTGTGTGTGTGTGTGTGTGTGTGTGTGTGTGTGTGTGTGTGTGTGTGTGTGTGTGTGTGTGTGTGTAACACTTGGTTATGTATCCACTCCCCCTGAGAAAAATGCATTTACATTTGCACACAGCTCCTTTATTCCAATTTACAGAAACATCCTCTCTGAAATGCACTGATGAGGTCATCCTGACAATTTATAAGCAGACTTCCCCTGTAACATTTGTAACTCTAGATTGTGTAATTAGAGAGGTAGTAGGTTCAATGCTCAACATGGGAAACTTGTGTGTGTGTGCAACTCTTGTTGCTGTATCCACTTCCCATTAAAAATGCATTTAACTTTGCACACAGATCTCTTATCCCAGTTTTACATAAACATCCTCTTTGAACCACACTGATGAGATCATCAAGTCAAAAATGCACTCTCCCTCTTTAAAAGTCAGACTTCTCCTGTGGTGCTTGTAACTAATACTATGCTTTCTACATTGAATAACAAAATATGTAGCAGGTTTGAAGCCCAATATGGGGAACTTGTGTGTGTGTGTGAGTGTGTGGGGGGGGAGTGTTGTTTAGTGTCAGATGAGCATGTCCCCCAGCACAGCTGTGGTCAATCAACTTCTACTCTGGAGAAACATTTTAAACTGCTAGATGACTCCACCATCCCCTTATCCGAACTTTCACAACATCTTTTTTGCAACCCAAGAGTGTAGCTAGGCATACTGTACTCTGTCCATGACTGTCTAAATCAATGCCTCCAATAAGAGATTCATAGACTGAAAATAAGTATTTAATGGATTTAGAGGGAAAGTGATACAGACATTTATTAAATGCTGGTGTAAATCATTTTATGTTTTTAACTGACAAGTGGGTTGGGGGCAGCAATAACAGCACATGATTACAAAATTATATTCTCTGGCTGTATACCTGATAGAGCACACTGATGAGGTCATTCTTTCTAAAGTGAACTGTCACACT
Source organism: Protopterus annectens (assembly GCF_019279795.1). Taxonomy (NCBI): domain Eukaryota; kingdom Metazoa; phylum Chordata; order Ceratodontiformes; family Protopteridae; genus Protopterus; species Protopterus annectens. Next base: position 1,340,043,016 of record NC_056725.1, read on the forward strand.
TTAAATGTCAGACTTCTCCTGTGGGGCAAGCATTTCTTACACTATTCTCTAGAAAGTGTAAATAAATTGATATGACATTTGAATACAGCAGTACTTAACTTTGACAAGTGTGTGTGTGTGTGTGACTGTAAATGAAGTCAGGATTGGTTTACATACATTTGCAGTGACAACATCTGCAACCCCAGATGGATGTAAAAGTCATTTTACCACACTCATCTCCTTGGCAATACATTGTTGATATCACCCCTTCATAGATGCTGTATGCCTTAATTGTATTTAGTATTCACCCATTGCATTGGCTGCTGATGTGCTGTATAAATTGTACAACTAGATAAGCAGATGGTTTGAGTCCATCCGTGCTTAAATATTATGACTGTGATTACTATTATCTGCTGTGGGTTACCTTACAACCACCTTTATGTACACTTCCACTTACGAGATGGATTTACAGTGGCACATTGTTACACTAACATATCCTGGCATCCCCATGGAACATAACATTTTGGCCACACAATGATGACATATTGCTACCACAACTACAGCATCTCACAGTTGGAGTACAAATTCTCCTGTGTTGTGTGAATATAATGCTGTGTTATGTACATTCTATAACTACATATGAATGATGTTTGTGGCCATTTGTGAATGTGACTTTCACCCCTGTACTGTGTGGACTATTCTTCAAATATATATATATATGATGTATAGCTATGCAGTGCTATTGTGCCCTTTGACCACTTTTTAGCATGAACATCCAGCTAACTGTGCACTGTCCCAGTTGTACTGTAACATGCTGTAGGGTACTTGCAATTCAGGCCCTAATCTGTAGCTTGTGATGTTAGGTATTTAGTTCAAATCCAACCATTACTCCTCAGATTATGTTGTGTCAGTCTTGTTCCAAATGTACATGTTGCCAACACTGTTGTCTGACACATGGGATGTGTACATGTATAGATGATGACTCTACTTACAAAAAAAGCTATGATAATTTCTCATATTGTAATCCTTTTATTCAGAGATGACAGGCGATTACATTTTCCTTACATAACATATGTATTATGTGCTATCTTCTGGTATGAGGGAATGAGATAGCAGTCTGTACATTGTTGCATTAGTACAGCAATCACAAGCACACATATACCTTGCAACAATAACATGCTACAAGACCTTGACATTTTATTTATTTTATTTATTTAACATTTGTTTTCCGGGAAAGTCTGACTTGGAACAAAGTCAATTTTCAGCGGAGGCCTGGGGAGAAATGCTTCAGATGTATGTCATAACAACATATCTCACAGTTGTAGTGACACTTCTACCATAGCACATTAATTCTGTACAAAATCATGTATTTTCTGTAGTCAAATGCTTAGGTGTTCAACATCCATATTCAGTAACTGTTAGCATTGTATGGCTTTATACTGTAATGCATGAATGGCATCTACCACAGTTATAATGTGTACATCTACAGTGAGATAGGCCTCTTTCATCCTTTTTATCTCAAAGAGATAGAATTTTGACACATACATATGACATAAGTTAGCAAATGTGGAGTGTTATCCTCGTGTTAAGACTTCAGCTGTGGCGTTTGTGGTTCGTCCATATGTCATTAGCTGGTAGAGTTGCATAGCTTGCTATTTGATTCCTGAAAAAGGAACATTGTTTGAATGTAATGATGTTACACAAACACCATTGTATCTAGGTATTTTATCCATTTTTATATTTAGCAATGATATATCATCGCAGGTTGGGAACTACATGGCAGTGAAGTGGTTATTCTGGGGATTCCATGCTGTGAGTACACCTGTGGTGCATGCATTGGTTACTGGCTTGTAAAGCATACCTACACAAATAGACTGTGCTTAAATTCTAAGACAGTGTATGTACTACACAATGGAAACAGCTTCTTTAAAGATGCACTGATATTGTACTGCTCACTGTTGTCTGGACAGTATCATGTGTAGCTCCTTTCCAGCATTTTGATTACATCCAGTTGTTCATATTATATGTGTAACTCCTTTCTTAATGCACACATTCAATTCAGTTATTTGTGACAGCTTCTATTGCTATCAGATATCACACATGCAGTCAACACAGAGGTCTGGAGAGAGCCTTGTATATTTGACAGGGATTTGAATCTGGTAACATCTGTGTGTCAGACAGCAGTGTCTTACACACAGACAATAGTTATGACAAAGTCAGAGAGCCACATTTTCCAGGCTATAGTCCCCCAAGGTAAGGCATCCATAACCCTTATCATAGGAATGTGCTGTAAGCCCTTCAAGGGAGTTATTCGTGACATATCCAAAATGCGTATTTCTGTGGCATCCAAAATTGGTATGCATCACTCTTATATCTGTCCTGGCATGTGTTTGAAATGACATGATGTGAATGTTTATTACATCAGTCATTGCTCACAGGTATTACTTAATTCCAGAATAACTGCACAGTGTATTGCACATGTTCATCCAGACTTTATTACTGCAATTGATTTTGTCACAGCTTAGTGGCAAATGAGGGCTTCCATAAATGTGTCTTTTTGTATGGCTTTTTGCCAGACCATCAGAAGCTATGATTGGTCCTCTGTCATGACAGTTTCTTGTGTGTTGGTGCTGTTGAATTGCTGTCATGTTCTTGTTCCCTGTAACTCCATGTGAGCATTCCCAGCACAATGATGTCAGGAATGTTTGCAAATTACCAGTGGAAAACTTGAAATCATGAAATATTATCTGATCTGGGTTGTCAATTTGTCACTTATGTATGTTTTGTATTTAATTGCCATTTAGCATTTACATGACTATAAAAGACTTGCTTCTCTATTACATGTTTATAGGTGATAAACCCCTTTTCTGTGAGTGACAATAACAGTTATGTGCAAAAACATGTCCCATTCTGATGCATATATGACATGACAACCATAAGGTTCATTTGTTCTTGTGTATACATGCTGAGGTGGAGAATATAGCAGTGGTGTTGGCTTGCATAAATAAATTCACTGTACATGCATCTCATATGCAATAAATGCAGTCTATGTATTCATCTCATAATGTATTTTCTGTACTTGTTAACTATCTTAACTCAGTATTTTATTAACATGTATATCACATTTTAGCTCCCCTTTGTTATACTGCAGCTTTATATTCCCATCACATCCTTTGTTAGCATGTCAGTTTTTACTTATTGCATAACTCCAGTATTCTCCTTTACATGAATTATCATTACATTGGTATTCCAGGATTTATGTTAGAAATGTTTCTTTGACACTTCAGCACATTTGCCTGCAGCTATGTGGGTACAATTTAGCTATTTCCCTTTCCCTATTATTTAATTATGCAGTACAAGCCATTATTCTTTGTATACAATTATCACATTTCACTTCCCCTCCATCAGAATTCTTTACTGCACTTACCTTTAATATTTCAGGGCTGCAGCGTATGCTTGTATTTTAGAAAAAAAAAGACAAGTTGTAAGGTTTGATTCTAACCATTGAAGGAAATAGGTTAGGCTTAAAATGGCCCACAAGGACAGTTAGGTTGGTACTTAGCTTACCTTGAGCTGTTCAGAGTTTGGTGTTCTTAGCCAGAGATCAGAAGTGCATCTAAGGAAATCCAAGGCATCTACTGAAATCTTCAGAAGATAAGTAGAATTTAAGCCTGTTTTTTTGCAATTGTGTACTATATTTTACTGAACTGTTGCTTCATTTTTACTGTTTTTTTGCTGCTGTTCATTCTGCACTTTGTATATTTACTTCTTCTGCCTTAAATAACATAGGCTACATTCAGACTTGCTGAATCTAGACTGTTTGGCATCACTTGAGCACTAAAACCAGGCAGCTTACATTAAGAAGGGCCCCCCCCCCTGCATCCTTGTGGAAGAAGCGTGTAGCTCAGGACCCATCTGAGTTGGAGGTTGCTGAAATAAAGGCTCTGTGAGGGGCTTTTCTATTGGTAGATTATATTAGAACTGTTTAAATTCATTTGTATTTAAGCACTGCATTTCTGTGTAGCTGTGCACTATGCAAGGTGGGTTAGTGGTGCTTTGTATAGATGCAAATGCCTAGAATCGCATTTTGTTCCCTGAACACCACTCAGTGAAACACTTTAAGGCTTCCCTGCTGCTCTTCGAGCAACTTGGCTGTGCACTGCTGCACTGCAGGCAGCTCAGCTAAGCACTGTCAAGTGTCGCCCCACTTTCTTTTCTAATCCATTATAGTTTTAAGCCCCTTTGCTAATCCCAGAATAATAGCTGATCTTTTGCCCTTCTGCAAACCAGGAATTACCTGCTACCATGGACAGTCAGTTTCCTAACATTTCTGCAGCCAGCCTGATGTAGCAATTGCCTCATGTATACAGACAACCACCTGCTCCTAAAGCAAACAAATACAGCATATGAGAGATGTCACTATACTATGAAACTTGAATCAGTCCTTTAACATAAGAATAAACAAGACATCAAACAGGTTGTCAGCTCACATGCCTCTCCTCCTACACAAGATAAAATAAACACACATAAGCCCACATATACAGAGGTACTCTCCAAGAGCCTACCAAAAGACCAGAGACCTCCCAAGTGCAGACAACCCTCACATACTGGTACACAAACTGAATCCACCAGTATGCATAACAACCCATGTAACAGTGTCTCAGCAATCAAGTCTCAAAGGCAAATCACTTCAAAAACCAAATGTCTTAGTCATAGGTGACTCAATAGTGAGACACACAGATGTCCCTCTCACCAGGTTGCACAAGGAGAAGGTCACAGTCAGCTGCCTGTCAGGTGCTATGATCCGCCAAGTCATGGACACACTCAAGTCACTCAGCAGCAATTGCCATTATGACTCTATCATAGTACATGTTGGAGTGAATGACTTGAGATATACCACTCTGGACTATATGAAGAGAAACATGATAGAGCTCTCACATTTTGTGTGCCAGCCAGGTATGCCCTTAGCCCTAAGCAGAATTCTACCTTCACCTAGGATGATACCACTGTACAGGCAAAAAATGATTGATTTCAACAACTGGCTCAACTTCTAGTGTCACTCCAAGGAGATCCAGTATCTGTCAGCCTGGGAAGACATGGTCGACAGACCTCGATGCTTATCCAGAGATAGCCTTCACCTGTCTCTTCAAGGATTTAGAATATTGGCAAAGACACTTACCTCCCCCATAGAGCCTTTTTATGCCATGTCAAAACAAGAAAACCTTTGAGGTAGAAAAATACTCTAAAGACAAACTCACAGTCATGCTGCTTAATGCTAGAAGCCTAAAAAGTAAACGCCACTCCTTGGAAGCATTCCCCACCTTGGAAGATGCTGATGCCTGTGCAGTCACTGAGACTTGGTTCAAGGCCACACATAGTACCCTAGTCATGCAGGGCTATAATGCCTTCTACACATTCAGACCCCAAAATGAACCAAAGGTGGAAGTGTATCCATTTTCATTAAATCCAAATAGACTTCATGACTGGTGAAACAGTATGACTCTCTTGAGCTACTTCAGGTCCAAATAACTATAGGCAAAACACCCTGCCACATCATAGCTACCTACAGGTCCCCCATCATGAACCAGCAGAAAGACACCACCTACCTGGACTTGCTTACAGCCAGACATCTTACGTCATAGGAGACTTCAACTACCCATCCATCGATTGGATGATGTACAAAAGCACAAACACAGCTGCACTGAAGTTCCTGGTATTTGTTAACTCAAATGCACTGGAACAGTTAGTCTGCACCCCATCCAGGGTCTCAAATGACCTAGACCTAGTACTTACCAATATGGGGGGGGGGGGCTAATGCACTACCCCCAGTGTGCTGCCTTCCCTAGTTAAGTTAGATCATAAATCTGTCTCATCTTAATTAAAAATCAGAACTGACACACCCACAGGAGCAAAAAAAAAATTAAAAAATGTCTCCAAAGCAAACTATTGCCTCCTAAGTGATGATATAAATTGTTTCAAAGCCCCAGCTAACACAGGCAACAACAACAACAACAACTCCTATGCGGAGAAGTAGACAAACACCCTATATAGCCACTGAAGCAAATGTATTGACTCGACAGTACCCGACAGGACTAAAACTAGGTTCTCCCACAAAAGCAAGCTACTCTGGTGGACTGCAAGTATAAATAAGTTATACAAGAAAAGAAAAAAAAACTGATATCTAAGAACAAGAAGGAACATACTCAGCAAAGGAAGATTACCCTACACAGCCTAAACAAACAAATCAGAAACCTTGTAAAGTCCTCTATAGCAAGTTATGAGACTTTGGCATCCCTAGCTAAAGACAATCATAAGGCATTCTTTAGCTATGTCCAAAACCTCAAAGGGAATACCCAGCTGTGTGCCGAACTTATAGTGGATGGCATCACTCGCAGGGAACCTGAAGAAATTGCCAACCTGCTAGCGGATAGATATGGCAACAATTTCACCCCCTTGTCCCCACCAACCATGCCCCATAGCATTCCTGTTACCTGTCCTCTACCATTTATCTGCAAAGAAAAGGTCATTCAAGCACTCTCCAAGGCCAAAAATAAGGCCTCTGTGGGACCAGATAAAATTTCCAGGCTGCATACTAAACAACCTAAAACAAGACCTAGCGGAACCATTTAGCTGTCTCTTTAACCACAGTATGAGCACTGGTTTTGTGTTGGAGGAGTGGAGAACAGCACCAGTAATCCCCTTGCACAAAGGAGGTCCATCAAACGACCCTGGGAAATATAGACCCATTAGCGTGACCAGCCTTATCTGCAAGGCAATTTACCTTATCAACCAGGACATAGGCAACTTTCAAACTGTTGACCCAACCCAGTTTGGTTTCGTCAAAGGTAGAACATGCTTATTAAACCTGGCGAACTTCTTTGAGAATGTCACCAAAGCCCTGGATGAGGGTAAAGCAGTACACACCACCTATCTTGATTTAGCCAAGGTGTTTGACAATTTACCACTCTGGGATCATTGAGAAACTGTCCCAACTTGGTATTAACTCATTCGTCACCAGATGGGTAGCAAACAAGCTCACAGATAGAGCACACACTGTTAATTTTGGGGAATCCACTTCCACCAATAGACTAGTTAAACTTGGTGTACCAAAAGGATCTGCACTGGACTCTCTACTGTTTGGAATTTATTTTTCTGAAGTCCAGTCAAAAGTAGATGGCCTGTGGCTTACTAAGTTTGCAGATGACTGTAAACTGGATGCAGTCATACAGTCCCCCAATGATATCAACAAATTACAGAGGGGACTGACACAGACAAACAATTGGTGCAAGGACCATGGACTGAAACTAAATGCAAAAAAATGCCTCTTTATCCCCTTCAGCAGAGAAGCAGCCCCTGCTAGTTATGATATAGACTGCACCTCTCTAAGCTCAAACACAGTAGTGGGAGACTTGGGAATGCAGGTTGATAGAAATCTAAACTTTGATCACCATGTGTCCATGGTAGTGAAGAAAGCCTTCTACACTGCCCATTTCATCAATAAGGGCCTCACATCCAAGACCAGTGAGGTCTTACTCAGCTCTACTTGGCCCTTATCAGGCCACTGATTGAGTACAATGTTGCCTTCTGTGTGTACCTCAACAGACACCTGCAGCAGCTGGAGAGACCACAGAGGTTTCTAACCAAGAGAATTCAGGACCTCCAAGACATGACCTACATGGAAATATTGAAAGCCCTATCACTGTATTCTGTATCATACAGGCTGCTAAGACATTACCTGTGCCTGGTCCACAGAGCAGTCTTTGACCCTGCCCTAATGAAAATGCTGCACATCCACAAATCAAATGAGACAAGAGTCACTCAGTCCAGGGATCTTTACCAAGCCTATGACATTAACAGAACTTGTGCAAGAGACAGCTATGTCTCCTAGAGATTGTTGCACGTCTGGAATAAACTCCCACTTCATGTGAAGCAGAGATCCTTATTTAAGCATAACCTTGGCATTTGGATGGGAAACTGCAAATTCGTCCCAGGGGTGGCACTTATCTCCTTCATGGACAGAGGCACTCGGTGCTGATCATAGTATCCCTCTGCAAAAAAATGACCATCTAACTATGGCCAACTAGGGTACATTATTTTTTACATGGCTAGGCTGGTAAAGGCTCTAGGACCATTAGCCTAGTAACCTCCTATGAACGTATAAGTTGAGTATCTGCAGATTAACAATAGTACTTCAGATCTGCCCTTCTTATAGCATCTCCTAGTGGCAGCAAGTATATGATGAGCATTTGTGGCCCACAAATTGAGCTTAGACTCACCCTACAGCTCAAAGGATAACAGGAGGGAGATTTAATTCTGACAGTCACAATGTGTGTAAGATCTCAGAGGTGGGAGATAAAGCAAAAATGGTAAGACATCAGTGAGTGCAGAAGCACTCCAAGAGCATTCCATAATCTACTGCATCAAATGCCATAAAGAGATAAAGCATGAATCAAATTGAATACAATCATTGTTTTCCATCACTGAGAGATCATTAGTGACCATAATAAAGGCTTTATTCAGTGTTGTTTCCTGAATCAGCAATGATAGTCATCAAAGAATTCTCAAGCTTTCAGAAAAGAGGAATTCAAGTATATTTTTAAGAAGAGATATAACCAACACTTCCTTTAAAATACATGGAAAATTTCTGTTCTCTGTAAAGATTAGACATTCCAGAATAAATAAATAAATAAATAAACAAATAAACAGACCCAGCACCTACAGACATGTTGATATAGGCCTTATCGAGTCAGAATCCAACCTACCAATTTTTGGGGATAAATGTGAAACAAAGCTCATAAGCTCAGAATAACCAACATAATAAAATTCATACCAGTATCCATCCATTCATCTTCCAGTTGAAACACCACACAATTCACTAGATGCAACACAGAGGGTGTCACACCTAATGGAGTTAATACTGTCTGTAAAGAAATATGCAGCAGCCTGTAAACTGAAGGCTAAAAAAAAGACCTCCAGGTGGTACAATAGGCCAGGCTAGATGTCAACCAGTCAGAACAGAGCATTTGATAAGTCTGACTGATGCCTTAAATAATGTAGCCTAGTACAAGTCTGACCTCAAGAAAGGTGAATCAGAAGAAACTTGAATATTTTCATGTACTGATGGTATATTTAAATGTGTTAATATTCCCACTAAGAACTTGAGCTACTTACAACTTTGCATATATAGCTTACATCCCTCTATTCTTTTCATATATATGATGTTATACAACGGAGATCACTAAAGGCAAAAATGCTACCTGATGTGGGAGCAAAATTTAGATCCATCCATATCTCTGTAATAAATGAAAATCAAAATCCTGCAACAAGACAAAATTAAAATGCCTAGCTTATGTTGGATAGATCATGCATTTGTATACAGCACCCTGTGTAGACCAGTGGAGCGCATGTCATTGCCATTAGACTATGACAATAAAAACACAAGGCATATCTTATGAATACATGGCTACCCAGGGCTAGGTTCACCAACATATAACTCTAATGGGAATCCAGGCACCCCACTTTGAGTGGCCTAATGTGGTTAACCCACATCCTGTGCCTCATCTATAATCCCCTGTTCCAGCACAGATGGAAATTGCTTTTTGACAGTTGTAGAATAGATGGTGTCTACTTTTGCAGTAGCTTATCTTTATCTAGGCCAGATGAAATAACAACACGTGGTAAGTATAATACATATGACTTTGACCAAATCTGGTTAGCCTTGGTACAATTAAATTACTGTCTCTTAAGTGTTCTTCAAAAGTTTTGAAGCACATAATAATATCATCTTGGTGAAGCAAGATTGCTTCAAAATGTTGATCATCTAGATATTTTTCATTAACCTCCAAAGGTACTCATTGATGTAATGAAGACTTATTTGTCTGTCCTGGGGTGCCACTGGCATCTGCCAATATCTACTGGCTAAACCTAGCATTTATTTAACGATCTACAAAAATATGTTCTGTTGCTTTAAGTAGCTAGCACTGAGCATAGACTAGATTCAGATCTGCTGAATCTAGACTGTATTGTAACACTTGAGCACTATTCCAGCCATTTTACAGTAGGAAGACTCTGTCTACACCCTCATGGGAGAAGTATGTAGTCTGAGCCTCATCTGAGTTGGAGATTACTGGAGCAAAGCTCATTATGTGCTTTCTCATTAGTAGTTTAATTTAAAAGTGTTTATTTTCATTTGTATTTAAGCTTTGCATTTGTGTGTAGCTGCTCCCTGCTTAACAGGGTTCAGGGATACCCTGTACAGATGCAAACATCTTGAAAGACAATTTTCCACTAGACATCTGCTAGTGGAACCTTCCCAAGCTTCCCTGTTGCACTATGGGCAACTCAGTTGTGCACTGAGAAGCACTGCCATAGTTTTTTCTCCCCTAGCCTTCAATAGAATAAGCTCTTTTGTTAATCCTAGAGCAAACTCTGGTCATATTAACCCACTCCCCAATAGTAGTTATGGTAAAAACCTGCCATAATGGACGGGCAGTTTCCAAACATTTCTACGGCCAGCCTGATTGACATGGACATCCTGAGGCAATGTAGTAACTGCCTCATGTATACCGACAACCACTTACTCCTAAAACAAACAAATACAATATGTGACAAATGTAATTGCACTATGAATTTGGAATAAATGTTCTCATATAACAACAAACCGGACATCAAACAGTTTGTCAACACACACACACACACACACACACACACACACACACACACACACACACACACACACACACACACACACACACACACATCACCTCTCACACAAAACAAGGTTACAACACAGAAACCCACATATGCTGAGGTACTCAATAGAAGTCTCCCAAAAGATCAGAGACCTCCCCAGTGCAAGCCACTTGCATGCACTGCAAAGGAAATCAAGTCCACTACATATAACATGCACATCAGTGTCTCACCAAATAAGCATCTAAGGAAAAACACTTCAAAACCAAATTCCCTGTTCATAGGTGACTCAATAATGAGACACACACAGATGTTCCCTCATCAGACTGGATAAGGAGAAGGTCACGGTCAGCTGCCTAATCAGGTGCAAGGATCCATCAAATCACGCACATCCTCAAGTTTCTGAACAACAATTACCGTTATGACTTTGTCATAGTACATGTTGGGGTGAATGACTTGAGACATACCTATCTGGACTATATGAAGAAAAACATGACTTAACTCTCAGATTATGCATCCCAGGCATATATGTCCCTAGCCCTAAGCAGCATTCTACCTTCACCCAGGATGATGCCATGATATAAACAAAAAATGATTGACTTCAACAATTAGCACAGCTTCTGGTGCCACTCCAGGGGGATCCAGTATCTGTCAGTCTGGCATGACATGGTCGACAGACCACACTGCTTTGCCAGAGATGGTCTTTGTGATGCCCGTGCACTGGCCCAGCAATCAAGGAGCCTCAATCCTCAGCACTAACACCAGTGAGGGGCATCCACACTGGGAGGAATAACAAATACACACACAGTAAAGTACAATTTCCCTTAAGAGCACACAATGATCACAGTCAGTCTGGGGCTGTTTTTTCCCTTTCTCTCCAGATCCCCAATAACACTCCCCACTGACACAGTTATAGAGTGGGGTCCTTATCCACAGTCCCAAACCAAGTCCTCCTAGCACTCTCTCTGTCCAAATAGTGCATTGTGTCCCTGCCCAAGTAGCTCACACACACACACACACACACACACACACACACACACACACACACACACACACACACACACACACTTTGAGATATGACTTATATACACCCACACAGACACTCCTGGGGAAGGCTGGAACAGGTTCACTAGCTGTGCGCCTTCTGTCCAGGCTTTAAGGTAGTAATCACTGCCACCAGGACCCTTACTTATCAGCTACTAAAAGGGCCCTTACCAAAGGGTGCCCAATTATTACTGGGCAATATTATTATCTAAATGGTAAGTGTGCCTGAGCAGCAAGGCTTATTTGGAGTGGCTTTGTACAGTATCACTATATACATGTACTCTAGAGCTTAAATTACCTCTACACAAAACAGCCAGAGTTGAAAGGTTTAAAAATATTTAATAATAAATAATAAAAACACAAGACAATACTTCATAGTACACAGTGCTAGTCGAGAGTTCAGACACAGGAAAATGCTCAAAATAATATTGTAAAATATTTCTGACATGAATACAGAAAACAACTAGTCTAATCTTTCTATTTTCTAGCTATTTCTAAGAGATACCCTAAAGTCTAAGATCCTACTTACATACAGAGCACAGGCAGATTGCTGGTGATTTGGATGTACTCAAGACAAAACAAAAAAGCTCTCTCTTTGTCTCTGAGAAAGTCCTTTAAATTGATAATACATCCTGCTGACTCATTTTAGATTACATCATTCTTAACAATTCTCTGGTTTCCCAGGCTAAGAGAAACTCTACATTAACATTTCTTAGTAAGCTTGCACCTGGTCAGGAAACTACAGCAATTAAAAGATTATATATGTAAAATCTAGCTATTAACCTTAGTCTCAAAACAATAGAAAGAATCTGCTAGTTCAGACACTACTGCTCTCAGCCCTGAGATCAAAAGAGCCATAAAATTCTTGACTTATCAGCTTTCTTACAGTAGAATGCACTGTTGTTATATTTTTGCAGTACAACATCCAATACACTCTTTTCACATTTAAGAGAACAAGCCTGTGGCTTATATTAATATTTACAAATGACAGAATTATCTACAAGATTCTATCTAGCTAGGCTGGCAGCCTTCACATATCTTCACAGTCTTCACCTGTCTCATCTAGGATTTCAGATACTAGCAAAGATGCTTGCCTACCCCATAGTGCCTTTTTTAGGCAATATTAAAACAACAAAATTCCTGACATAAAAAAATCCACTCGAGACAAACTTAGGTTTATGCCACTTAGTGCTAGGAGCCTAAACAAGAAACTGTATCCCCTGGATGCACTCTTCATCTTGGAAGATGCTGACATCTGTGCAGTCACTGAGACATGGTTCAAGGCCACAGAGAGCTCCCTGGCCATGCAGGTCTACAATGCCTTCCACCATTCAGACCCCAAAACAAGCGTGAAAGAACCAAAGGTGGAGGTGCATCCATCTTCATTAAAGCCAAATACACCTTGAGACTGATTAAACAGTACAACTCACTTGAACTACTCCAGGTACAACTAACTAGAGGTAAAATACCCTACCACATCATTGCTAGCTACAGGTCACACACTATAAACCAAGAGAAGCACACTGCCTACCTGGACTTGCTAGAGTCACTATACAGCCAAACACTTTAATAATGGGAGATTTCAACTATCCTTTCACCAACTGAGTGACCTACATGAATGCAAACATGCTTGCACTGAGGTTCCTGGACTTTGTAAATACAAATGCCCTGAAACAGTTAGTCTGCACCCCCACAAGGGGTTCAAGTGTCCTCCTGGACTTGGTACTCACCAACATGGGGGGAGGTTACTGCGTTACCCCCTGTGTGTTTTCCTCCCTGGTAAGGTCAGACCATAAATCTGTCTCATTCAAAGTAACAATCAGACTTTACAGCTCCACAGGAGCAAAAAAAAAAATGAAAAATATCTCCAAAGCAAACTACACCCTGCTAAGCGATGGCATAAAAAGTTTCAATTCCCCTGCTAACATAACCACAAACTATGCAGAGGAGTACACAAATGCCCTGTATAACCACTTAAACAACTGCATAGCTGTGGCTGTACCTAACCAGGTCAAAACCAGATCCTCCAGAAAAACAAGCCATCCTGGTCGAACTCAAGAATAAATAGGTTATATAATAAAAGAAACTGTTATATAAGAACAAGACATAACTTACTTATCAGAGGAAGAATAACATCCACAGTTTGAACAACCAAATCAGATATCTTAAAAAGTCCTCTAAAGCTAGGTACAAGGCTAAACTAGCACCTCTAGCTAAAGATAATCATAAGGCATTCTTTAGCTATGTCTGAAATCTAAAAGGGAATGCCGAGCTATGTGCCAACTTATGGTGGATGGTATCACTCATACTGAACCAGAGGAAATTGCCAACCTGCTAGCTGACAGATATGGTACAAACTTCACCTGTCTATCCCACCAGCCATACCCCCCAAAGCATACCTGACACCAGTTTATTACCTAGTATATCCAAGAGCAGGTCATATCTGTGCTGTCCAAGGCCAAGAACATTGTTTTTATGGAACCAGATAACATCCCAGGCTGCTTACCAAACAATCGAAAACAAGACCTAGTGGAACCACTTGGCACTCTCTTTAGCCACAGCATGAGCAGTGGTTTTGTTCCAGCAGAGTGGAGAACAGCAACAGTAATCTCCTGGCATAAAGGGGGTCCATCAACCAACCCTGGGAACTATAGATCCATAAGTCTAACCAATCTTATCTGCAAGGCCATGGAAAGAATCATCATGGACCTTATCAACAAGGAAAAAAGGCAACATTCTGACTATTGACCCAACCCAGTTTGGCACTGTTAAGGGTATATCATGCTTAATAAACCTGGTGGACTTCTTTGAGAATGTCACCAAAGCCCCGGATGAAGGCAAAACAGTACATACTACCTATCTTGACATAACCAAGGCTTTCAACACAATCCCCTACTCAGGTATCATTAAGAAACTGTCCCAACTGGAGATTAACCCATACATCACTAGATGGGAAGCCAACTGGCTCACCAATAGAATGCATGCTGTCAAAGTTGTGGATTGCACCTCTACCAGTAGACGAGTTACCAGTGGTGTATCACAAGGATCTGTGCTGGGCCCTCTACTGTTTGGAATCTATCTGATGGATGTTCAGGTGAAAGTGGACAGCCTATAGCTTACCAAGTTCGCTGATGGTTGCAAACTGGGTGCAATCACTGAGTCCCCCAATGATGTTAACATATTACAAAAGGGGCTAACACAGACAAATGACTGGTGCCAAAGCCACGGACTAAAACTAAATGCAAAAAAGTGCATTATTATCCCCTTTGGCAAAGAGGAAGTCTCTGCAAATTACAATAATGACATCACCCACCCTAAGCTCAAACTCAGTAGTGCGAGATTTATGAACACAGGTTCATAGCAACCTAAACTTCGATCACCATGTGTCCACAGTGGTAATGAAAGCCTTCTACATTGTGCATCTCATGAGTAAGGGCATCACATCCAAGACTAAGGATGTTATAACTTCTCTGTACTCGACCCTCATCAGACCACTAATAGAGTACAATGCTTCCTTTTGCATGTACTTCACTAGACACCTGCATCAGCTGGACAGACCACAGAGGTTTTTCACTAAGAAAATTCAGGGTCTCCAAAACATGACCTACATGGAAAGACTGAAAGCCCTGTCACTGTATTCTGTATCCTACAGGCTGCTGAGAGGCGACTTGTGCCTGGCCTACAAAGCAGTCTTTGACCCTGCTCTAATGGAAATGTTACACGTCTGCAAATCAAATGGGACAAGAGTCACTCACTTCAGGATCTCAACCTACCCTGTGACATTAACAGAACATGCTGGACAGATTGCTATATCTCCCAGAGATTGCCGCTCCTCTGGAATAAACACCCAATTCATGTGAAGCAGAGCTCCTCAAAGACCCTATTTCAGCGTAACCTAGACAATTTGATGGGAGAAGGTAAATTCACCCCAGGGGTGGCACCTATGTCCCTCATGGGCAGGTTCAGTTGGTGCTGATCATAGACTCACTCTACAGATAAAGACCATCTAACAATGATTAGTTAGGGAACACGGGTATAATATGACTAGGCTTGTAAAGGCCCTAGGGCCATTAACCTAGTAACCGCCTATGAATCTATTTATTTATTTGTTTATGTATTAGGCATGATAAGATATAGAGACTTCCTCAAGGCTGTAAAACAGTCTTTGTTATGTAGCTTAATTATGAGTTGCCTTAATTTATGATTATATAAACAGAAATGCAATGCTACAATTATTTGCAACACCAAAACACTAACTGCAACCCATGTGCAGGGGCTACCTTTACTACAGACTCCATTATGCCATAGACTGATACAAGGTAGCATGTGAATGTTTATGAAGTGTTACATAATGGGTGGATGGTTACAGGTTAGTAGAAAGCTTTGAATTGATTACATCTGCCTGAAGTCAATGAAGTGAGTTATATTTTTTTATTTTACATTTCTTTACCAGCATGGTACACTGGTCGCAACTGACCATCTGCAGGTACTGACCTGTTCAAATAATTTAAAAAGAAGAAAACATAGAAACAGAAAGGCAGCAAGTTGTACATATCAAAAACAGAACAGAAAGTAACAACATATAAGAAAAACTGTACAGTAGCAATTAATAGGTGTAGCAACAAATATGAGAGAATATACATTTTACAATTTTACATAATTATATTTCAGGTTTACATCATGGTGGAAATGCTGTGAGGTAATGCAAGTCAAGGCAGGGAGAGCAGGTGAAGTAAAGTTAGGAGATAGAAGTTGAGAGAGAGAAAGACTAAGGCTAGAGGATAAAACATCATGGCGAACAATGACCATTAGTATCAGCTGATCGTGCTGTTTTTATATTACCTTTCTTTTCATCATCTGTACCTTTTACATGTAACACAATCATTATTTTCTTGACATGCTGGCAACAAAGTAAGCATTCTATCCACTATGACACTTACTAAGAACTTCTTACAGCTCAACACTAGCTCTATACGTATAGTAATTTCTGCACTGATTGGCTTAGACCAACATCAGATGTACCAAAACTGACTAGTCTAGCTGGTACTCATTCATCCCTCTGCATCAAGACTAAGCTCTTGCCTTTGACTAAGGATCTATCTCAAAGCTCATGTATTGGTTATTTATTTATGTGTTTTTTTATTATTTATTAATTTATCAAATCATAACAACAATAACTATTCCTCTATAAAGCTAAAGAAAAAAGCTAAAGGGACATACAATAGGAACTTAGACAATGAGTCAAGGAAGTTGACATTGAAGGATCTATACAGTGGATCTATACTAGGATATTTAATGGCTCTGGTTTCATTTCTCGTTTAAGATTAAGAATAATTATTCTTGTTAAACATTGCCTGCCTCCAGCTTAATTTGTAAAAGCAGAGTTCTAGAAAAAAATTCACAAGATTTAACAGAGAATTCAGACATGGATTTGATTTATAATGTATTAATGGTGATCTTTCTGTTGCCACTGTATCCTTTTGAATACCTCTTTCTTGATGTCCCCTCTCTGGGCAGTTCCCAGGGCTTTTTTGGGGATTATACATGCTGGTACTGCATACTGGCACCTTGGCTGCAACAATTGGTCACGGCATAGATTGCCCATGCTGGCCAGGAAAGGGTCTGCTGGCCAGGAGATTAATTTTCTTTTAATTAAAAAAAAATTACGTTTTTTTAAGGACATTCTTCTTTAAGTCTGTTGTGTCTGTGTGACTGATTATTTACGTCTTCCTCATCCACGCTCACAGAATTTGAATTCTTAAAGATGTTTGGACTGCAGACCACAACTGGACAAGTGAGAGGTAGGTATGTGTGTGCATGTGTGTTAAGTGTTTAAGAGGTGTGAGTGTGTGTGTGTGTGTGTGTGTGTGTGTGTGTGTGTGTGTGTGTGTGTGTGTGTGTGTGTGTGTGTGTGTGTGTCTGTGTGTGTCTGTGTGTGTGTATGTGTATTTGTGTGTGTGTGTGTGCGTAAGAGGCAGCATACCCCTCAACTGTCCAGGTTTTTGTAGTATTTCAAATTTCTGCCCCATATTTTTGTCTGTTTCTAAAAAAAGGATTGAAGTTGCTAAATAATGACAGACATTTGAGTTTTAGACTTCATATCCTTTAGAAAAATGCATACTAACACAAATCCTGTTATTCTAACAATTTTCTAAGTTCATGATAGCAATATTTATAATCTGTCCTTATTTATGCCTTTGTCCATATTTCTTTCACTAAGAGGTTGAGGTGGGTGTGCGAGAAAATGCCCTAGTTAGGGCTAGCAAGTGGTTAGTAATTATTTAGGCTCAAACCTTGTACCTTAGCCATAGGAAATAAGTGCCTGAATCCTCTACCCCAACTACCAAGCTACATTTTTCAAGGAACTGGCTTTCAGGTGCATTTTTCAAGGAATTTAGTTTCAAGTACATTTTAAAGGAATTGTGAGCTTCAAGGGATGAGAAGTTTACTGCTGCCCATGCTAAGTCTGTTTACAATATGCAACTATTTTGTTTAGCAAATGTTATCACTATTGTGCTATAGAATTTTAAAGCTTTGTCAGTAACACAACAGGCAGCCTACTTGCATTTTGATGCAGAAGGCTGTGGGTTCTACTTTCACAGCATGTAGACAAATTGCTGATATTGTGTTGTATTTTAAGGGGGTGATGTGCTGCAGTCCTGAGTATGTCCTACTTTGGATAAGATGCCATCCATTTCCTATTGCAATATTAATAGCTTACCATTTTTTTAATATAACATAGTCAATTTATTCTTTAAGGGTAGCAGGCACTGAATTTGTAGATGAAACAGTGAAATATAAAGTTTGCTAGCATCAATCTTTTCATTAGTTACAGATCTCTTTAATGTAGAATTATTCAGATGACTTTTATTTGTGCAGAGATTGTGCATATTGATTGATATTCATGAATTGTAATGCCAAAAGTTTGAATGGTCTTTTCTGGTTGAAATGTTCTGAATTGCGCAGTTTTGTAATTTTTGATTCATATGTTTTATTTCATTGCTTACTGGAAAAATGTTCAAAACTATAAATTTAAAACACGGTCTAACAAGTGATGCTGTATTATACAAGGGATATAATTTAACTATTAAATATTATAATTTAATACAACCAGAAAGGTGAATCAAAGAACTTTTACATGGTCCTAAAAATGTGTGCAAGGGGCCTATAATCTGAAAACAGCCCAAACATAAACTTAATCCACCACAAGCTAGATGTATTTTCTTTGAATGTGGGTTTCAATACTGTTTTAGTGAATGTGAGTTTCAAAGGCAGAGAAGTTTTAATGCTGTCTGTTTTCATTGTGAGACTGTATTGCTTTGTTTAGCAAATGTCTATCAGTGTTTTTGCTATAAAATTTGAAATGTTGTATCTTTCGGCTTTTCCCAGTTAGGGGTCGCCACAGTGGAACTCCGGTCCGCTAATGATTGGCAGTAGATTGTTACGTACCAAGTTGCCAGCCCTGATGCGCAACTTTCAATGAAGGTACGCCCATTCACACATGTCTCCACACAGAAAACGCTTTAGCTGAGAATCGAACAGGACAACGTCTTACTGTGAGGTGACAATGCTACTGCAGCACCACCACCACAGGGTCAAGTTTTAAATTAAATCCAAATATCTGTAATCATTGTAGAAGTAAAGAGAAAATAGTATGCACACTGAGAGTTTTGAACAGTGTTTATGGCAACTGGCGAGAAATGGAGAAATAGCCAAGTAATGGGACAATGTAATGGCTGTGTGGTGAGGGCTAGTGTGGAAGGTTGCCCCAAATGCAATGTATGCGTAGCACCACCTTTTTGTTTAAAAGAAAGCACTGGCAGTGCCCCTAAATAATTAAGCAATGAAGATTCCAGTTTTAATAGAATAAATGTCCATCTTGTATCTTCAACCATTATTTCTTCATGTGGTCACAAGTCCACCAACAATACTTGATGTCTGCTGACCTGTGGTTGCAATACCAACATGCATCTGTTTTTCTTATTCGCATTTTACAAAAAATTTCAATAGTATAATGAATATCCTGGATTATTTTATACTGAATTAGTCTACTTATAAATGATGTATAAGATTTTAAGAATCCATACATCTCTGGCCAATTAACAGTCAGTTCTTTTGAAAATAAGTTGCTCTATCATTTAAATCCAGATTGGGAACTTGAATCTTATTCTGATTAATTATCTCACTTCTTCATCAGTTCTTTTATATCATCCTCACAGGGAAGTTTGCACAATTCCAGCAATTCTTCCCTTTTCAGTTGCAAAGCATATCAAGTTGTAAAACTGTTTAAACTATGATTTTACAACTAAACAAAACTTTGTCTAATCCTCTCTCACTCTCTTTCTCTCCCCATCTCTCCCTGTTCCAACCTGCTTCATTGATATAATTCATTATATCTTCTAAAACTTGTGCTACTACATGGTCTCCATCCCTTTGAATCCACAAATTCCTTAATGGTATTATCATCCTAAATGGCAAGTTTTATTTTGTGATGGAAATAAGCCCTCAACACTGTAATTTGGGACCATGTTCTCATAATATATCCTAGAGGTCACTTCTGATTGAGAACATTGTAGTTTAGCAAAACATTTATATAACAGTATATTTGCATATAATTCTATACTGGGAAGCTCTGTTCCTTGAAATCTTTATGGTTATATCAGTTCTCTCAAGGGGGATTCATGAAGATCCTTCCCTCAAGAGAACTTTCTCCAATAGCCATCTCAGGACTTGTATCAAATTTATGGAAATTATTCCTACAAAATGAAACAAATGAAACACAGGATACAATATCATCAACATCAAATACTTTTTTATTGAATTAACTTTATCTAGAAGTAAAAATGAGCTTTGAATATTTGTTTTTCCTCTAGTATATTTGCATAATTAAGTTGAAGAGTATTTTTATTAGTATAATATACCCATAAGAATTTTAACAGCATAAGCACTGGAATTTGTTTTGTTCCCTCTACCCCATTTACTAAATTTACCTAATCACCTGTAAAACATTTGTTTAATAACTTCCTGAATCATTCCTATAGAATTCCTAACAATTAGTGAGAAATAGTCTGCATATGCAAAAGCTGAATCCTTGCTGCTATTTATATTTGTGCCTGTCTGACTTTGAGTTTTCTTAAGTGTTAAATGATTTAAGGTTACTAAGAATAGGGTTGAAGATAGCAGACAACCTTGCCTTACTACTACAGTGGGAGTGGAAACTAAGGTAAGCTTTTCCCAGTTAACATTATATAGGTATTTATTTATTTACATTTGTTTACCGGGAAATTCCGACTGGACGCAGGTCCTTTTTCATCGGATGCCCAGGGAGAAAAGCTCCACATCATGTACATAATAGAGATACAAAGTTGCAGCAATAGTAAACAACATTACAGGTTGTTGGCTTTAATACAATAACAAGATATTGATTATCAACAGTATATACAGAAAATGTGCAAGTTAAGACAGTTTCTTGTCATTTATAATATTAGTAACAAAGTTATCAGACAAGACGTTAAAGTATGTAAATGAAAATCCTGATCATAGTTTTTCATATACTATGTTACAACAAATCAGAATTGATTTGAGAGGGGGCCATGGCAGTTGAAATTAGAGGAGTATGAGCTGATGTGGAAGATTAGAACTGCAGCACATATACCGCCAATATGGATCAATTAAAAGTATTTTAAAGCTTAAAGCTTTAAGTAGATGATATACTGGATTTACAATTTGTGAATCTTAGTGGTGGGTTAGGTGTTTAGTATTGCTATTATGGACAATTTTACAATTCTGGCTAGCTTACGAAATTAAAGACCTATATAAAAAAGTTCACAAAGGCTGTTAGCTATTTTAAAGTATCTTAAAATATTTTAAAATATTTTAAACATTTGAAATGTTTTAAAATAATTTATGAAAATGTATTTAATTGTTATATGGTTATTAATATGGAAGTATATGTTTTAGTATTGTTATGATGTGATTATCTGTGAATTTAATATGGTTTTAATATGTTTAAATGGTTTAATGCATATAGCAATTGATGCAATGGCAGTACATATATTATGTATATATAAAAAAATGTTTTAGCCTGTATTTATGTAGCTATATGCCCTTAAGGAACCTAATTAGGTAGGATAATTGAATTATTATTAGTTGACGTTGTATAAAAGGTGTGGTTTCTCAATGATTAATTGTCTGAAGAAGTTGGGGCAGAGACCCCTTTGAAAGCACTTACAAGTATAGTAATAAAATCTGTTTTTATAGCTGTTGGTCATTGAGTCAAGTTCTATTGCTGCTGCTTAGATCCTTGCGTGTTTGGTTTTGAAGTTGTTAAGTTTTTTACACAGTTTGTCAGTTTTTATCAGTGGATTATGGCAAGCGGCAACTGCAGTGGCTCACCAACGCAATTTACACAGCAGGACGGAAACGCTGGTACTACCACACTTATTCCCTCGGAGGTGAATGCCATAGGGAATTTAACAGCACTTGTGAACTTATTGCTGGGCTGGGTGGACAACCTGATTTAGAAATTAGAGGAAAGGCAAGTTCCTTTCACCTCCCACCAGAATCAGCAGATGGAGACAGAACGGACTAATTTTTTAGAAAGCAACATAGTAGAGAGCTCACTACAAGCTACACCTGACGGAAATGCGAATAATATCCGCATTGACATCCATAGCAGGCTGCCCACTTTGCAACAGCCAGATGCCAATATTGTAAACTTAGGGAATACAACTAGAGATAATGCGATTCCTACTACGGCTAACCTGCTAAACCAAAAAGATTTCTTTGGCAATGGGCCTTATGGTAGAGCAGAACCCGAACGGAGTGGTGCGGTAAGTAACATCAACAATTTACTTAATGACTTTGATTATAAACTGTTCAGATGCTGCAAATTACAACTTGAAGCGGCTTATCTAAAGGAATGTATTGATAGGAAAATCATTCAAAAAGGGTTACGCCAGTGGCGTTACCCTGTGGGGCTAATTGATAAGTCTGTTTTTCACCAAGAACTGCTCGGCTTGTTTGACAAACAGGGCTTTGAATTCTTACAGTCTTTGATTAATTTTTATAATGTCAAAATTAACGATTTAAATGCTGACTTGGAGATATTGGAACACGTTATTAACATTGACAATGAATTTCCTAGGTACAGATATTACTATGCTAGGATTTTTTCTAGCATATAAGCTACTCTTGCTAAGTTATTAGAAAATAAAAAAAGAAAAATAACCAGAGATTTAAATGATTATGCTAATAATAAAGCATATCCACCCCCACCAAAGGCATCTTATAACCAGGTTCCCTCAAGTAATATAACCAAGAATGGACCTTATAGTGGGACTGAAACAAGTAACCAATTGGTTGATAATGAGGCTGAAAACACACAGGCTTTACGCCATAGTGAAAGAATAATTAATAGAGCTCAAGAAAACCGAGGGGGACAAGAGCAGCCTAATAATAGTAACCAGCCTAATAACAACAACCAGAACAATCAGCAGGATTTTCAAAGTGTTCGAACAACAAGGTACAACAACCGGAACAACAACAGGAATCAGGGTCAGAAGAAGAACCGTCGCAATCAGCGAAGGAGATGATAGTGGTCGAGCAGGAAGGACCACAAATCCTTCTTAGCACACAGGGGGACTTTAATATTTTCAGTTTTACAGTATTGACAATCGAGCAGGAAATGGTAGATTTTTTTGCTAAAGGGTTGTCATTTGCCCCTGATAGAAATATAGATGCCGCTAGAACTATCATTGACCTTAAGTTGTATGTACGCAAATTAAATTTAGCCTCATTGATGGGTACAAATACGTTGTTGACCAATACCCTGAGGGTATCCAGTGTGTTTAACCCTCCTTTGCATGGAACACTAAGCACTTTTGAAAAAATGTGTGAAATGGATATGATTTATGCAAGGTGGGATGCACACTGGGGTAAGTAATAGAAAGAATATCACACGGAAGGAAATTGTATTTATTGACCTAATAAACCAATGTAATATCAGGGTAATGAAACCTGATAAAGGTGGAGGCTTGGTCTTCATGGACCAAAGTGAGTATAATAGAAGAATGGAAGAATACTTATCTACAAACATATATACACGTTAGCATTAACAAAATTAATGTGGCTTATAAAAGAATCAAAGGCATAATAGAGGATTTATTTTTGGAAGGGATGATAGATTTAGATATGTATCACTATTTAATAATGGTTGACCCAAAGATACCTGTTCTTTTTGGGTCCCCTAAGCTGCACAAGAGTTATGTAAACCCACCATTTAGACCCATAGTTGATGGGAGGGGATCTATAACGTACTCGTGCTAAATGCATTGATAGCATCCTCAAACCACTTATTAGAGATGAGCCTCAATTTGCAGAGACTCCTGGAGCTTTTTAGAGAGTGTCAATAAGCTCGAGTATAATGAAAATTATATCTTTCTCACAACTGATGTGAAAGATTTATACATAGTGATATCACAGGCTTTGGGTATAGCTTGTACTAGAGAGTTTATGTTTGCAAAAATAGTGGATGATAATAATATTAACTTGGTAGAAACACTACTGGAATTGGTTCTAGCTAACAACTTTATGATGTTCAATGGTCAGTTTTTTCTACAAACCACATGAGTGGCTATAGTCTCACCCTGTGGGGGTAGTTTTGCAAACTGAGTGATGGCACAATGGGAGCGGTCCCTGTTGTTTAATAATGAGATGTTCCAACAAAATGTCGTACGGTACACTAGGTACCAGGGCGACATGTGTTTAATATGGAAAGGAGCAGTGGACCTGATTGAGGCCTTTATTCTGAACATAACAGGTATGACAGAATTTTTAGAATTCACATATAATATTGAACATGACAGTATTCATTTTTTGGATGCTACATTGATTAAAGATAGGATTAATTCTAAATATAAAACTGTAATTTATAGGAAACCTACCTATTCGAACAGTTTCTTACATTTCTCCAGCTGCCATCCCTACCATCAAAAGAGGGCTGTAGTCAAAGGACAGATGGTTAGGGCTGCAAGGATGGTTTCAGACAATACTGATTTTATGGAGGAATGTGAACTTTTGAAAACAATTTTTATTAGAAGAGGGTATCCAGAAATATTTATCAACGAAATTACGATTGAAGTAAAGGCCAAGAGAAGATCAGGACATTTTAGTCCCTTATTAAACAACAATAATAATAGTATTATCGTAGCTGATTTTGGACAAGAGAGCATTAATTCGATAACACAAACTCATAGCTTGAGTCTCAACTTCTTATTCACATATTCCACAGACTATAAAAGAATAAGAGAATTTTTTGTTAAAAACTGGTCTATTATTTTGGAAGATAGTGGGTTGAGTAAGAAGTTGGGCTCAAACCCGGGGTTTACATATAGAAGAGGGCCGAATTTGAAGTGCCTTTTAGAGAAAAAGAATAGTAATAAGAAGCCTTTAGGTATGAGAAAATGTGGGGCCTGCAATCAATGTAAATTTATAAAATTAGGTAAACAAACAATAATTAGAGGGAAGTCATATACTATTAATGGAACATATAATTGTGACTCTAAGGGGGTGGTATACCTCGCAATTTGCCAGTTGTGTACAGCATATTACATTGGGAAAACAGAAAGAAAATTCAGGCAAAGAATATACAAACACCGATATTGCATCAATAGAGGTGATAATTTAAATGCTTTAGCAAAACATGTTAATGAAAATCCTGATCATAGCTTTTCATATACTGTTTTACAACAAATCAGAATTGATTTGAGAGGGGGGGCATGGCAGTTGAAATTAGAGGAGTATGAGCTGATGTGGCAGATTAGAACTGCAGCACATATACCGCCAGGCTTGAATGAATATGGATCAATTAAAAGTATTTTAAAGCTTAAAGCTTTAAGTAGATGATATAATGGATTTACAATTTGTGAATCTTATTGGTGGGTAAGATGTTTAGTATTGCTATTATGGACAATTTTACAATTCTGGCTAGGTTACGAAATTAAAGACCTATATAAAAAAGTTCACAAAGGCTGTTAGCTATTTTAAAGTATCTTAAAATATTTTAAAATATTTTAAACATTTGAAATGTTTTAAAATAATTTATGACAATTTATTTAATTGTTATATGGTTATTAATATGGAAGTATATGTTTTAGTATTGTTATGATGTGATTATCTGTGAATTCAATATGGTTTTAATATGTTTAAATGGTTTCATGCATATAGCAATTGATGCAATGGCAGTACATATATTATGTATATATAAAAAAAATGTTTTAGCCTGTATTTATGTAGCTATATGCCCTTAAGGAACCTAATTAGGTAGGATAATTGAATTATTATTAGTTGACTTTGTATAAAAGGTGTGGTTTCTCAATGATTACTTGTCTGAAGAAGTTGGGGCAGAGACCCCTTCGAAAGCACTTACAAGTATAGTAATAAAATCTGTTTTTATAGCTGTTGGTCATCGAGTCAAGTTCTATTGCTACTGCTTGGATCCTTGCGTGTTTGGTGTTAAAGTATGTAAAGACAACTAGCTATTTCTGACTATGGTTAGTAGTGGCAGTAGTATAGTTGGGTTAAGAGTCTAGGTGGGGGGGGGTAAGTGTGAGGGTGTTAGTCTGGATTAGAACAAGGACAAAGCCAGTGCAAATTTAAGTGGAATTTGAGCACAGTCTTGAAAAGGCTGCTGGAAGGTAGAGTAGTTATAGAGGGTGGAAGACTGGTCCAAAGTTTAGATATGGTACATGAAAATATGGCTTCTCCTGCTGAGTTTTTGGGTTTGATAACAGTGAGTTGATTTTTGTTGCTTGATCTTAGGGGCCTAGTGGGGTGATAGGGTTGGAGAAGGGTTTGAAGGGAAGGGATGTTAAGGGGGTGGTTAATATGTTGATGAGCGAGGGTGAGTTGATTAAATTGAAGGAGTTGTGGGAGTTCTAGCCAGTTTAGTTCTTTAAGGGAGATACAATGATGGCTGCAGTAGGAGGTTCCAGTGGCAAATTTAACAATTTTGTTGTAACAAGCATCCAGCTTGTGTAGGCTTGTCTGTCTAAGGTTGGTAAGTATGGGGGATGCATAGAGTAGGGTGGAGATTAGCTGGGAATTGGCTATAGAGATTCTAGCTGCCTTGGTTAGGAATTGGCGGCTTCGATATAATGCACCAAGTTTCTTGTGAACTTTTTTTTATTGTGAGAGATAAGTGGGTGTCAAATCTAAATTTGTTGTCTATTTCCACACCAAGTAATTTTGTATGTTTTGATGGAGAGATGATGGTATTGTCTTTAGCAAGAATGTTGAAGTGGGGGTGTTTTGGGTGGCTTTGGAAGGTTGGAACAGGAGAAGTTTTGTCTTACTTGAGTTGAGTAAGAGCTGAGCATTGGATAGCCAACTTTCTACAGAACAGAATGATTCCTGTGTGATTTGTTGTAGTTCTGGTAGAGTGCTGGCAGAGCAGATCAGAGTAGAGTCATCTGTGTACTGTATAAGTGATGCTTGTGTGGTGGCAGTATGTAGGATGTTAGTGAAAAGTGAGAATAGCAGAGGGCCAAGGATAGACCCTTGGGGAACTCCGAGAGTAACTGGGAGGCAAGGTGATGTGTTATTGTCCCAGATTATTGATTGCTAGCATCCATGTAGATAGCTGTGGAACCAGTTGCAGGCTGGTTGTGAGAAGGAGAGGTTGGGGAGAGTAGAGAGTAGTAGCTCATAAGATACCATGTCAAAGGCCTTTCAGAGATCAAGAAATATGGCAGTAGAGAAGAGGCCATTGTTTTTGTGATGATGTATAGTGTTGGTGAAGGAGAGCAGAGCAGAGGTAGTGCTGTGATATGGCCTGAAACCATGTTGGGTTTTGGAGAGGAGATTATTAGCTAGGAGGTAGTTGGAGATCTGGGTGCTGATAAATTTTTCAAGTATCTTGGAGAGAGGGGAGAGG
The DNA here is from genome assembly GCF_019279795.1 of Protopterus annectens. Lineage (NCBI taxonomy): Eukaryota > Metazoa > Chordata > Ceratodontiformes > Protopteridae > Protopterus > Protopterus annectens. Next base: position 1,340,070,662 of record NC_056725.1, read on the forward strand.
ATAGCAATGGTGTGGTAATTGGAGAGGTCAGTGGAGGGGGTGCCTTTGTGGAGGGGAATGATGTGGGATATTTTCCATATCGAGGGAACATAGCCTTCTGTTATGGAATGGTTAATTAGAATTGAAATTGGGTAGGCTAGTGCATCAGATGTAATTTTCAAGTATTCAGAGGGGAGGTTGTCCGCTGTGAGTTTGGTGGGTTTAAGTTTTGGCAATAGTCTTTTTATGTTGGAGGTAGGTACTGAGGTGTAGAAATAAAGAGGAGTGGGGGGTTAGGGTTAGGAGTTGGGGGGCTGTTGTAGGGAAGTGTTGTTTGTTTAGAGATATTATAGTTTCAGTGACGTGTTTGCTAAAGGATTCAGCAATACTGCTGGAGGAGGGTGGAATGGACGGTTGGGGGTATCAACCTTCCCTGGGTGGAGGATATTGTTAATAGTGGACCAGAATTGCTTAGCATTGTGGTTGGTAGAGTTTAGGGTGGATTTATAGTAGAGGGATTTGTCTAATTTTATATGCTTTTTGGCTTTATTGCGCAGTGCAAGGAATGATTGCCTATCTGAGTCATTTTTTGTTAGTCACCAGTGCTCCCAGGCCTTATATCTGGGTTTCATTAGGGTTCTGGTGGTCTTTTGTAACCATGGGGCATGCCTGGATCTGACTTAGGCATTTCTTACAGGAACATGGGTGTTTAGGATGGAGAGGAAGGTACTGTTGAAGAAATGGACAGCCTCATCTAGGTTGAGGTATTTTAGTGGTGACCTGTTAATTTTTTGCAGGGAGGAGATGAAGGAGTTGGGGTTGAATTTGGAATTGTTCCGTATTTGCCTGTGGGTAATGGGCTTCAGACTGTTTGTGTGGTGCCGAATTAGGAAAGTGGGGGAGTGGTCACTAAGACTGTCAGGTAAGAAGCCTGCTAGGTAAAAGTGAGGGACTTTGTTGACTAGGATCCAGTCAAGTAAGGTATGATTGTTAGGGTTTTTGTTGATTCAGGTAGGAGATTGAATGAGTTGAGTGAACCCATGGAGATTAAGGTGAATGGTTGGGAGACTGTTATTACAGGATAGCCAGTTGATGTTAAAGTCATTGAGAATGATGGTTTCCTGGGGTAGAGATAGAGTAGCCCAGCTCAGGAGATTTTCTAGGGGTGTGATATTTTGCCCTGGTGGGAAATAGCATCCTATGATATTGATTGTTTTGTTTGGGTTTAGTTTGAGATTGGCATAAAGGATTTCTTCATTGTTGTGGTGAGGGGAGGATGAGTTCAGGAGTTGAATATTGAGGTGGTGTTTAAATATCAGTGCTACACCACCTCCTTTTTTGGACACTCTATCTATGCGAAGAATGTTGTATTCAGGTGGAAATACTTCCTCACTTTTGATGTGAGGTTTGAGCCAAGTTTCAGTTATGAAGAGAATATCTGGGGAATATATGCGTATGCTGGCGTGTAGTTCTTGGATTTTACTGCATATGCTTCTGATGTTTAGGGACATTATAAGTAGGTCTGTTGTTTTCTTGTTGGCTAGGAGTTGAGTTGTGGGGGGTTGCTTGAACTAGGGTTTGTGGTTGGGTTGGATTTGGGAGGACCAGGGTTTGGATGGATGTCTCCAGCAAGGGCTAGTTTATAGTGGGTGTTTAGGATATGTTTTATATACATAGTAAATTGCTTATGATATCTTAGGGAGATTTTATTTTGAGTGTGTTAGGTGTTTGGTAATGGAGTGTGTGTATTGGGAGGATGGTTTTGGTGGCAGGGGTTGTGTAGTTATATTGTAAATGTTTGAGGGAGGGTGTTGAGAGAGTATAGTGGAAGTTTTTGGAGCATGTGACTGTAGAGCCTTGGTAGGATATAATGTGAGGTAGAACTACACATGTTAGAATTGTTATTATGTTAGGTAGTAGCATGATTGTGTTGGGATGTAGGGGGAGGGGTGAGTAGTGGTGTAGCCTAATTGCTGGCAATTAAGGGTGCGGTTAAGGCCAAGAATAAATGTAGAGGTACTTGGGGCGGATGGGAATAGGGGGCAGGGAGGGGAGTGAAGTGAGCGTAGCAAACGGAGTGGGCTAGAACGCCCCAGGCTAAAGATTGCAGGGTAAGTGTCTAAATAGCCAAATTGTTTGGAGTTTTTAGAATCTAGTAGGGAAAAACAATTTATAGACCTAATTTCAGCTATGTCCTTTCTGGGTAGATACCTAGTTTGAAGCAGACAAAAAGTGGCAGTTTAAGTACCTTTTGCCTCTATTTTACAAGTGGGCAATTCCAGTGTATCTACTGGGTTACCTTTTTTTCACCTAGAGCTTTATCTTGGTTCACTGATAACTAAAAAGAAAAAAAAAATAACTGGGGAATGTATTTACAGCAGATGGGGGTGGAGGTGCAGCTGCTGCCCCTAGCCATGTGGGTAGAGCTAGTTATTTTTGCTTTAGACCAGGTACTTTCTACAGTAACCAGCTAAGAGGGAAATGTAGCTAGACACCTACAGTAATCTATCTTCTTTCCAAAGCCCTTGAGTCCTTGTGACTGGTTTCTTCACTGCAGGTGTGGTCAATGGCCAAGGATTCAGCAAGCGGGGGACTGAGAGAGAACCCGTTCGCAGGGACTGTGTTCACTAAATGAAAAGATGGGGAAAAAAGAATTATTACGTTAAGGTCTCTGAAAGGGGAATGAGAGAGAAGTGCTATAAAAAGTAATTGAAATAATAAATTATCACCCAGGCAGGAAGGGTATTGGGTTTAAGAGTAGCAGCATGTTACACTATTTACATAGGTACAAAGTGTTTAGTAAAAAAGGCTCAGGCAACTACTATGCATACGCATATGAAGCCCTTGACATAAAAAATACCTTACTTAGTGTTATGTAACGGATAATTTAGGTAGCCAATGAATTTAAAGAGACAGTTCTATCACAGCTATAGCAATAGTAAACTATCAACAATTGTATACAACAGTGCTTAAATATTGCAACACAGACATTTACATATCTACATTGTTATAATATTTCTCATGGTGCAGCAGTTAAAACAACTAAGGATCGCTCTGACTTGGCAGCAAAACAGGACTTTAGCCATAATATGGTGTTTTGTATTTAACTTATTGCTTTCCCTCAAACTGAATCATAGAACACACAGTCACACTGCTTAGCATGTATTTTAACTAAAACATATTTACTAAACAAAATTGATGAGGAGTAGCAACCCAGTTTGATACTATAGCATCTGTAAGTGCTAGCAGCACTAAGCACACTAAGTACCAAGTCAGACTGGAAAATGATACATTGTAACACTTTGTCTACAACTTTTATAAATAGGAAACCAGTTCTGCAATGGTAGCCATGCTGAGAGTAACAAAGCAATAGAACAATTGAGTTTGTAGAGACCTTAGCTGCAATGTAAAAAAATAAAGCTCAAACACTTGCAATGAGATACACTACGAGCTTAAGGGAATTGGCAGCTGCTGTGAGTAAGCCAAGATGGCTCCAGGAGTTTAAAAAAACTTTGCTGAGCCAATATTGGAGGAGGGGGGTGGGAGTAGTTACAGGTAATGAGAAGTAGTTAGTTCTTGTAATAAATCACACTCAGGAGAAATTGAGTAACAAATGCTGCAAATATCAATCTATAGACCTAAGTTCATGGAACCCCCAGGCTAAAGATTGCAGGGTAAGTGTCTAAATAGCCAAATTGTTAGGCGTTATTAGAATCTAGTAGGGAAAAACAATCTATAGACCTGATTTCATCTGTGTCCTTTCTGGGTAGATACCTAGTTTGAAGTTTAAGTAGCTTTTTGCCTCTATTTTACAAGTGGGCAATTCCAGTGTATCTACTGGGTTACCTTTTTTCGCCTAGAGCTTTATCTTGGTTCACTGATAACTAAAAAGAAAAGGTTAACTGGGGAATGTATTTACAGCAGATGTGGGTGAGGGTGCAGCTGCCTTCCATAGCCATGTGGGTAGAGCCAGTTATTTCTGCTTTAGACCAGGTACTATGTACAGCAGCCGGCTAAGAGGGAAATGTAGTTAGACACCTACAGTAACCTATCTTCTTTCCAAAGCCCTTGAGTCCTTGTGGCTGGTTTCTCCACTGCAGATGTGGCCAATGGCCAAGGATTCAGCAAGTGGGGAACTGAGAGAGAACCCATTCGCAGGGACAGTGGTCAAATAATCTATCTTCTTTCCAAAGCCCTTGAGTCCTTGTGGCTGGTTTCTCCACTGCAGATGCGACCGATGGCCAAGGATTCAGCAAGTGGGGGACTGAAACTAAAAATATTGCGAGAACACCAATAAGTGCCTCTACCAATAAAGGAATAAACGCGATAACCAAACTGTGTATCAATCGCATTTTAATATAATATAATATAACGTAATATAACGTAAAATAACAAAACGGACAACTCCAAACTAACAGACAAACTGATGGTAAAAAGGACAAACTGGTGGAAAAAGAACAAGAAAACAAACAAGCTGGTTAAGCACTTTCACCCAAAAAACTGGGCTTCATCAGAACTGGCTTTCAGTTATTACATCACCAAATTTAAGCCTTTTTTGGTGCCAAAAGGAAGTTACAAATTTAAAGTGATATGCACACTACACTAAGAGGTGTTTTATAGTCATAAACCACCTATCAACCATGCTAGTACAAAACACATATAAATAAATAAAACACATCAAATACAAAAATAAGTGCAGAAATAACTAAACCTGCTAAATGCATCTGGCTGATATTCAAATGTCAAAGATGCGATAAATTGAAAACTGTGAAATGAATAAAGTTAATATATATTTTATGCCAACTATAACATAAAATATGTAAATGCATTCAGTACATACTATAACACACAATATAAAATAAAAATATAAAATATATAATATAACTCAAAAAGTAGCATGTGCTGAGCGATGCTGGACACAATAATATCACACTGTAATATAAAGAAGAATGTGTAAAACTGCGTAACAATTGCATAAAAAATTCCATGAAAATGAACACATTAAAAAATGTGAAATATGGGGAAAAATTGATGTACTAATTACTGAAAAAATGTTTTTTAAATTTTTTTTTAATTTTGTGAAAAAACATTTAAAAAATGTTTTAAAAAAATAATAATGCAAATTTTTTATGCAATAAAAACTAGATGAGATAGTGAATTTTTTACATAATCTCCAGAAATGGTTTTACTGAAATGTATTCATTCAGTCCTGGGGGAGTTGTGGCGTCTAACAAAATTTGCCACTTCGCTTCCTTATATTTCAATAAACCCTTACAATCTCCTCCTTTAGGGCCTGCCTTTATAACTTCTAAAATAATAAACTTAAATATATGGTCAGACCCTTCCCTATCAATATGTCTGTAAAGAGCATTATTATTATCTTTAGTCCTTATACAGTATAAATGGTCGTATATCCTTTTCCTAAAATTTCTCTCTGTTTTTCCTATATAAAAACCAGAGCATTTTTGACATTTACTTAGGTAAACAACCATTTTACTGTTACAGTTACCTGCCTTGCTTGTGATTCTACTCCTATGTACATTATCTAGCTGTAAATGTCTTTCTTCCAAAATATGTTTACACTGATTGCAAGACCCACATTTTCTAGTCCCAATAAAAGTACTCAGTCCACTAGTTTTATTACTGTTGATGTTATAATTCTTTAGTTCCACTAACTGTTTGATATTCATCCCCATTCTATAAATAAAATTGGGTCCATTACAAACTATTTTGGACAAGTGGGTATCATCATCTAGAATGTACCAAAAATTGCTTATAATTTTCTTAATATGGTCAGTGGCCAAATTAAACTGTACAATACATGCTCTATTAAATCTTTCAGGGTTTAAAATTTTGTCTTTTACTGGAAGTACATTCTCCTCTTGTAAATCACACATAGACTGACTACCTAATAAAGGTTTGTACCTAATATTTTGAGAGGACATACTCGCTTTACAAGGTGAATTAAAGGGTTTAACCTCTTTGGTTAAACAGTTACTTCAGAATGGTAGAGGCAAACTGGAGTCTGGCAACCATGGTAGCCAAGGTCTATTTAAGCCACATGAGAAATGAACTTTTAACACAGGTACTGGTTCTTTTCCGTCTTTAGTGACTGACAAGGGGCAATGTGAACTAGTAAGCAATAATAAGCATGTCAATGCCATACCTTGTAATATTAAACCCTGTGGTAGAGGCGAAGAGCAAGCATCAGTGGATAGTTTGGACATACCTAATGGCCAGGGTGCTATTAGAGAAAATGTGACTAATGGACTTGATATACGTGAATCTTTTAACAGTAGTAAAATCAATCTTACAGATTTTGCTTTTGATTTCTCTGTATATGATATTAATGAAGAAGCTTTAAGAACTGGCGCCAAACCTAGGAGAACATTCCCCACTAAAACATATTCCACTGTTACTGGACAAAGTTCACAGCGCAGGAGAGATACTGACAATTTCAATCCTGGCTTGGCCCACAGTGTAGGAAAGATGAATGGGCCATGCGTGGGCAATATTACCAACAATAAATTTAACAATTTTTTGACTGTGAACCACCAAATGGATGAATTTGGAGGCAGCAAACCTACACCGAATCCTGATGGTTCTGAATTTGGGAACTTAAAAAATATGATTTTTATATTAGGCAAAAAATTAAAAAGTATTAATGGGCTTAAAATGGACAATGCCTATTTATCTAAAAATATTGACAAGAAAATTGTGCCTATGGGTTTGAGATTTTTTAAAGTACCATAAGGGGTTGAATTATCTGGTGAAGTGATGAAAGAATTTAATGCTTTTTTTTATGTTTGCGGTTTTAACTTTATGCAGCTGCTTATTAAACACAATGATGAGAAGCTTAGCAAACTAATTAATGAAGCTGAAAAATTAAACAATAGTATTATTGATGATACCTTGTTCCCAGAATAGGAAAATCTATATAATAAACAATTTCAGGAAGCTAATAAATGGGCATCTAATTTAACCAAACGGAAATTCAAAAAGTTAGAAAGGGACAGTGAGCAATATATAAGGAATACAGCTTACAAATGGCCAATTGTCAATAATGACATAGGTTATAATAACTTTAGTGAGGTCCCTCATAATAGAGGTAACAAGAGATTTACACAACAAATTAATAATCATAACCATAATAAGCAAACATATGGGAGAAACAAGTTTGAGGGGGATTTTCAGAAGGAGACGAGAGATTACACCCAACCTTACAGGAACGGTTATCAGAATCATGTGGGGAGAACAAAGTATTAGAAGGAAATGTCAGGAATGCTACTATTTGTCATGGATATGAGAAAGGAAATGATATTGTAAGAAGTTGAAACATTTATAGATACAATAATTTTAACATATTTAATTATACAGATTTAGTCATAGACAAATCACACTTTGACTTACTTGTAAAAGGGATGAAATACATTCCTAACCCGAAATTTGATATTGTGGACACTATAATAGATTTCAAAAAATTCATTAGAAAAATTAATTTAAATATTTACTTCAACAACATTTTTAAAGCAGGTACTGATTTATTTGAGTTTCATACAGATGCTAGCACACAGTTAAAGAAAACAAGTTCATTCACACCCCCGGCCCATCCCAAAGTGGTATTATATGAAAAAATTACAATTAGAGAATTATATCGAGAAACTAAAACATTGAAACAAATAACTAGTATAAATAATTTGACCTCTGAAGAGAGAAAGTCTTTATTGAATATCAGAGAGAATCATAATATCAGAGTAATGAAACCCGATAAAGGGGGTGGAGTTGTCCTATATGACAACATCCAATATACCAAGAAAACCTATGACATCCTTCACTATTCTGGTAATTACCTTTCTATTTCCCTGAACGAGTTGAATATAGCATACTTTAGGATAGATTCCTATATTGAGGAATATTACATTGAAGGACGAATAGCCAAAGAAACATATGAATATTTAAAAGTCAAGTCCCCTAAACTTGCTACTCTCATAGGTATTCCTAAGGTACACAAGGATGTAGTGGACCCCCCTTGAGACTGATTGTTTCAGGAAGTAAATCCAAGACTTTCCCAATGGGGAAATATATAGATACCAAACTAAAATTTTTGTATGAAAAAATTCCACATATGGTCAAGGATTCTTGGATATTTTTAAAAAATTATCCAATAAAAAGGAATTTTGACAATATTTATTTTTTGACCATAGATGTAATTGATTTATTTTCTTGTATACCCAAGGAAAAAGGGTTAGAAGCATTCACCAGTAGTATAAGGAAACATGCGAATATGACATGGGATGACACCTGCTTATTAGAAGAGATGATGGCTATTGTATTAGACAATAACTTCATATTTTTTGAAGGTGAATATTTTAAGCAAATTAGAGGGGTCGTGATGGGAGCAGCGTGCACCCCCATTTACGCTAATCTAGTGATGCTTCATTGGGAAGAAACTGTTTTGTTCAACAGTGAATTTTTTCAATACTTTTTGTATTATTCACGTTTTTTGGATGATATTTATATTTTATGGGAGGCCGATGAGAATAGATTAAAATTATTTTCAAATTTTTTAAATAGTAGTAGTGAATATTTAAAATTTACGCATTCGGTTAATAAAACTGGACTACCATACCTGGACACTTTTATATCATATCAAGACCAGAAATTAAACTCTGTTATATATAGAAAAAATACTTTTTCCAACAACTATTTAGAATATATCAGCTGCCACTCAGAAAAATTAAAGAAAAATATTTTCAAGGGACAATGCATTAGGGCAGCTCGAATGACATCAGGTGATGAACATTTAAAAGTGGAATTGGAATATATAAAAGATTTATTCATACAAAGAGGATATCCTATCAGTATGTTGGAAGATGTAATTACTTATATAATGCATTTTAGAAATATTAGGTACAAACCTTTATTAGGTAGTCAGTCTATGTGTGATTTACAAGAGGGGAATGTGCTTCCAGTAAAAGACACAATTTTAAACCCTGAAAGATTTAATAGAGCATGTATTGTACAGTTTAATTTGGCCACTGACCATATTAAGAAAATTATAAGCAATTTTTGGTACATTCTAGCTGATGATACCCACTTGTCCAAAATAGTTTGTAATGGACCCAATTTTATTTATAGAATGGGGATGAATATCAAACAGTTAGTGGAACTAAAGAATTATAACATCAACAGTAATAAAACTAGTGGACTGAGTACTTTTATTGGGATTAGAAAATGTGGGTCTTGCAATCAGTGTAAATATATTTTGGAAGAAAGACATTTACAGCTAGATAATGTACATATGAGTAGAATCACAAGCAAGGCAGGTAACTGTAACAGTAAAATGGTTGTTTACCTAAGTAAATGTCAAAAATGCTCTGGTTTTTATATAGGAAAAACAGAGAGAAATTTTAGGAAAAGGATATACGACCATTTATACTGTATAAGGACTAAAGATAATAATAATGCTCTTTATAGACATATTGATAGGGAATGGTCTGACCATATATTTAAATTTATTATTTTAGAAGTTATAAAGGCAGACCCTAAAGAAGGAGATTGTAAGGGTTTATTGAAATATAAGGAAGCGAAGTGGCAAATTGTGTTAGACGCCACAGCTCCCCCCAGGACTGAATGAATACATTTCAGTAAAACCATTTCTGGAGATTATGTAAAAATTCACTATCTCATCTAGTTTTTATCGCATAAAAAATTTGCATTATTATTTTTTTAAAACATTTTTAAAATGTTTTTTCAAAAAATTTTAAAAAAATTAAAAAAAATTTTTTTTCAGTAATTAGTACATCAATTTTTCCCCCTATTTCACATTTTTTAATGTATTCATTTTCATGGAATTTTTTATGCAATTTGTATGCAGTTTTACATATTCTTCTTTATATTACAGTGTGATATTATTGTGTCCAGCATCGCTCAGCACATGCTACATTTTGAGTTATATTATATATTTTATATTTTTATTTTATATTGTGTGTTATAGTATGTACTGAATGCGTTTACCTATTTCATGTTATAGTTGGCATAAAATATATATTACTTTATTCATTTCACAGTTTTCAATTTATC
>NC_056725.1:1340085723-1340163223 GCF_019279795.1 Protopterus annectens
TGTGACTTATGTGTACTTTTAAATGGGAGCACACTTTTGTTCTTGACAGTTTAAAAGTTATTAAAAACTGTATAAAACATTTTTTTTCTGTTTTCAATTTATGTTTTGGCGCTGGTGAATTATATTAAAGTGTATTTACTGTGTTTCTACTGGGGAAAAATGCACTTTATGTATTTTACCTACTCATGCTACTTAATTCCCTGAAAAAGAAGCATCATTATCATCTTAACCATGGATAAAACTACCAGTTCCTCAGTCAGACCTTCTTCCAGCCACAAAAAGAAAAAGTTATCTAAGCAGCCTTTGCCACCACAGCAGGCTGGTAATTTTCCTCAGTCACAGGTATGTGACACTGCTGGACAAAGCTGGTTTCTCAGACCAGTTATCTTTTTCCTCATATCCCTCTGGTGTTGTCCATACAACCATTATGGACCACAGGTTAGCTAGGTCCTCTGTGACTGTGGGAGTCCCATCAGTGGGCAGGGACGAGCCATTCTTGTTAGTCTTGGGAGAAGGAGTAGGGAAGGTGCCCTGGCTTAGCCAGAATGTTGTGCCCATCCCTAGGGAACCTGTTGATGCCGTTAATAAACATGTTTGACCCAACTTTAATGTCAAAAAGAAACAGACAACTAAAAATTTGACTCCTTCTGCATCAGTTCCTCTGGACAGGAGTAGTATATTACAACTGACTCATGGTCTTGTACAGGCTATTAACCCTTCTTATAAGGTAATTTTTGGTAAAGGAAAAATGGTTCCTCTTTTCCTGTAAGGGTCCTCAAATTTGAATCTGTAGAGAAATGTGATAGGACAGATATAGGTTTTTCTCCTCAAGGTTTCTGATCAGATTCAGATGAGAGCATGGCATCTGAATCTCCCTGTGAGGGATTCTCTTTCTCTGAGTCTATTATCGGAATGTGCTGGTGACAGAACACTGAAATTTTTCAGTCCCTAAGGAAATACTATGAGCTGTTACAACTGAAATTCCAAGAGCCTTCACTCATCTCCCAATGCTGTTAGCACTGATGATGTGTTTGTTACAACTTCTGGTTTCCAGGAAAGCCAACATGCTGTACCTAAGAAAACAGAATGTACAAATTCACTCAGTCTTTCAAGTTTCTATACATTAATTCCAGACTTGATTCAACAACTATAGCTTTAGTTAATCCAGTGGCTGCCAAACATTTTGTTATTTGTAATTCTTCTCCTTCAGACAAGGATGGTAAAGTTATTGATAAGTTTGGGAATAGTGTATGCTTCTGCAACTTTAATTTTTAGAATTTTAAATCATCAGGCTCACAAAGTTCATTCTGACTAATTGTGAAAGCATGTGGAATGTTTTATCTGCAGTTCCCTCTTGTGAGGAAAATCTGTTTTGTAGAGTTTAGTTTCTTCCATTTCCCAGGTCACTACTCATTGTTTAAAGTATGTTTATGACTCTGTAGATACTATATCCAGGGCTGTTACCACTGGTTCTGTGTTAAGAAAGTTTGCATGGCTATATTCTCAGAACATCCCAGAAGATGTAACAAATGAGAAAATGGATTATTTTTTGGAGAGAGACTTAGTTTTTGGACACTCTGCTGCAGAGGTTATCAAAAATGTGATGAGATAGGTAAGTTGATTTGGGGAATCTCTCAGACTTTCAACCCCCCTTCTCAAGTATTTTCAGGTGATTCTCTGCTCCCTTGTCCAGTTTCAGCAAGAAGCAAAATAAACAGTCTCAGCAGAATGCTGGTAAAGAGACATTTAAAAAGCAATGGCAAGGTGGTCCCAAAATGAAACCAGGAGCCCCCAGAACATAGGACAGTTGAATAAGGCAGACCCTGACAGTGCCGTATCCTTTCCAGAAAGCTTCAGTCGCTGTTCTCTCTTTGGCTATAGAGTGATTCAGACAAATGGGTTCTGAGGCTAATTCAGCAAGGATACAAATGCTAGTGAGACGAAATCCCTCCATTTTGGGGAATTCCTCTACTTCCACCAGATCAAACTTTCTGTTTCCTCCTTTTCTACACTACATGCTGTCTCGGGGGTAATAGATCTAGATTCTCCTTCCCAGTTGAGAAAAGGATTTTATTCAAGAATGGTTTTAATGCCAAAGAAAGAAAATGCCTGGTGACCTATTCTGGATTGTCTCTGCCTCAGTCAGTTTGTGGTAGTGCCCACATTCAAAATGCTTTCCCTTCACAACTTGTCATACCTTATACCTCATTTGAGTTTCTTACTAACCTTAGATTTAAAAGATGCATATCATCACATTCCTGTTCGCCCAGATGTTTCCTAAGGTTTTTGTAACTGGATCACATTATCAGTCCTCTGTCTTACTCTTTGGGTTATTCACTACTCCAAGAGTGTTCATAAAGTGTCTACCTCCTGTAATAGCCCTTGCAGGCTACAGGGTATCTGTATTTTTCCATATTTAAAAGACTTCTTTTCCTTTGCAGAGTCTTTTTCAAATTATCAGGAATCTCTCACTCTCCTACACAAGTTGGGATTTCAAGAGAAAATTCAAAATTATTTTTAGACTCCTTTATTCGGGATTGTGTTCCTGTGGTGTCTGCTTGACACCTCAGTGCAAAGAGATTTTCTTTCACAGGAAAAGGTAGTTCTATATTTAGATCTATTCCATGAGTTTTCCACTCAGACTACAGTCAATTTGAGTGAATACCTCAGGATTCTGGGTCTTCCAGTTAGTGCAGAGAACTAAAGCTCTGACTTGTTAATGAGCTGTTTCCTGTGCCAAGGGTACAGGGTTTGAATCTTTACACTTTGATTTACCTACTCTGTGCAAATCACTTAACCAGAGAGTGCTTTGGAGCAATTGGGAATGTGGGCCGGGCTCCTTAATGGTGTCAGGAAATGTTATGGCAATATCATCAGCACACCAGTTTTTTTATGTTGGGAGGGTTGGCCTAATGGTTAAAGTGTTTGCCTCACAGACAAGAGGTACAAAGTTTAATTCTTACCAAGTAGAATTGGTAGGGTTTAAAATGACCCACAAGGTCAGCTAGCCTAGCACTTAATATAAACCTATATCATAGCTTCCATAATTCTCAAGATACCACTTGCAAGACTCCACATGACAAAGATACAATGGTATCTGCTCCCTTTGATACCAACACAAACAACCATTATTTTTTTCATATTCCAGTTCTGGAATTTGTGAAATTAGAAATCATATGGTAGGGATAGCACATATCCCTGAATTCAGGTCTCCCCTTCTCACCTCCTGCTGCAAAGCCGTCAGTCACCACATATGCCTCAGACTTTGTTTGGGGGGTGCAGTATTGAAGAGGATAAAAGTGCAAGGTCCCTGAGAAAGGAAAGACAGACCAAATCACAGAAACATAAAAGAGATATTAGCTCTTATCAAGGCTCTTAACTCGCTAAATTATCTGTGCCCCCAAGGCCTATTCAGGTTGTTACAAACAATACCACAATGATGTGGTACATACACAAGCAAGGGGAACCAGATCTTACCCCCGATGCAGACTAGACATGTTAGCATGGGATATAGCTTTACACCACAGTAGCACTCTGCAGGCACCTTATATTCCATCAAAGCAAAACTGTGTGCCTGACAAGCTAAGCAGGACAAAGGCAAACCCTCACAAATGGAAACTAGATTGGGAGGGGTCTTCCAAGATTTGATTATCTGTGGGGAGTTCCTTATGTAGGCTTTTGCTTCCCATATGAACAATCAGATGGCAAAGTTCTACTCCAGGATTCTATCCAAGAAGGCCTAGAAGACAGGAATGCTACTGTATGCTTTCCCACCCTCTCCACTGATATCTATGATATTTCTGAAGCTTCAGAAGGAAGCCTCCAAGATTAGTATTGTGATTTAAAACTGGATCAGGTATTAGTGGCTCTCTCTTATTTTGGAACTGACCAGAAACAATTACCACAGACTTCCTCACAATCTGGATCCACTCACACATGAAAAAGGGTGTTTGATACAGTCCAGCCCCAAAGAACTATAACTGACTGCCTGCATGACAGGGTCTTAATACTTATTAGGCACCCATTTTTTGAGGATGTGCAGCAGGTACTGATGGAGGCATTGGCAAGAAAGTCTGCTACTAGAAATTCATATATAAGCAAATGGAAAAGTTTTTCTAGTTGGTGCCAACAACATAACCAGCACCCATTCAGGTCTAGTGTTTCTCTGGTTTTGCAATATTTGTGTGAGTTACTATCCTGTGGCCTGTCTTACTGCTCTGTCAAGGCTCAGTTGTCTGCTATTTCAGCATGTCTGCCCATGGATCCCCCTCTTCTGATGTTTTCTTGAAAGATTGTTTACAGTTTGATGGTTTATATGCAAAAAGATTCAAGGAAGCATCAATACCTTCCACTCAGACTCACAAAACTATCATTTTTAAACTTGAGATAGATGCCAGTCATTGAGGTCAGTGCTTATTTATATTTGTTATCTTTTCTCTGAATACCATCAAATTACAAACAGTAAAACAAAATTCTCCCACTTGGCCACTGAAAAGGAAGAAGTTTCCAGATGGAGACTAAAAAAATAAATATATCCTCTGACATGAGTGATATTCCAAATGATGTTGCCTGTTTTTCACTTGTCCTACAGTAACCAGCACCAGTTGCTGATGTAATTTAATCACCACAAACTGCCTTCCCATCATTCCATATATCTCAAATAAAGACTACAAACTGAACTGACAGGTCCAGTCCTCAAATTAAATTGGCATGTAAATATATTACATTATTTCATTAACCTCACAGCACAGCGTTTCAGCAATTACTTGTACAATTTGACTGAAACCTAACTTCAAAGTCATCACTGACTGTTGCAGGAATTCCATCAAGTTCCAAAAAAACTGCATGACTCCAACCCAGCAATGCTATACTCCATGACCTCTCATATCTGCTGTTAACCAGATCAAGGCTCACCTGTTCATCTGTCGAAGCGTCTCTGTAACTGATCAGCCACTCAGTTAGATCACCTTCCTTTGTTCATTCATTTATTGGTCTTCTCATGGATGTTTATTATCTTATGCTTAGTTTAGCCTTAGTTTTACACATGAAAGTAATAATCATTTCCTGCCTTTAATATTGCTAAAATCCTATCTACTACTCTAACACTTCTGATCACTGCTTGAATATTTGTGGACTGGCAGTTTTCTCTTAGTAATAGTACATTAACAAACCCTTTTAGATGCATGGGACCATTCTGAACATTGATCTTGCAGTAGTCTAAATGCTATTGACAAAAAATGTATTCATATACAACCCATGTAACTCTTATGAAAACTACTTATAAATGATGTAACTGATATCAATGATCTCTGAATAATGGATATATTGCTTATGAATGAAATGGATTGCAAATGATGAAACAATGGAAATGATATCCATAATGCCTGTATAATGGAACTTTCCCCCTTGGGCCTCCACTGAAAAAGGGCTCTGCACAGTTGGACTTTCCCAGTTAACAAATGCCAATAAATACATAAATAAATAAATTATTCACTTGCAAAACTACAGGTGAAATTACAACTCCTCCACTCTCAATCCCACTAATTCATTTCTTTTGCAATATGGGCTTTCCGATGTTAACCTTATCTTCAAAGTATTTGGCACATAGTACCTATTGTCATTGCTTGAAGATGACAAGACACATTTATTAGATTATGTCTGTAGAAGGCAAAATGTCCTTAGCTGATTGAAATACAGCCTTCTTATGGTCATTATGACCTAGTGTCTGCATGATCAGAAACCTGTATTCCTTAATCTTGAGCAGATGGTACTTGCCAACCAGATGCTGTTCAAGTAGCATTTTGTGAAAAGCTTCGATGACATTATTTTAACTCTATTACACAGCATTGTGGGAGTCTTTCTCCACTATGACATACTCCTCAATATTTCCTTCAGATGAAGATGTGAATGGCAGGAGAAACTGAACTGAATCCATTATCTAGGATGCTGGGTATAACTTCAAGATCAAACTATGTACCATGGTAGAAAAAGCAAATAAATAATAAACAAATGTATAAAAGCACACTAATCCTGCAAATCCAGACTGTTTAAACTAAGAAAACAATAAGAGGGTATATTTCTTTAGTCTCCCAGACAGCCAGCCCCACTCAACTATAGCCATTGTTCTGTGTAGGTCTCTTCTAATTGTGATAGAAAAAACACTTCTTAACCTCATGGCACATGAATCAGGTACAAAGCCAAAAACAATGAGGGACAAAGGTCCAGAATTAGTGCAGTCAGTGGGGTCACCCATTTTAAGTATTGCTCTTCTATACTTCGAAAGTTCCTAGAACAACAGTTTTTGCAGTAACATGCAAAACTGTTAATGCAAAAACTGTTATGCATTAACATACATTTTCTGAAGGGACAAAGTCTGGAAAGAAAATATCTGCCATTATTTATTGACTGTACCCCTCAGTGAAAACTCCACATTGTATGAGGAACAGACTAAAATATGCACAAAATAAGTAGGATTCTGAAAAATCAGGAACATTTCAGAACTATGTAATGTCAGCATTGTTTTACATAAACAGTGGCTATAAATATTTCTCACAAATGCCTTTTAGTATTGTTAAGCCAGACAGTTAACTGAGCAAATAAGAGAATAAGTTACTTTCTTTCACAAACAGCTTCCACCCCCACCCAGAATTTATTGACGTTTTGTTGTATACACTTCATCTGACTGTGATAAAATAGTACTTTTCGAACTTTTAGTGCAAAAATCAGGGACAAAGCTTAAAAATAATGAGGGACAAATATGTCATGGACAGGTTTTAAATATTGTTCTTAAATACTTACAAAGTTGCTAGATTAACATTCTTTATATTTATATTTATATACCTTTTCTGAAGGATACAAAGTATAAAAACTCAAATATCTATTATTATTTAGTGATGGATCCTCAATAATTTAACAGAAACTACAAACTTTATGACAAACAGAGCAAACGTTATGAGGCGAAGTCAGGGACATTATGCAAAATCAAGGACAGTTTCAACTTTTTTCATGTATACAGTAGTTAGAGAATAAATATTACAAAAACAAAATCAGGGATGCAAGGAAAATAACATGAGAGTAGCCAGCAGTCTGTGCTTCTCTATTTGTTCCAAAATCACAGTGCTCACTTACACTTTGACAATTCAGTAAGAGTTAACAACAGTCTAAAACTTCAAAAGTACATACTTAGTGTTAAAAAATTATAAAAATCAAACAAACTTTAACAAAAAAATCAGTTTTATTCAGCCACGGAAAGAGTTTTTCAGTGACCAAGTCTACTTGATTTTTTATTATGTTTCATCTATTGAAAAAAACTGTGTTTGTGGAAAATATAAACCTATACAAAGCAACAAGGTCATACAAAAGAAAAAAATATACATAAACATAATGGAAAAGCATGTTGTGATTCATGATAGGCTAACCAATTTGAATATTTAACAACTGATAAAAAATGCAAAATTATAATGAGCTTAAGTTGCCACCCTATAGAACAAATTAACTCAGAACCCCAGTAGTGAAAGTATTGGACCACAGCTGCATACCTAATTAGCATTGCCAGTTTGATGGGTCATTGGACTTAACACTTTTAAAGAGAAAAACACTTATGAGAATCAGAGCTAGAGCACACACTTGAATCCAAAGCAGAATAATATAGGCAACCTCATGCTCAAAATATTATATCAATGATACCCCAGTTGGTAAGACAAGAAGACACTTAAAACAGACTTCAAAAGTATGTGAAGCTGTTTAGCCATAAGAAAAAAATTCATATATAGCAAGTAAGAGATAATATTAGAGATTTGGGGGAGGGGTCATGATGTGTGTATGCAAATGCACTGCTCCAGGCATCATGCAAAATAAGAATAAAAAAATGCACGAAGTAATTAAACATGAGTCCCAAACAACAGTAAAATAAAATAAATGCAAAACTGTGGCCTATGAAAAAACTAGGAACATTAATCCCCAGGGTAACAAATGGCTTTCACTCAAAGGGCTTTCTCAGATTATATAAATAGTGGACAACCAAGAAAGTAAAAATGTGACTTAAAATAGACATAAGCCTAAATAAAAATAAAATAGACCAGAGAGATTCCTGTAAAAGTAAAAATAAAACTAAGCATAAAAAATAAAAATACAAATACAAATAAATAAACAAAAATACAATTAAAATGATGCTAATAAATAAAATAAGGTAAATCAATACATAGAGTACAAAATAAATAAGCAAAAAAAAAAATAAAATAAAATAAATTAAAAAAAAATAACTACAAAAAGGGAACATAAAACCAAATACATAAAAATGTATAAATGAAAAAACACAAACATCAATAAAATATGAATATCATAATAAAAGTAACAAAAACAAGCAGTAATACATCTAACAAAATAATACAAATTAAGTAAAACTATACTAGTAAATCCAAAACTGTACAAAGAATGCTATCCAAACACAGTACAAATAAAACAGTACAAGCCAAGTAATGAAAAGGTTCTTAATAATATGCTGCAAATGTCGAAATATTAGTAAAACATTTTATGATTAAGGGCCGGATTTACGAAAGCTTGCACGGAGTGCAAGAAGAGTGTAGGAGCTCACAGAGGCAATATGTCTGCCGTGCGATCCAGGTACTGCCAGCAGGAGCGTGCACGAGAGCTGCTAATGCTCCTCTTGCATGGACAGCGTCATGGTATGCAAATTACCTCATTTGCTGCTGAAAGCTATGCAAATGAGGTAAATTTGCAATCCAGGAAACACTAACATGTCCATGGAAGATTAGTGTTATCTGCAGAAATGTACTCTGTTGATAAATTCTGCAAATAGCTAAACGGTGCTATGACAGCTCCAAATAAAGGATGCATACAGTTGAGGAAGCATGCCAATGGCCAAATTTAAGGCCATTGGCATTTATAAATGTTTAAAATTATTAAAATCTAATTTTTTCCCTGATCTCCGATGTTTAAGCGTAGCGCAGCATGGCACAAACGTGCGGCGCTTGAAAAAACAAGAAAATAATTTAAAAATAGCCAAAAATAGCCATTTTCACTAAAAAGATTATCCTGCCATGCAGGTGAATGGCAGGCTGAAGACAACATGGCCACTGAGTAGTGGTTGCTAAGGGGGGGAAGCTCAGTGTGAAAGATGTAACCATGCATTAGTAGGCAATCCTATGCAAATGAGGATAAGGATAGTGAATCCCAATTTTCCCCAGCATGTGAGCCATGTCTCAAGAGTGTAAGTGTAGGAGTAGGTGAGTAGTAGAGTAGAATACAGGTAACATCATGAGGGTGTGTGTCAGAAAGGCTGTAAGCTTATTGGAGCACGGTGTCTTGTGTTTGCCCTGAGTTGCTCAGGATTGCAAGAGGCATGTCTACAGTTGTCCTTTTTGAAAACCAGAAACCAAAGGCATACACCATGAATATATCTGAAATTTCTTGCAAACGTGCACACAGCATGTGTGCTCATGTGCGTACATGTGTGCTTGTTTGCGCGGCACTGCCCTGGGTAGTAACAGAAAGGGAAAAGGAAGGAAAAGAAGTAGTAGGAAGTTAACCAAGGAGAACAAGCAGAGCTGCCAGGTGAAATATATCAGAATCAGCCAATTACACAGGTAGCAGACTAGCCCAGCCCAGCACTTTAAACTCTGCAAACAGCATTCTTCCCTGTTTTTTCCAAAGAACTCTGCAACACTGCAGTACACAAAGAGGGAAAGTTTAAAAACTTTAAAGTCAGACAAAATGTTAGGGGCTGCTCTTGCTATCATAAACCAACATGTGCAAGGTGCTGAGGGTGGTGATGTTGTGAATGCTGCTGAGCAGCCCACAGTGAGGAGACGGAGAAGAGTGTACAGAACCAGGGTACCCTACCAGGGGCTACATGAGCCGGAGATAGTGGAGCGCTATAGGATAGACAGAGATCTCCGGCAGCAAATTGTTGAGCTGTGCTGGCCATGCCTCACACACAGAACCAACATAGGGGAACCCATCCCAGTGGATACCAAGGTATGTGTTGGCCTAAGAATACTAGCTACAGGTACCTTCCAGAGACCAACTGGTGATATGATGGGGATTTCACAGGCATCAGCATCCAGGGTACTGCACCAGTTCCTGGATGCCATGTCAGCACATGTCAGTGAGCATGTATATTTCTCCAATTCCCGTGAGGCATTGGCCAGCAATATGCAACTTTTCCACCAAATAGCAGAATACCCTGAGGTAGTGGGTGGAATTGACTGTACACACATACACATCAAAGCACCACCCGATGAGTAGGGTAGGGTCTACATCAACCGCAAGGGCTTCCCCTCCGTCAACTGCCAGGTCGTGTGCGATGCCCAGGGCATAATAATGAATGTGTGTGCTGGCTGCCCTGGAAGTTATCACGATTCCCACATCTGGCATCTGACGCAGCTGTACCAGAGATTTGCCAATGGGGACATCCCTGATGGTCACCTAGTGGGGGATGCTGGATACGCACTGGAGCCGTGGCTGATGACACCCATCAGAAATGCACACACACCCGAACAAGAACTCCATAATGAGGTACACGCACAAACAAGAAACATAATTGAGTGTGTGTTTGGGATGCTCAAGTCAAGGTTCCGGTGCCTGGACACATCTGGTGGAGCCTTGCAGTATTCACCAACTACATGTACCCAAATTGTCATGGTATGTGCCATGCTACACAATATGATCCTGCGGAAACAGCTGCAGCAGAAACAACATGGGCAGGGCCAAACAGCCCCCCCCCCCACCATTGCCAAGGCCTGCACAGGCACAGCATGACTTGGAGGAGGAACAACCTGAGCCTGCCCCAGTAGGCAGAAGGAGGCGTTCCCAGTATGCCCTGGCCTTGGCAAAGAGGCAACACATAGCACATACACTGACTCAGTAGGAACCCTGGAAATGACACCTCTCTCTGACTCGCACATACAGTAAAAGGGATGATTAACTTGACACTATCTGTTTTCAAACATGTATAGGGTGTGTAATATGTGCATCCGACATAGGCAGCCTGCAGCACCACCTGAGGCATGAGTCCCTATTTTAAGCAATATAAAGCACTGCTAAGCAAAATTTACCAGTATTGAGCATATTTAAATACAATTGTGCGCAACGTTGGGCAACGTCGGGCAATGTTGGGCAAAGTCGGGCAAAGTCGAGCAAAGTCGGGTAAACACGCTTACATCTGCTTTACTGTTCCTTAACCAGTCAGGTCTGCCCAGCAGGAAAATAAAAAGCAGTGACAGGGCTCAAACTCAGGATACTGTGCACTATAGTCACAGTACTGAACCACTAAGCCATGACAGCATTTCACTGGCACAGACACAACTTAAGTCACTCATACCTAACAGTCACAGCCAGCAGGACAATTGTAGACAAACGCAAACGCAAACAAATGCTGTATCCTGCCCTCTGAAGAGGCGTATGAGTAACCTCCCCCCAGGCCTATGCAGACAGATAACAACAGGCCAGGCAGTGTGATGTGGGTTGGGTAGGCTATGAAGTCACAAACTAATATGCGTGTAATTGGAAGCTAAGGTCTGTAGTACAGTGGTATGCCTCAAGCCAGTATGATAGGCAACAGTACAGACTGAAATGGAGTACCTGACATAGCAGTGCAGGCCTAGCAAATGTGTAAGTGTCAGGTGTACCCCTCATCCTATGTACACCCACAGTAACAATAAGCTGTGCCCCCGGGTAGAAATGTACAAATAATAGTTGTCCCCCCGTATGTAGAAATGTTGATAAGTCTATGCAAATGGACTCATGGAAGCCCTGCAGGCACAGCATGCTTCCTGTCGATGTACAACACAAAGGTGAGCCCTGAAGTAAAAACCAACTTGATTTTTCACACACATATAGTATATATGCCCATAGTGGGCATGCTTACACACAAACAAATTTAGCAAATTTCAGTTAGCAACATACTAAAAGGTCATACTGGGCATGTTCACACACTTAGGCCATGTCTGAGTACAACAGTGGGCCACACATATCTGGCAGTTGCAGTTCTTGCTCCAGATACTTGTCACTATTCACCAATCCTGCCTTGCGCACACAGTGCTATGAAAACAGACCCATATAATATATTGGACCCCTGTCATAATCAAACTATGTACTACAAGTACTTAAGTTGTTCAATGAAAGTGAAAACGCAAAGAAGATAAATAAATCTCCGATCAGTACAATCAAGAAACAATGAGCACTCCTAACATTATCCAAGCCATGTTCTGGCAAAAATATTGCCAAAGAGTCCATAGAGAACCATGAAGCTTTCTTTCGCTATGTCATAAATATCAATGTAAACTCATATATGTTCTGAGTCAGTGCAAAGTGTAAACGAATACATGTACATGACTGACATTGCCAACATCTTGCCAGACAGGTTCATACATATTTACCCCCCTCTCACTGACAAAAGGGCCCATTACCATACCTGGAGATTGTGAAAACCCAGAAATCACATATGCAATGGTTAAACAGCTCTATCCAAACCTAAAAACACGGCGTCTATGGGATGACATGGTTTCCCTGGCTGTGTCATATGTGAACTTCAAAACAAACAGACCCTGCACCTGAACAGTCTGTTGAGACTCACACTCTGTACAGGATATGAAACTGTTGAATTGGTTACAGCAACGTTTGGCACACTCCACAAGTGTTGGTGCACAACAGACCATGGGAACTATAGTCTTATAAGCCTAATAAGCCTGATCTGCAAGGCCATGGAGTTCATCATTATGGAACTCATAAACAGAGCTATTGGGAGCCTGCAAACACCCAACCCTACCCATTGTGGTTTGGTCAGGGGCAAATCATGGTTCCTAAACCTGCTAGACAGTTTTCAAGGCAGTCACCCAGGACATACATCAATGAAATGAGCTCCACACGGCCTACATAGACCTTGAAAAGCCCTTTTCCAACATCCCAGACACATGTCGTATCCACAAAATCAACAACCTGTGCATAAACACGTATGTCATCTGATGGATTGCCAACTGGGGCACAGATAGATCCTACAAGGTAAGAATTGTGGTCTCCTGTTCAAGCTGGTAACAAGTGATGTCCCCCATGGCTCAGTCCTGGGAACCCTCCTGTCTGGTGTATACTTTTCAGAAATACAGTCAAACACATGAGGGCTATGTTTTGCAAAGTTTGTGGATGACTGCAAAAAGGGTGTCATAATCGATGTTTGGGACAACAGAGACATCCCTAAAAAGGGTCTCAGTCAGACAGATGTGTCAAAATTATGGCCTCCAGCTACAGTCATAACTGAATTTAACTCAATCTGTACTCTGTTGCATACAGTCTACTCATGTGATCTCTGCCCAACAGACAGGTCCATGTCCAATGCAGAACTGATGTACATGTGCTATCTGCAGTAAACCCAAGCTCACTGTGCCACATGCACTAGGGATATCATCATCACAACAATAAATAGAACATGTTGGTGAGATATATTACTAACTCACAGACTTCCCTTGCTTTGGAACAGGCTCCCAACCTACATTAAGCTGAGTCCCTAACTGACACTCTTCCAGAGGAGCCTTGATGAGTGTATGTGAAACTGAACTGTCACACCATGGATCACTTCATCAGCTCTACTACACAGAGGCCTAGGGAACTAACCCCATGTGTGGTGATAGCTGCACACTCTGGCCATACTAATATATGCCTTCAGGCAGATAGCCTACTACCTACCTATGTTCCTATATATATATATATATATATATATACATATAGGGGGAACACAGTATAATAAGCCAAAGATAGATGGGCAGAGATGTGTGTAAGAGAGTGACCATGACAGGGAGCCATCCAGGACTGTCCCACCCAGCACACATCCCAATGGCACAAAAGACATGAGGTGCACATCTCACCCAGTGTACATAACAGCCACCAGTATCTGTAAGCATTACAGTGTATGTGGTCCATGTGCCTGCTGTACAACATGACTGTACAATGAAGTACACATCTACTATCTGTAGACATGTACCTGTCACATAGGTTCATAGGTATGTAGTAGGCTATCTTCACGAAGGCATATATTAGCCTAGGCAAGTTGTGCGGCTTTCACCACTCCATTGGGTAGTCTACCAAGCCCTAGTTCTAATAGTTAGCACCCTAAGCCCCTTTCTAGTGGGGCTGCTGATGTGATGCCTGGCATGAATTGTCTGTTTCCCATCCACTCATCAAGGTTCCTATTGAAGAATGTCAGTGAGGGGCTCTGTCTGGTGTACATTGGGACTTTGTTCCACAGTAAGACAAGTGTCTGGGATGGTACTCTATCCCACCAGCATGTTGTATTCATTGTTGTGATGAGGTTCATATCCCTGGAGTGTGTAGTGCGACTCAATTTTGTTATCCATAGATGGAGCATGTTCAACAGTTATGTGTTGGACATGGCTCTGTATGTTAGGCAGAGTGTGGTACGCAACGGAAAACAGATTTCGTTTTACCAGTTGTGTTGCATAACACAACTGTTTGAGGCCAGTAATCCTCTTGGTGAGGTACCTCTGTGGTCTCTACAGCTGCTGGATATGCTTAGTTGAGTACATCCAAAATGGTGCATTGTACTCAATGATGGGTCTGATGACTTAAGAGTAGAGGGCCACCACTACCTCTTTTGATCCTGATGCAAACCCTTTGTTGATTAGGTGGGCCACATAGGATTTCCCAATCACTTTGGCAAAATGGTTGTCAAAGGAAAGATAACTCTTCTTGTGTCCCCAGATCCCTTATTACCTTGTCAGTTTTAAGGGGGTAACACCTATGTGGTAGTCTGTGGGTACTTTGTTTTCACCAAAGGGGATTACTATGCATTCTTCCACATTGAGCTTGAGGCCATGATTCTGACACCACACATCTGTCTCATAGAGTCCCTTCTGGAGAATATTTGTGTCATCTGGGGGATCTATTATGGCAAACACTTTACAGTTCCCAAAAAACTTAGTCAACCACAACCCTCCTGTGTTGGCATGTACTTTTGAGAAGTCTATACCAAACAGGAGGGACCCCAGGACTGAACCCTGGGGGACACCAATTGTTACCAGTATAGAGTCCGACATGTAGCCAGCAACTCTTAATTTGTGGGATCTATCTGTGAGCCAGTTTGCAATCCATCTTGTGATGTATGGATTCATGCTCAAGTTGGTGAGTTCATCTATGATACCTGACTGGGGAATGGTGTCAAAGACCTTAGCAAGGTATAGGTAGGCTGTGTAGAGCTCATTTCAATCATTTGTAGCCTGGGTAACTGTCTCAAAGAAATCCACCCAGTTCAGGAGGTGTGATCTGCATTTGACGAAGCCAAACTGGGTGTGCTCAACTATGTGAAGATTCCCAATGTCTTTATTGTTGACTTCCATTATGATTGGCTCCATTGCCTTGCAGATCAGACTCATCAGGTTCACAGAGCGTGAATGCCAAGGGTCTTTTGTGGCCACACCCCTGTGGAGTGGGAAGAACGTTGCTGTGCAACATTCTATGGGTACATATCCTGTAGAGAGCATGTAGAGAGAGGTGTAAGTATCCTTGATGAATATGGATACATCCCCACCCTATGTGCTATGATCCAGGTTCTGATGCTGGAAGGTATGGAATGAGTTGTATCCTGGTAGTGCCGGTGTGCTCTCTGGAGCCTTGAACTAGGTTTCTATTACTGCACAGATATCAATATTCTCCATACTGAGAAGTGCCTCGAGTGTGTGCATCTGGGGGCTGAGACTTCTGGCAATGAGTAGCATTTAGCTCACTTTGTGGTTATTTGTGTTGGTTACAGGGTTTGGTTTGTCCTGAGTGACTGGTGTTCCACACCTGAAGTCAATGTCTCATTGGTCCGATCTGACCATAAGCTAATTACCCTACATATCCACATTCTGCCCCCACCCCCCATTAAGGAAACCATCTTAAAAAATATCTCCAAAGACAACTTCATGATTCTTAAGACAGAAGTGGTGAACTTCAGGACACCCATGCAGATGGACAATATAGTTACGACTACTGAATCCTACACAATTGCACTTTATAAGCACTTACATAAGTGCATGGATCGTGCTATCCCAAACAGAACCAAGACACTATCCTCCAGGAAAAGGAAGCCAATCTAGTGGTCTCCTGCCATAAACAAACTGCACAACAGAAGGAAGAAACTGTTGCAAAAGAGGGTAAAACCCGTGAGTGGAGGAGCTCCCTGGTCAGCCTCAGTAAGAAGCTGTGATCCCTGATAAAATCCTCCAAAGCTAGTTACGAAAACAAAATCGCCACTGATTCTAAAGACAACCACAAAGCATTCTATAGCTATGTCAAGAATCACAATGGCAACACTCAGATCTGCTCTGAGTTACAGCATAATGGCACTAAATATACAGACCCAACTGATATTGCCAACATCCTGGCAGATAGGATCAGTGCTAACTTTACCCCCCTCTCACCCATGAAAGAGCCCATCTCTATACTGGAAGAATGCAAAGTTGCTGTCATCATGGCTACACAGCTGAAAACCACTCTCCAAAGCCAGGAACACAGCATCCATGGGACCAGATAACATCCCAGGCTGCGTTCTACATGAACTACAGAACGAACTGGAACCACACCTAAGTACCATGTTCAGTCATAGCCTCACCTCAGGCTTTGTGTCTGCTGAATGGCGCACAGCAACGGTTATCCCACTACACAAGGGGGGAGCCACCACGGACCCCGGGAACTAGCACCCCACTAGCCTGATGAGCCTGGCCTGCAAGGCCATGGAACGTATCATTATGGAACTTATAAAAAAAGACATTGGCAATCTCCAAACTTTGGACTACAACCATTTTGGGTTTGTAAAAGGCAGGTCATGTCTCCTAAACCTGATAGACTTCTTTGAAGCAGTCACCAAAGCCGTAGACAAGGTTAAGGTGGTTCACACAGCCTATCTAGATCTTGCCAAGGCTTTTGACACCATCCCCCACTCTGGAATTATAGATAAACTCACTAAACTAGGTATAAATCCCTATGTCATAAGATGGGTTGCTCACTGACAGAACCCACACTGTGAAAGTAGCAGACTCCAAGTCCGACTTCAGACCAGTGACAAGTGGAGTACCACAGGGTTCCGTCCTGTGTCCTGTCCTGTTTGGTATCTACTTCCCTGAAGTACAGGCTAACACAGAAGGTCTTTGCTAATGAAATTCCCAGATGACTGCAAACTAGAAGCCATAATCGAAACTACTAACGATGTGGACATCCTACAAAAGGGCCTCACTGAGATAGATGCCTGGTGTCAAAGCCATGGCCTCAAGCTCAATGCCAAAAAGTGCATTGTCATCCCCTTTGGCAAAAACTCTGTACTCATGAACTACAACATAGGCGGTAGTATACTTAACACTGAAAGTGTGATAAGAGACCTTGGGACACAGGTGGTCAGTAGACTCTCCTTTGATAATCATAACGCCACAGTAGTCAGGAAATCCTTCGACGTGGCACACCTCATCACAAAAGGTTTCTCATGCCGAAAAAAAGAGGTCATTGTTCCCCTCTACTCATCACTCATTAGATCCATTATAGAGTACAACACCCCTTTTGGTATGTACCTCACAAGACATCTACAACAACTGGAAAGCCTGCAGAAATACCTCATAAAGAGGATTAGCGGCCTCAAATACATGCCCTACACAGACCGTCTCAAAACACTCCAGCTTTACTCTGTCACATATCGCCTACTCAGAGGTGATCTCTGCCTAATATACAAAGGTATGTCAAACACAGAGCTGTTGGACATGCTCCACTTAAAGAAATCCCAATCTCTCCAAGCTTTGGCCCCAAAACCCGGACTGAAATACAAAAGGAGGGGGTGTATCCATTTTCATAAAGGATACCCACAC
Organism: Protopterus annectens; assembly: GCF_019279795.1. Taxonomy (NCBI): domain Eukaryota; kingdom Metazoa; phylum Chordata; order Ceratodontiformes; family Protopteridae; genus Protopterus; species Protopterus annectens. Next base: position 1,340,103,585 of record NC_056725.1, read on the forward strand.
CTCCAGGTTAGAGGCACAGCATGAGGCCTCAGAGACCATCCAAGTGCAACTAACAGTAGGCAAAGCTGCTTATCAGATTGTAGCCTGCTACAGATCACTTACCTTGTCTCAGGACCCTCACTCAGCATTCCTGAGAACACTGGAAAATATAAAGGCCCTACCAAACACCATGATATTAGGAGATTTCAACTACCCAAACACTGACTGGGAGAATTACTCAAGTACAAACTACTTTGCCCAATGCTTCCTAGAGTTTATAAACTCAAACGCCCTGGAACAGCTGGTCACCACGCCCATTAGAGGTGACAACATACTGGATCTGATCATCATCAACATGGGGGATCAGTTTTCCACACCAGAGGTAAACCCCTTGCTGGTAAGATCAGATCATAAATTAATCACACTGGACATCCACATCCCGACCCCACCCCCAGTCAAGGAAACCACTATGAAAAACTTTTCAAAAGCAAACTTCACACTTCTCAAGACTGAAGTGGAAAGTTTCAAAGCCCCCTTGCTACTGGATAATGCTATCCAATCCGCAGAATCCTTTACAAGTGCATTATATGAGCATCTTCAGGGATGCATGGATTGAGCCATCCCGAGTAAAACCAAGACTCACTCCTCCAAAAAGAGGAAACCAGTCTGGTGGTCCTTGGCCATAAATAAGCTATACAACAGAAGGAGGAAACTACTACATGATAGAGCAAAATTCCAAAAGGGCATCACTGATCATTATTAGCAAGAAACTACGACAGATCATAAAATCATCCAAGGCCAGTTTCTAAAGAAAAATTGCCAAAGAATCTAAAGATAACCACAAAGCTTTCTTTAGCTATATCAAACATTTAGGTGGTAACTCTCAGATATGCTTTGAGCTACTGCAAAATGGCAAAAAATACACTGACCCTACTGACATTGCCAACATCCTGGCAGACAAGTTTAGTGCAAACTTCACCCCCCCTCACCCCAAAAGGGCCTGTGTCCATCCCAGAAGAATGCAGAGCCCCAGACATCATGGACATGCATGTAAAAACAGCCCTCTCCAAAGCTAAGAACACAGCATCAATGGGACCGGATGGTGTCCCAGGCTGCATCTTACACAAGCTCTAAAAGGAACTAAACCCTCACCTAAATTCACTGTTCAGACTGAGCCTTACCACAGGCTATGTACCCAAGAAATGGCATACAGCAACAGTCATCCCACTCCACAAAGGTGGTGCCACAACAGAACCTGGGAACTATCACCCTATAAGCCTGACCAGCCTGGTCTGCAAAGCTATGGAGCGAATTATCATGGAACTCATAAACAGAGACATTGGGAAGCTCCAGACACTGGACCCTACCCAATTTGGCTTTGTTAAAGGCAGATCCTGCCTCCTAAACCTAGTTGACTTCTTTGAAACAGTTACCAAGGCCATAGATGAAAGGAAGGTAGTCCACACAGCCTACCTGAACCTCACTAAGGCCTTTGACACCATTCCCAACTCTGGCATCATAGACAAGCTTACCAGCTTGAACATTAACCCCTATGTCACGAGATGGGTGGCCAACTGGCTCACGGATAGAACACACATGGTCAGAGTTGCGGGTGCCATGTCCGACTCTAAACAAGTCACAAGTGGCATCACACAGGTCTTGGTCCTGGGACCCCTCCTGTTCTGTATATACTTCTCTGAGGTACAGGCAAGCACAGGAGGACTATGGCTGACCAAGTTCACAGATGACTGTAAACTGGGGGCCATAATCAACTCTCTGGCTGACACAGACATCCTCCAGAAGGGTCTTACAGAGACAGATACCTGGTGTCAAAACCATGGCCTCAAGCTGAATGGCAAAAAATGCATAGTCATCCCCTTTGGAAAAAACAAAGTGCCCATGAATTACCACATAGGTGGTAATCCACTAGGTACGGAAAATGTAATTAGGGACCTGGGGACCCAGGTAAATAGTAACCTCTCCTTTGATAATCACATTGCCAAAGTGGTTACATATTCCTTCTATGTAGCCTACCTAATCACAAAAGGGTTCCCCTCTAGATCAAGAGAGGTCATTGTGCCCCTCTACTCATCACTCATTAGGCCCATAATAGAGTACAATGCCCCATTTGGTATGTACCTTAATTGTTACATGCAACAGCTGGTAAGACCACAGAAGTACCTCACCAAGAGGATCATGGGCCTCAAAGAGATGCCCTATGCAGCTCGACTAAAGAAACTCCAGCTCTCCTTGGTTGCTTACTGCCTGCTCAGATGTGATATATGCCTGATGTATAAGGCCATGTCCAACCCAAAATTAATGGACATGCTCCACCTCAAGAAAAACAAATCTCTTAGAGCCACACACTCCAGTGAATTAAAACCTCAGCAAAGCAATAAACAGGACGTGCTGGAGGGATAGATTCCTGTCCTAGAGACTTCCCTCACTCTGGAACAGAATTCCAGTTGATGTTAGGCAGAGCCCCCCACAGACTCTCTTCAAGAGGAATCTTGATGAGTGGATGGGAAATTGTAAATTTACCCCTGGGATCACTTCAGTGGCCCTGCTAGACAGAGGCCCAGGTAACTAATTTAAAAGGGAGGCGAAAGCCAACACATTCTGGCTAGGCTTATAAATGCCCTTGGGCAGATAGCCTAGTACCTACCTATGAACCTATGAACCTACACGCTCTAGGGACCTAAACCTTGTCACCACAATAAACAGAACATGCCGGAGGGATAGATTCCAGTCCCAGAGACTTCACATACTCCAGAATAAACTACCTATCTATATCAAACAAAGCTTCTCATTAGCACTCTTCAAGAAAAATCTTGATGATTGGATGGGAAATAGGAAATTCACCCTGAGGATCACTTCTGTGTCTCTGCTCAACAGTGGCACAGGAAAATACATTTCTTGGGTGGAAAAAGTTTGGGTACCTTTTTGGCTGGGCTTGTATAGGCCCCAGGGCCGATAGCCTAGTACCTACCTATGAACCTTTGAGCCTTGCCTAAAAAAGGCAATATGGGGACAGCAAGAGCCTTGGCCAGTATTCAGAAACATAGGGGCAACAGATGCAAACCATCTGTAGTGAAGCAACAAGGCTTGTCTATCATGTCATCACAGGCAGACAGAGACTGGATCCCCTTTGAATGACACCAGAAGCTCAGCCAATTGTTGAAGTTTATCATCTTTCTGTAATACTGTGGTATCATGTAGGTGAAGGTAAGATGCTACTCAAGGTTTGACCCTGTGTGTGCCAGCATGTGGTCCATTAACCCATATATGATATGGTCATGGTCTATGCATACAATACACTCACAATACACCTAGTATGATAAGCCTGCTGAGGTTAGCAAATGTGAAAAAAAACTTTGTGCAGACTGTCAGCAGTAATGTCTGTATTGCACACTGTGACTCCATATTGCTTGCTGAAGTGTAAAGAAGTACTTAGTTTGGATTAAGAACACTGCACTTGCCAACTGTGTGTGTGTGTGTGTGTGTGTGTGTGTGTGTGTGTGTGTGTGTGTGTGTGTGTGTGTGTGTGTGTGTGTGTGTGTGTGTGTGTGTCTGTCTCTCCCTGGGGAGGAACAACCTATTTGGAGACTACTCATGCACCTTAAAAGTGGTATACTCATCTTTGTCAAGTCTGATGATGTCACCATCCTACAAATATACCTGTGGAAAGACAAAATCCCAGTAATATGCATAGCATGTCATGTAAATGCATACTGCTGTAGTATCATAATGTAGTTAGGTAGGGGTTTAAATCCTGCACTTGCCTACTGTGTGTGTGTGTGTCTCCTTGGGAAGAAGCAACCTTTTTGGAGACTACTCACACCCCTTAAAAGTGGTATACTCATCTTTGTCAAGTCTGATGATGTCACCAACCTACAAATATACCTATGGAAAAATAAAATCCCAGCAATGTGTATAGTGCATCATGTAAATGCATACTGCTGTAGAATCATAATGTAGTTAGGAAAGAGTTTGAATCTCATACTTGCTGACTGTGTGTGTGTCTTTGTTCCAGGTGTGTGATACCGTTGGCCAATGTGGAGTGGGTTTTGATTTTATTAGTGTATGACATATCACAATAACAACTGTATGTGCATTACACATGTAAGGTAGCTGTGGGGCAAATCCATATACATACATGTGACCTCAAGTATTTCATAGGTGGGTACTCTGCTTTCTCCATGAATGCATGTGTTATCTTTGCCAGAGCATGCTTGCACTTTCCAGACCTTAGGTCACTTCTGTATGCTTGTGACAAGCTTAGCCACTGCAGTGATCCCTGGGCTACATCTTCCGTTTCACATCCACTCATCATAGGTTCATAGGTAGATACTAGGCTATCTGCCCTAGGGCATTTATAAGCCTAGCCCAAGTGTATTTGGCTTTCGCCTCCCTATTAGATTAGCCTACTGTGCCTCTGTACAGTAGGTCACAGAAGGTAGCCCTTTAAGATTAGTTTACTGTGCCTCTGTCGAGCAGGGACACAGAAGAGATCCCAGGGGTGAATTTGCAATTTCCCATCCACGCGTCCAGATTTCGCTTGAAGAGGGTCAGCGAGGGGCTATGTCTAACATGAATTGGTATTCTATTCCAGAGTGAGGGGAACCTCTGGGAAATGAATCTGTCCCTCCAGCATGTCCTATTTATCTTTGTGCTGAGGTTTAAGTCCCTGGAGTGTGTAGCTCTAAGGGATTTGGATTTTTTGAGGTGGAGCATGTCCATTAATTCTGGGTTAGACACGGCTTTGTATGTCAGGCATAGATTGCCTCTGAGTAGGCGGTAAGCAACTGAGTAGAGCTGTAGTTTCTTTAGTCGAGCTGCATAGGATATCTGTTTGTAGCCCATGATCCTCTTGGTGAGGTACTTTTGGGGTCACTCCAGTTGCTGCAAGTGTCGGGTAAGGTACATCCCAAAAGGGGCATTGTATTCAATTATGGGCCTGATGAGTGACGAGTAGAGGGGCACAATGACCTCTCTTGATCTAGATGCGAACCCTTTCGTGATAAGGTGGACTATATAGAAGGTCTTTTTAACCACTTTGGCAACGTGATTATCAAAGGAGAGATTACTGTCTACGTTTGTCCCCAAATCTCTAATTACTTCTTCCATACTTAATGGATTACCACCTATGTGGTAATTTGTGGGCACTTTGTTTTTCCCAAAGGGGATGACTATGCACTTTTTAGCATTTAGCTTGAGGCCATGGTTCTGGCACCAAGCATCTGTCTCCGTGAGACCCTTTTGGAGGATGCTTGTGTCAGCTGGAGAGTTGATTATGGCTCCCAGTTTGCAGTCATCTGCGTACTTTGTCAGCCATAGTCACCCCGTGTTAGCCTGAACCTCAGAGAAGTATATACCGAATAAGAGAGGTCCCAGAACTGAGCCTTGTGGGATGCCACTTGTAACTGGTTTGGATTCGGACGTGGCACCTGCGATTCTGACCATGTGGGTTCGCTCCCTGAGCCAGTTTGCAACCCATCTTGTGATATAGGGGTTGATATTTAAGCTGGTAAGCTTATTTATGATGCCCGAGTAGGGTATTGTGTCAAAGGCTTTTGCAAGGTCCAGGTAGGCTGTGTGGACTACCTTGCCCTCATCTATGGCTTTGGTAACTGTTTCAAAGAAATCAACTAGGTTTAAGAGGCAAGATCTGCCCTTAAGAAAGCAGGATTGGGTAGGGTCCAGGGTCTGGAGGCTCCCAATGTCTTTGTTTATGAGTTCCATGATAATACGCTCCATAGCTTTACAGACCAGACTAGTCAGGCTTATGGGGCAATAGTTCCCGGGGTCCGTTGTGGCGCCACCTTTGTGGAGTGGGACCACTGTAGCTGTACGCCATTCTTTGGGTACATATCCTGTAGTAAGGCTAAGTTTGAACAGTGACTTAATGTGAGGGTTCAGTTTTTCTTGGAGCTCATGTAAGACACAGCCTGGGACACCGTCTGGTCCCATAGATGCTGTGTTTTTTGCTTTGGAGAGGGCAGCTTTCACCTGTGCATCTGTGATGTCAGGGAGGTTACATTCAGTTGGGATAGGCATTTGCTCCTTTGAGGGGGAAGGGGTGGAGAAGTTAGCACTGAATCTGTCTGCCAGGATGTTGGCTATGTCTGTAGGTTTGGTATATTTTGTACCGTTATGCAACAATTCAGAGCATATCTGGGAGTTTCCACCAATATTCCTGACATAACTAAAGAAGGCCTTGTAATTATCTTTAGTGTCTAGGGCAATTTTTCCTTCAAAATTGGCCTTTGATGATTTTATGAGGGATCGTAGTTTCTTCCTAATACTGATCAGAGATGCCTTCCCTTTTTGGGATTTTGCTCTGTCATGTAGTAGGTTCCTCCTTCTGTTGTATAGCTTATTTATGGCCGGGGTCCACCAGACAGGTCTCCTGTTTTTTGGAGGAGTGAGTCTTGGTTTTATTTGCACGATCCATGCATTCCTGCAGGTGCTCATAGAATGCAATTGTAAGGGATTCTGTGGATTGGGCTGTATTATCCTCTGTCCCGGGGGCTTTGAAGGATTCCACCTCAGTCTTGAGAAGTGTGAAGTTAGCTTTTGAGAAATTCTTTACAGTGATTTCCTTGGCTGAGGGTGGGGATGGGATATGGATGTCCAGGGAAATTAGTTTATGGTCTGATCTTACCAATGAGGGGTTTACCTCTGGTGTGAACATAGAGTCCCCATGTTGGTGATGACCAGGTCCAATATGTTCTTCCCTCTTGTGGGAGTGGTGACCAGTTGTTCCATCATGTTAGAATTTATAAATTCAAGTCACGGTTTCTATTGAAAAGTGTGAGTGAGGGTTTATGCTTGAAGTATATTTGAAACCTGTTCCAAAGCAAGCAAAGTCTGGCAAAGATGACTAATCATTATAGGTGTGCAACAACCTCTGTGGATCTGCATGCAAACCCTTTATTGCTTATGTGCTCCACAGAGGGATATCCAAAACCCTTTGGTAATGTGATCATCAAAGGAGAGATGACTTAACACATGGCTCTATGTATACATTAGTACCTGTTCCACATTTTGGGGGCTACTACCTATGTGGTACTCCTGGGATACCTTGTTTTCTAAAAGTGGATAACTATGTTTTCTTAGGCTTATAGCTTTCCAGCATGAGTTTGACACCAGGTATCTTATAGGTTCATAGGTTCATACTAGGCTATCTGCCCTGGGGATATTATAAGCCTATCCCGATTCTGTATGGCTTATGCCACCCCTTGATTTGAGTATATATCTGTATGATACCCTTTTGGAGGATGTGTGTGTCATCTGGAGAATAAAGTATAGCCCACATTATGTATTGTCATCAGACGTGGGCAGACATATCCTTACTGTGTTTGTTTGTACCTAAGAAAGCTATATACCAAAAAGGAGTGGTCCCAGGACTGAGTGCAGGTGAATACCACTTGTCACTGGCATAGAATAGTACATGGAGGCTGCAAATGTTACTGTGTGTTCTACATCTGTGTGTCAGTTGTCAAGCCATCATCTAACAATCGTTTATGGTCAGTCTGTTGAGGTTATGTATAATACCAGTATGTGGGATGGGTATGAATTGCTGGTGAGCTATAGCTTGGCTGTGTTGACCTCCCCTCCCTCACCTATAGCCTTGTTGACTGGCTTGAAGTCTACTAGGTGTAGGAGCCATGATCTGGCCTTTAGAGAACCTAAGTGGGTATGGTGCAGTGTTTGCAGGTTCATAATGTCTCTGTTAATGAGTTCCATAATGCTATGCTCCATAGCCTTCCAGATAACATTGGTCTGGCATATAGGGTGAGAGTTTCCAGGACCTGTTGTAGCTCTACCCTTAATTAATTTATGTTAACATTTGCACTGGGTGTGACGAGGGTGGACAGGTTTAAGAATAAGTATATTAGAGGGTCAGGCCAGGTTTGAAGGATAGTAGACCATGTCAGATAGGCAGGATTAAGTTGATTTGTACATGTGCTGAGGAGGGATGCAGAGTATATTGTGAAATAGATGCTAAGGATGAAGCCGCCAGGTAACAGGAAAAGAGGAATGCCTAAGATGCGGTTTATGGCTGTGGTGAGAGAGGACATGCAGGTGGATAGTGTGATAGTGCAAGATGCAGAGGCCAGGAAGAAATGATGTACTGTGGCAACCCCTAAAGGGAGCATCTGAAAGGAGAAGAAGAAGACGTAGCTCATCCCTTGTGGATTGTGAACACCATTACTGTGTGCCATTCCACAAGTATGTAACCTGTATAGAGGCTGCATCTGGACAGAGCGTTTAGGTGAGTGGCGACTTCATATGTCAGCTTGTGTATGACACAGCCAGGGACACTGTCCAGTACCATTGCCACTGTGGTGTGTACTTTGTTAAAGAGATGTTTTAACCAGAGTGTCTGTGAATCATCAGGTTTTACATTCTTCAGGTCTGGAAATGTGGCCCTTGTGTAATGACAGGGTGGTGAAATCTGCATTCAAACTGTCTGACAAGGAATTGGTAATGTCAGCCAGATAAGTGTACTTTGTGACCATTTACGTTAACTATGACCCGATCTGAGATTTCCCCTACAGATTGTGAACAACACTGAAGAAAGCTTTAGTGTTGTCTTTGGAATCCTTGCCGTTTTTTATTTTGAAGCTTGCCATGTATGTTTATTGAGGGATTGTATTTTCCCAATGATACTGACCAGAGAGATTATCCCTTCTTGGTATGTAACTCTTTTGGTACACCTTCACACCTTCTATTATATATTTTGTTTATGGCAGGGGTCCATGAGACTAATGCCCTTTTACTTTATAAGTGAGAATTTCTTGTGTTTGTGATAGCATGGTCCATGAAACCCTGTAGGTGAACAGTGTGCATTAATAAAGGATTATGCAGCTGGGACAGTGTTAACCTTAGTAATGCAAACCAATGACAGATAGCAACAACAGCATCACCCACAGCACAGTGTCAACCCATGTCATACACACACATGTGTACTCAAGTTCCAAAATGTGTGTAGTACAATGCATACTGGCCACCAATAGAAAGTATGGAGTGTTAACACTGGCCAATACGGGGTATGTCACCCTGCCCATCTGTCCAATATGCACGTACATGCAGACAGTGCACCTCCACCATGTTCACAAATGTACACCTGCAGACATGTGCTGCACACACCCCACACTTACTCTCCACTGTGTAACACATGCTGACACAACTACACACATCAGCCAAGGGGCACATGGGCAAACAAAACACAATTGGAATAAACACTGGTGGAAACAATACAACATTGCTAATTACAGCTTTAATGCATCATGCCTGCTCAGCTATACCTACAAGGATATCATTACACTTTACTGCTGACAACATGCTACACATTCAACCATTGCTATACTTTATTAAAGTCACCCTGTGCATCAGCACCATGTTAGTCTGTTCCTGCATCAATGTTACAGATGACAGGAGGTGGCACAGGTTTCATCATATGCACAGGGTGTGTTGTTGGTTTGCCAGAGGCCTACACTGAGCCATACAATTGACATGTGTGTGTGAATATGTGTGTGAGGGCCATGAGTACTGTTATGGGCCAATGTTGATATAATGTGTGCGGGTATGTGTTTGCCCTAGGTTTCTGGTTTATGTGTGTGTGTCTGCATGCACACAGTTCCACCATGTGGCTGCCATATACGGGGATTTGTGAAACAGTTACAGACTGTACCTGGCAGGCTTTACAGATCACTGTCTCTGGCCATGAATACGGAACCTGTGCCTGGCAGGGGTGCTACAGACAGTATCAGGTACTAATCCAGACTGAGTACTTTCCGAAGAGGTTGACATATGTCCACTGGATCTAGGTCCCTGCTGGGACTGGACAGAGCCACGTGCACGTGGTCTTCTAGGATGGTCTATGGACAGCCCCTCCAACATGCTGGGGCTGGTACTGGCACTACATGAGCAGCTGTGACTTGCTGGATGTCCACAGCAACCTCCAGCTGCTGATGTTGCTGGCATACTTTGACGTCTCAACTGTCCCGCACTGTCCTGACACATGGACATGACACTGTGGAGGACAGCCAATGTCTCACCCCAACATCTGTCAACGAACTCAGCGTAATTAATTATGGCACCTGCTAGGTCATGGATACTGTCATTTACAGAGGTGTTATGAGCCCTCTGTGCCCTTAGTGCCTGTCTGGTGTACTGCTCAATTTATGTCTGTGCCTCCATGACAGCTTGGAACATGCGTGTGGTAGAAATAGGTGTGGCACGTCTGCCAGGTGCATGATGATCAGCAGTGCTCTGACGAGAATCCCTGGCCATCTGCCTATGTGGTACCATTCCAGACATCTGACTATGGCTGCTGTGTCCTGATACATGTGCCATAGATACCACACTGTCCTGGCCAATGCCAACCGTACACTGTCCCTCAGCTAAGGGCATTGGTGATGATGGATGTACAGGCAGTATGACTGTGTGCATGGATGGGGTAGAGACTTGTGTACTGTTAACTGGGGGCCCAAAAACAGACCCTGACAAACCTGTCTGTGCCTCAACACACCTATCCTCATGATCACTGTCTGTCTCAGTGACATCAGGTTCCCTGCTGTACTGAACCAGCCCCACCTCGGCACCTGTGAGAGGAAAACAGAAATCACAATTTAAGACCTGAACATGATGCCAGACCACATGCACACATGCACACATGTGTACATGCGCACATGCACATATGCGCACATGCACACACACAAAAATACACTCCTCCCTAAAGCAGACACACACAACACCAGCAATCTCAGAACATACACAATAGCAGGTAATGGTGGGGTACAGTATCACAAGCAAAACAGTCATATCACACACTCCAGCATGCAGGACATGTGTTGCTCAACAGCATGTAGTGCAAGTGTAGACAGTCCTTGTTACTAACAGTATACATGGCTTTGATGCATGTGTTTTGTCATTAGGTGATGGGCCACCCCCTGGAACACAATGCATACATGGACACAACATTGCTGTGCAGGTATTCAAAACTCAATAGCATCACAAGACATATATGTGTCAGTTGTGCAAATGGTGATTGGTATGCCTATTGTTTAGAGGTGCATATGTGTGCACACAGGCAACATTAAGGTGTACAGCAAGGTGTATAGCAATGAAAGCTATGTGTAGTACTGTGGTTACAATAACTGGATGGGGTATAGTACCATAGGCCCATCATCATGAAGCATCATGTGGTCACTCAAGGCTACAAATGTTTCCCAAACCAGCACTACACATGCTGTATCGGAACTGTACTACCTTGGCTACATTCACCATTTCACAAACAGTTGTTACATGAGTTTGTAAGGAGGCCAATAAGGAGCATTTCCTGACATGAATGTGTAGTGTGTTGCAGAGTGTTTAAATGCCCCATGATAGGCCTCTACCCCTCAGGTATATTATGTGTAATGTGTGGATGAGATTTTGGATACTGGAGTATGTCTTTACAGAGGGTTTGGGAATCCATTATGTGTAGCATGTTAAAATGACATAGATGTGTATGTTATGTGCATGTTGAGTATCAACTGTGCCTATCCAATGGTCACTACAGTCTAGCCACATTTGTTTGAGATGGTCTGGGTATTGCATGTGTTTGAGACAACTAATCACATTAGTGAGGTGTGCGTGGTCTTACACCAAACATGCACAGCATGCATTATGGGTAGGTGTGTTACATGTGTACATGGCCTACATCTTAACTATGACATGCACTTTTTATTTACAATAATAAATGTAGAACACACTCACCAGCATCTGTACGCTGCCTTGATGTCACCCCAGAGGGACCTACATAGAGATGAGACAGTTTGTCAGTGGCCACAACTGTGGCATTGCTACTGTGTGTTTGCAATCTTACAGTACAACAACAGTTTACATTCACAGGGCTACAGATTATGTTCCAAATGATCAGTATTGCACAACAACAGGCTCCACATCTTTTAACAACACACTCCACATCTCACATATGCATGATCTACCAAAACAGGTAACAGTAGTCTACAGATAGGCCATGTTACCTGCATGCTCCATGTGTGCTTGCTGGGTGGCTCCAACCTCCATCATGGTGTAAGTCTGCTGCTGTTGTTGTTGGGCAGGTGCCACCAGGCTCAGGAGCAGCTCCTCCACTCTGGTGAGGGGGGGATGGATATTAACACCACCTCCTGTTGCAAGCTGATGTCAACGCACATCAGAAGCATGCTGACGGACATATCTGAGAAGATCACTGCAGTGGTGGCGTACCTGCTCATACGTCCGGTTATGCAGGCCTACTTCATTTACCCTGCAGGCAACATCTTGCTGCATTGCAGTACACTCCTGCTGGTCCTGGCTGGTTCATGAGAACATGAGACTGTAGTGCTGAATCATACTGGTAGTAATTATGTCATCTTCAGCACTACTGTAAATGGGGTTCCTGTGATGTGCCATGATCCCTGGAAGACATAAATATGAAAATATTTCTGAGCAAGTCATAGGGCACATTTAACATTATACAGTACAGATATCACTGAACTGCCATATATAGCAACCTATTAGCTAACCAAGACTGAAACACTTTAACTGCCACTTATTACTGCTCACCCCACAACTGCTTGGAAGTGCCTGGCTCACTCTCAATCTAATGAACCATGTTCTGCACAGCAACATAATATTACATAATAAGACTATACAAGAGTACCTGGCACACTGTATGCAACACGATGCACCACCTAGCCACAGCAGATATCCATCAAGCTGATGTGTAAAGAAATATATCATCCATCACAATGAGCGTAAGGTCCAGTAAATGTATTACTATTATACCACACAACTTGTTAATGGCAAACCCGTGTCCAAAATATGTGCACACTTGGGAATATAGGTCGCATACTGCTGTAGTACACTATGAATGTTGCTAGATACGCAGTTATATGTTTTACCACACATATGTCAAAGGACATGTTATAGACATACCAACACACACATCAGACATAATTACAGGACACAAAGGTATGACAACCCAGATAAGCTTTCAGTGTGTACTATACAGTACTGTGTGTCAGTACTTACACAACCTTAATCTTGAGAAATGTAATCTGTGATGAATGCAGGGACCACACAAAACAGTGGATGCAAGCAATGTGGACATACACCTTACTTTGCTGTACAGGCCCAGAGCTTCAAGTAGTACTACAGTACACACAGGATTTGGATTCAACATCAGTACCAATCAATAATCATAGATGTAGTGCTTTAGCCTCCAATGACACACCCTAGTTAAAACCAAGGGACTTAATCACACTGTATGTAATAGCACTTTTTCTGCCTAGCAACAGAATACACAGCTTTTCCTAGGATCAAAGCAAGGATCCATAATACCATGACATAAACAGTTTCTTACTAAGCTATCCCACAGATACATATCTTTGACGTATTCACAAACACATTGACCATCACAGTCAGTTAACAGTACAGAGAATGTATTACAACAGGTAGATATAGGTGTGTATGAGTATATATAACTATATATATATATATATATATATATATATATATATATATATATATACACATACATATACACATCCATTGGTGTACATATACATATATATGTAGGCACATATACATTTCACCTTTCATAGTGAAAATATCAATTATACAAAGGATGTGAGGTGTACAGTAATGTAATAAAATCGCACAGTCTTGGGATAAATGCATTGAAGGTGTTCACAGCCCAGATAGCTTTAGCAGGCCTCACTGGCTTCAACATTGCAAGCTGAACAACCCTCCCACAGTGTTTAACCACCACATGTCACATACCAGCACTGTATGTCTTGTTTGTCACTCACTAAAATCTACATACAAATATACACATACTAACCTTCACCAACATATATATCTCCACCCTTCACAAACAGTTACAATATGTCCCCTGCTCTATGCACATATACAAATGTGAATATATATGACACATATATATTTCTCCGTATGTGTGGCATAAACACACAAGGTCCACACTGTTGTAAGTCCCTGGACCTCACAGCTGAACTGTTGGGCCTTGCTGCAACACAAACAGGTGTCACATATGAACACACACTAACATTGGGGGGTATATATGGCTACAAATGCTAGATAAGCATACTAGACTGCTACAGCAGTTGTCAGTGCTAAGCTACACTTTAATATGCCTATCATGCATGTGTTGTTCTGTCACACCCATGTTTATATAATGTCAGCGCTAATCCCCCCAACAGCTATTGGCCACACTACTGTACAGAGCACATATAACATGGATCAGATCTTTGACATTTAATGCTGAGCTACACATTTCACAGGTATGTCCCACTGCCCACAGGTACACACTGTATTGTCCATAGCAGTAGTTAAGCAGAACATCTATGCATAAATAAGTACTGCTGCCACATTCGAATGGTTCACATTATGTAGACTATTCTTCAATAACATCTACTACATGCCAGTAAACACATATGTGTCACATACCTTTCCTTTGTATGATTTGGTAATATTATTTTTATTTTTCCTTTTCTCTCTCTCTCTCTCTCTCTCTCTGTCTCTCTCTCTGTCAGTCTCTGCAATAGAGTGATTAAGTTTGTTGACAGAGATTGCAGCCTGCTTTTGTAGGTATTTGCACATGAGCATGTGATGGCCTCTGCACCAATTAGTGGCCACCACTTGCTAATTGCATGCAGCCTGCTGTGTAGTAATTGCAGTAATCACTGTCATAGCAACCCAGTACTATAAATTGCTAACTCAGGTAGGCATGGCCCTTTCAGCTTTCCAAGATGGAGATCATCCTTGTTGGCTGTGGACATCATTGTTTAAGACAGAAGGTTTGTATATTTCTTATATCAGAAGCCAGGGGTGTAGCCAGAGATTTACATTTTGTACTTAGACCTAATGTTGCTGCTTCCAGTACCCACTTGTCAGTGCAGAAATTTACTCACCCCTCAAAATGCTACCCCAAGATACATGGAAAGATGTACTTTCTTTTTAACTTTTACAATTAACTGCCATAACAAGCTAGTTATTGAGATGTATTCCTTTGGCACAAGAATAGTTTGTGAACTGCTATACTGTGAATATTTATTTACTCAGTTCTAAACTGTTTGTGCTTTTTTAGTGTTGACATTAGCACAAGCTGCTCAAAAAACTGGACACATGTCAGTACTGTGAGTATGCTTACCTACATCCTTGGTAGACCCTGCACACACAGGTATATTCTACATTTGGGTAGGGTTGCAGAAGTTCAGAGAGTATAAGTAGTATTGTGTGGATTTTATCTTGCTGGACTTACAGGGTTGCTGTGTGCATGTTAGTTTATCAAGGCAAGTAATCTGTCTGTGTAACTCCCAACTGTGGACCTATCCACATGGTAGCCAGAGAATAGCCTGTTATTTTTTGTCTGTGCACCACACAGGTCTTTTCAGCAATAGAGCAATGGCATTGTTACAGTTGGTTGCTACCAGTACATGGCTACATCCATTTGTATTTTAGTGTTGTATTCCTACATAAGGGTATGCTTCCGAAACTCCTTCCAAAGCTATTTGCACAGTGTGTAACAGTAGAAAGGCTGATACGCCTCTGTGTTTCTGCCTCTGCCAGACCTCTCAAACACTCAGGTACATATTTGAACAGACTCAGGGAAAAGTAAGGAATAAAGTCAGGGACACCTTTAAAATGTTAATGAAATTAAGTTGAAACATTGAGAGAATCAGAGCATATGAATTAATACATCTTTTCTGAAGTAAAAGAAGTGTCTAACTCTTAATTATTATCATTATTCATTAAGTGTTATTCACCACCTTTCTGGCCAAAGTCAGTAGTTTTAGGAGGGATTCAGAATTTGTGTCAAAATCAGGGACATCCCTGAAAATTAGGGACAGTTGGGATGTATGGCCTCTGCCCTAAACAGATATGCCAGTGTTTGTCCTGCTGTAATACTGTGTGGGGTTGTAAAGTGATGGTGTAACATTATTTCCTGCTAGAATGGCTGCTTCTCTTATCACAGTCATGTAATGTAATCCCACAACAACTGTTGGTAAAGATCCACAGAACAAGTTGTGTGGTATGGCATTCCTATTTTACCTTTACATTCACTCATTCTGATATATGATATATTTATTTCAGCACCAACTTGGGAGGGTGGCCTAATGGTTAAGGTGTTTGTCTTACAAACACAAGGTGCAGGGTTTGAGTCTCACAAGGGGTAATTGGCTAGGCTTAAAATGGCTCACAAGGGCAGTTAGCTTAGTACTAATCTATAATATATACCGTGGCTTAGTGGTACTTCATGTTGTGTAGTGTGTACAAGGTCCATGGTTCCAGACTGATAGAGGTGTTTTATTTTGCTCCTGAGCAGAACAAGGGCCCTCACATACAGAGTGACTAAGGCACTTTTAAGCAGTTGTAAGCGGGTTTGCGCGGGTTTGCGCGATGCTTAGCAATGCTTAGCTAAGCGCAAACAAGCACACACTCGCACAAACCTGCTAACTACTGCTTAATGGTGCTTACTCCCGCTAACCCCCATGCTCATTTCTTTGAAAGAAAAGAAAAATGGGGAGATAGGAAAGTGGTAAAAAAGGGGCACAAAGAGGGAAAGACAGTATGGAAAGTAGCTCGGGATGTGCAGGACGGGTGTAGGGAAGGTCCATAGCTGCCCATTTCTTTAACAGCAACAGCTGTGCATATGGAATAAATTTGGAGGTAGATATGAAACCTTCAACCCCTGAGAGAGGGGTGAGGACAACAAAGTATGTTGTAATGCCAATTAAATTCCATTTTATGTATCCAGTGGACATGTGTGCAAAATGGGCAGCTATGTATGGGACGTAATTTTTTTTTGGGAGCAGATTGCCCTTTTTTTCAGGTGAGAGTGGAATGTGGGGTAGGGGACGTAGGTATATTTGGGGAGGTAGGTTGGGGAGGTAAACAGATAAGACAAACAAGATGCAAACAGGGGTGGTATATGACACATGTGGAGGGTGAACACCTTTGACTGGGAGGGATGTTTGGAAATCGCAAGCCCATGAGCCCACAGATGGAAACAGTGGGACTGAGGTCCCCACCCATGGGCAGTCACCACTGCACCTTCACAGCCCAGGGGGTTGGCTGTGCTGGGGGATGTGCAGGAGGGGCAGGCTGTCCCGGGAGTTGCGCCACTCATGCCTCAAGCTGGCATTGAGGTTCTGCAACAGAACATTCAATCTCTCTATGCACCACAGCCTGGACCATTCGAAGGGTGATAGGTGGCCCTCCTCTGCCCCCACTTGCATGGGGGGGCCAAGCCCCATCCCCTGCAGTGCTTCCACCCAAAGGTGGCACAGGGCCAACAAAGGAGGAGGTCTCAGGCTGGGCACTGGACCTGCTAGTGTTAGGTGCCATGGCCAGCTGAGGTGAGACAGGTGGGTCCGCTGGGACTGGCCTTCCCATACGAACTATGTTTTGGAGGATTTAATAAAGATATGGGTTAGTAACAGTTGACAGCATTCCCAATTAGTTATAACAGCATACAGAAGTATTCCCATTAACCCAACACACCAGATTTTCAACAGTTGAAAAGCAAGCATAACACATGCATATATAGAACAATAGTGGACATTACAACAGCTTGCAGGTTGAATTGATGGCAACAGGCCACCAATATTGTGGTATTTTAACAGGCCACATGCATAGAAATAAATTCAATTATTTATAAACCAATAGGACATATGTCCCAACAAATGTTTTGAGATTAGACATACCGATTGAGGTGTGGAATTGCATTTTTTATGCACATACAGTAGGGTGGAAAAGGACAGCTCAATTAACAACTTATATACCCTTCTAGTTTTCACTACATTCCTATTAACTGCAGTTATATGTCCCTTACATGTATTATTACACTACCCAATGTCCTTATATTGTGCAATTGGATTTTGCTAGATCATTATATACATGAGCTGTATCTTACATACAAAATGTCCAAGATGCAGATGTTATTGCTACATATTTTGAGAGTTGCTCACACACACACTACTGCTAAGATGGTACACTGACAGCTCTACTTTCATATAATTATCTAGATATGTTCAGGTGAAAGTATCAGTTATATGTTAACAGCTCCCTACATTTCTGGCAGCACACTGACATTTCTGGGGAACAAAATACCAAGCTACTCATGTGCCAGATTAACCTGTACATGCTGGGCATGAACCAACAGTTGAGGGCTGTAAATATGCATGCAAGCTATTGGCACTCCCTTCATCCACATTAAATGGGCCTACCCAAGTGTGGGTTAACACTGCCTAATACAACAGTACTATTTGTAAAATGCAACAATACAACAACATATCAAAAAAATGACACAGACACACTCCAGGAATTATACTTTCATTAAAGGATAATTACACCTTATTTATTGGGTTAAAACACTTTTTGAAGGCTCTCTCATTTATTTTATATAGCAGTACATGCAGAATAATTACTAACCTGCCTGATGACGCAGCCTTTGCAACCTATCTTCATGGGCTTGCTGATTCATAGCCGGGACACCTGCAGCTGTGAAGTAAATGCAGTGATAGTGAGACATACCAATCCATAGTATAGACAAGCATAGCAATTCTTAACTACTTAATGCAATGGCTACTTACTCAGTACTGGGGCATTAGGCATCGCACAGGACTCCTGGATCCACTGGTCCAGATGATCCTCCTTACATCACTTCAGGTCAGAGTAATGGTGCCTGACCTGCTCACCAGTCTGAGGAATGCCAGTGGCACTGGTGAGATCATGAGCTAGACTGTTCCAGGCATCCATTTTATATTGGGTGGCCTGGTACTGGCCCCGCAGGAGTCTTTCCTCATGATTGTGGACAAGGAGCCAAACCATTACTTTGGTCTCCTCAATGCCCCAGCGTTGCTCTCAAAATCGAGTGTCTTCTCCAACACTGGCCATGCTGACTGCAGGAGGGAGCTACAACCAGTTATGGCAAGTATTCCCACATGTGGAGCTTAAATATGCCTCATTTCCCGCACTTATTTGTGATTGGCCAGTTTTGAAAAAACTCAGCTGTAAGCACACCTGCTTAGCTGATGTTAGCAATGTTTAATATTC
Organism: Protopterus annectens; assembly: GCF_019279795.1. Taxonomy (NCBI): domain Eukaryota; kingdom Metazoa; phylum Chordata; order Ceratodontiformes; family Protopteridae; genus Protopterus; species Protopterus annectens. The sequence continues at coordinate 1,340,122,674 of NC_056725.1, forward strand.
CTTTGATAGATATGTGTCTGTTGAAAGTGCATGGTTATGAAATGCTGTCATGGCTTAGTAGTTATGTACTGTGACTATAGTGCACAGTATCCTGAGTTTGGGCCCTGTCACTGCTTTTTATTTTCCTACTGGCCAGACCTGAATGGTTAAGGTACAGTAAAGGAGGTGTGGGTGTGTTTAGCCGCCTTTGCTCAAATTTGCCCGATGTTGCCCAACATTGCTCGACATTGCTCGACGTTGCCCGACATTGCGCTAGTTAGCGTGGTGCACAGCTACGCACAAATATGTTGTATTTGCACTGTTTAGAGCAGTGCGCAGCTACGCACAAATACATCGTGCTTGTTAATGCGCTGCTCAGCTATGAGCAATTGGTTTTAAATCTGCTAAATACTGTTAAAATGTGCTTAGCAGTGCTTTATATTGCTTAAAATAAGTTACTCATGCCTCAGAATGCATAACCATTTCACCTTCATATATATATAATTTGTTCACTACTACATATAACATTTGAATGCTTTTTACAAAACGTCAGGAAATATTTTTGTATACAGATTTCCAACACAAAATGGAATGTGCATTAGTAGGACTCGAACCGGGAATGCCTCCTCTTTTTGCGAAGGCTCTAACAACTACACTATCGCTATTTTCCTTAATTTGCATATTTTTTCTTATTATCCTCTTCGGTGTCTAAGCTGCTAACTGTAGCTAAGCAATGGGCAATCCTGCGCAAACACGTGCAAATACTGGCAGCTATATCGGAAATAAAGTAAAAAAAAAATAATAATTTTCTTTTCATTTTTAAATTTGTACGAGGTTTAACATATGGGGGAGTGTAGTGTTACAATGTACACATGTGAGTGGACTCGCTCATGTAACTCGACATTTCTTGGGTTTTGTCAGTGCAGGGGCGTGGATTTTTGGACACACCCCTTACACTCATCCACACTCCATGTAAGCTTTAGAGTTGAGGCAGCGCACCCTCATTAATATGCATGACGTGCTGCCATCATACTCTTAGACTGGCGTTTCTGTGTAAGACTAATCTAGTCTTACACGGAAGATTAGTAAATCCTTGGGTAAGTGAATTGATCTGAAGCACAGTCTTGACAGAACAAGCAGCATTGAGTCCAGGTGGGTTACAGACAGTGAGACAAATTTGCCATTCAACTCCTTTTCCAGCATGGCATTACAATTCTTCTATAGCAAATCAATTTTAACAATGTCCAAAATGTGAAACAAAAAACAAGCATGCCTTTGGAATTCAGTACTATGCTTTGTAAGAAGATTCTTGCTTAACTGATTTCTAGTCTTAAAGATGTGTTGGGCAGTCTTTTGTAGCTGAGAAATATTTTTCCCACATACAGAAAGCTTGGAGCACTAGAAACTGTAGACAGCCATCTCAGTGTCACAATTCTCAGATACTTTGCTTTTAAATTTCTTACAAGAGCTAGGGCAAATGAAAAAAAATGTTTTACAGCTCAGAAATTCGCAGAAAGAGGAGGTCAAATTTAAAAGTACCATGATTCTCACACCTGTGTTTATTGAAAGATCCTTTCAAATAAGCCTGTTATTCCTGCCCTCTTTAAAAACAAAAGAAGGGTCAGGATCAAAGATCTTACTAACAAGACTCTTACTAGACATAATAGACCAGATATCTCAAACAAATCTTTTGAATTCATGGGCATCTTTGCGGAACGTGAAAGCCATGCTACTTTTTAACTTTTCTTTGTTTTGGTATTTTACTAACTTATTTCATAGGAATGCACACTAATCCTGTAAATCCAGATTTTACACTGAGTAAATGACAACAGAGTAAGCTGCTTTTATCCAAAGCTAGCTTTCTCACATTATTTAGTGACTGAAATCTTCAGTGATTTGAAAGAAAAACACAAATTGTATGAGATACAGACCTAAATATGAGGCAAAAGTATGGACAGTTTCAACTTGGTTTTACACAAACAGTATCCAGAGTAAATACTTCAATGCATTTCATACAAATTAATTGTAATCCTTATAGTCAGACTTTAAAATCAGCAAATAATTTTAAACTCAGCAAAAACAATAGGGTAGGTTGCTTTCATTCATAGTCAGCCGACCTTATTTTAGTGACTGCAATAATCAATAATTTATCAGAAAACATAAATTCTATGAAGCACAAAGAATATGATTCAAATTCAGAGACAATCTTTGGAATCAGGGACAGCTGTACACACACAATCATCTGAGGCCATTAATCCTTCTCTATACAATAACACATGCAACCATACACATATACACATATGCATACCCTCACTACTACCTTGCCTTTAAACTAAACAACACCTGCCTCTAATGTGATCTCTGCCATTGGAAGTAATGGCTGAATGCAAATTTTTGGTAATATTATTTAATGCAGCCAGCTTAGCTAGCTTACCACTGACATTTGTGTGGGAGAGCATTTAGCATGGGCTACTCTTCCCTGAATGCTTCATTCACATTTGCAGTAGACCACAGGGACAGCTCATCTTAATGATGCATCTCTCCATGACAGATTACTATGGTAGGGCTATCTCTGAATCAGACTTGAAAAACAGATTTATCACTGGCAGTAACCTTTCAAATACCAGTCTATGTTTGTATATTACACATGCATGAATTATTCTTAATTACAATTGCTTTATATTTTACATTTGATATTTGTTATAATCAAATAGATGTTGAAAATGAATATGTTGTTTTTAAAAATTATAAGAAAATATTTAACAGTTATAAAAATAAAATATCTGTGTTTTCAAAGCCAAATGCAGAATATTGTGCAATATCAACAATCAGATAAAGCAAGGAAAGTAAAGGATATCAAACATACTGAAACAACAAGTCAGGTCATATAATCTAATAAAAATAGGTCTGGGGAAAGATTCTCAATGACAGAATGGCAGGTAATATGAACAAGTAAACATCAGAATCAGATACTCCACCACTGAGAGACGAGCAACATCTTCTTTTTGTATAGCTGAAATGTCCCCCCCACCATTGTTACTATAGTAATCTTTGGGGTCTATAACTCAGTAGGAGTTAGGGAAAGCCAATTTCCAGTAGCACCATGAGTATGGTAAGGGGTTTTGAGTTCCTCATTATATGATTGATAACTGGTCTTATTCTAATGTTCTTTGAAACAAAGAAGAGAACACTAATTTTTATTGAGCATTTAAGGTAATGGACTTGAAATCCATTGAGGTTTCTGTGCACAGATTTGAATCTTGTTGATTAAAAATATGCAGTTTTAGTCCACCAGGTATTGCAGATGATTAAGCTTATTAGCTGCTAATGAGCTGCTTTGTGTAGTCCATGGTTTGAGTATTTCAGCCTCTATTTGCTAAAGTGTGACTCTGAACAAGTGTTTTAACCATACAGTGCTCTGGGGCAACTGGGAAATCATCCTGGGTTCCTCAGTGGTTTCCTGGACTGCATGCCTAATAACTAATTCTGAATCTAAGAAATGAAAGGAAATGTATGATAATAAGAAGTTGCTATACCCGGAAGGAAAAAACATTAAAGATGTTTATAGTCTCTTCACCCAGAACAATGCAGCTACAAAATATACATGATGTATGCCAAGCTCCAAAGCAGGCTAAAAGGAAAGGACCATATTATGTGAGCTTCACAGCAATATGAATGCAGAATACACAGTCAAAACATATTTGCAAGGTAAACTGCAAACATCAACTAATTTTCCTTTAAAAATGCAGCTCTGACTTTAGGAAACTCAGTCTCCAACAAACTCTAATCTTTGCTAAGCATCTACACAATAAAAAGTTCTAGGGAGTAACTGTGATAAGTCATCAGGATGGTGGTGAAACACCAGGATTTCATTTCTCCTATGATCAGATGGAAGTACTGTTCTTTGCCTTCTAATAAACCCAATGACAAGACAAGCTTCTGACTGAGATACACTGAAACCTTTAGTGAAGATCAGTGGATTAGCTGGTAACAGAAGAATTATTGATTCTAGAAGCATCGACCTACTATGTACCCTTTTCTGATAAAGGCTGCAGGCAAAATCATTACAATTAACACACACAATCAAGAAAAACAACAGCAAATGTCAGCATAGAGCAATGTGCCTGAAGTTGCTACCCACTAGCATGAACTAGAAAAACCTGTGGGGCCCCTGTACAGCCAAGGATGGCAAAATAACTGCCACTGACATGACTCTGGAGATAATCTTGGGTACATTTCAACTCTGGGAATCAGAAGCCTTCTACTACTCACACACATAGGTCTAGATGCCAGGTAGCTCAAGAACACACTATGTACTCAGTCATGGCATCATGCAAAAAGATTTCTCTCCACCAAAAAAATCACTTTCTGAAGACGTTTGCTTGCCACAAATACTTACAGTGTGAAATTGCACTCACTAAACAACCTCATATTTTGGATCAAGCGATAAGTTTGTAATGAACAGTAATACTGCTGCATAGAAGGCATAGAAAGCAAATTAACAAGTTAACAAACATGCACATCACTTACCCTGACACTGTAAACTAACAGCAGCACAGCCACCACACTACATCTGTGCATCCCCCCTCTTCCCACTAAAATTACCAATTTTGCAGGCAGTTAAACACGGCTTTACCTACTGCGCAGAAATACCATAGACCCAAAGGGTCTTTATCAGAAGCTTGAACGGTCAAAAGAGTGAACATTCTTTGATCGAGTTTTAAAGATCGAAGGCACTAAACAGCGAAGACACGGAACAGTGATTTTTTTTAGGGAAAAAAATCGCTGGGCTGTCTTCGGAAGTTTGCCATTTCCTCCACTGTGGAGCAATCTCGGAGTTGGTATATTTAAGTAGGGGGGTGTGGGGGTGAGGCCCCCCACACACTTTTTATTGTGTTTACATTAGTTTTTTTTTGTTGTTTATTTTTTTGGGGGGGTTTTGCGGAGCAGCGATTTTTTTTTCCCCCAGGAAAAAAAATCGCTGTTCCATGTTTTCGCTGTTTAGAAGTTCGATCTTTAAAACTCAATGAAAGAGCGTTCACTCTTTTGACCATTCGAGCTTCTGATATAGACCCGACCCAAAATGACTGAAAAAAGTGAGATTTCAGACAAGTAAGTATGCAGCACATGGGAGAAAGAGGTAGACTCTGACTTGGGTTTTGGTCAGGTGTCCCATTGATGACATCAATGAAAACTTGGACTGTAGAGGTACAATACCTGCTCTGAACTATATTCTAAACATTTCAAAGGAAGTCAACGTACACTCAGAATGGGCAATGTCAAAACTACTCATGCTAAAGAGAAATGACATTTTGCAAAGAAACATTGTTACATCATTGTTCATAATGAGTTTCATAACTAAATAAGTTACTTATATACTATGTTGCTAAATGTGCTACTTCAAGCCAAAAATGGCGTTAGAGTATGGAGGAAGTATAACAAAGTGAATTATTGTTTGCACATACCATCTGGGTATCTGCCATTCCATGCACACTCAGTCATATGCTATTACTGCTATCCTCATATACAATACTATCTCCCCTACATAATTCTATAGCTTACTTTATTATATCTCTTGAACTTTTTACAAACCTATGAAATACTAAAATCTCTCTTCTTACATAATTTTATAACTTACTTCATTAAGTATATTGTGCTCCTTGCAAACCTTTCTTTATTGAAATATAAGAACACTAAACTTCTTTACAACATTTTCCCTTCTGCAGTATCAGTCCATTTACTTCCTGCAAGATTTTACAGTTGTAACAACTGTACTGACTTAAAATTGTTGATGTAAATACTTTACTGTATATACCTGTCTATAATTGTATTTGCTTTTTTCATGAGAAATGTAACTGTTGTTTGTCTGAGAACTGTCTGAAATTCACTTGTTGATATAAATGTTCTGTGATGGAGCTGCAGGCCTCAGCTGAAAATGAGATCTGTGCAAATGAACTTTCCCAGTCAACAAAAACAAACAAACAAACAAACAAATAAATAAATATGCTAAAATCCTAAGCCTTTTCAGTAAAAATCATTTCCTGCACCATCTATTCCTGAAGCTATTATATAAGGAGAGAGAGGTCTGTTTCACTTACTGCAGAGCTAAGCCAGCAAGGATGATAAACATTTTGAAGAAAAGCAGGGCAAGAGTTCTATGTTTACCTTCTGTCATGTATTGTGCAAGGTCAGCACCAGTGATTTAACTGTGCAAACTCTATGGTCAAAGGTCACATGTAGCTGAGACAAAATACTTTGCTAGTATTCTCCATTAACTCTGTGCCCAGTTATGCTATTTTGAGTTTCAGAAAATAAAAGTGTCTGTTATACAATTTCAGCTGCATGATTTACTTCAGATAACTAATTTCAAACAGTACGCCTACAGACTGTACATGTACAAAAAGTCATAACACTGACAGAAATAAACTACTATATTTCCCAAATCCCTCTCTAATGAAAAAGAAAACAAAACTTAAAATCCTATCTTAATAATACAACCATTGGAGTCACTTCTCATACCAAATTATTAAGAATGATAGTGGATGATAATCACCAAATACTAGAAATGCTTTCTCACCAGTGCAACTAAAACTACGCTTGCCACTACTTACCTCCTATCCTCACTACTATATGGTGCTCCCATCCTTACTGACCTCCAAGCATCACATCGCCACAGTAGTCAGGAAATCCTTCTATGTGGCACACCTCATCACAAAAAGTTTCTCATCCAGGAAAAAAGCGGTCATTGTTCCCCTCTACTCGTCACTCATTAGACCCATTATAGAGTACAATGCCCCTTTTAGCATGTACCTCACAAGATATCTACAACAACTGGAAAGGCCACAGAAATACCTCACAAAGAGGATTACTGGCCTCAAAGAGATACCCTATGCAGACCATCTCAAAAAACTGCAGCTTTACTCCATTGCATATCTCCTACTCAGAGGCAGTCTCTGCCTAACACACAAAGCTATGTCAAACCCAAAGCTTTTAGACATGCTCCACTTAAAGAAATCCCAATCCCTACGAGCTACACGCTCTAGGGAGCTAAACCTCATCACCACAGTAAACAGAACATGCTGGAGGGATGGATTCCTGTCCCAGAGACTTCCCATACTCTGGAACAAACTACCTATCTATATCAAACAAAGCTCCTCATTAGCACTGTTCAAGAAAAATCTTGATGATTGGATGGGAGATAGGAAATTCACCCTGGGGATCACTTCTGTGGCTCTGCTCGACAGTGGTACAGGAAAATAATTTTCTTGGGTGGCGAAAGCCAGGGTACCTTTGGCTAGGCTTATATAGGCCCTAGGGCAAATAGCCTAGTACCTGCCTATGAACCTATGAACAAAAATCAAAACTTGAACAATGCTCTAATAAAGAGGCTACATTTGCAGCAAATATCCCTTTCTGAACCCACCAATCTATAAAACTAAAAAGTCTAAACTGGTTAGAACTACCCCGTCAACTAACATATACACAGCTTTATACTATCTATAATATTATCCAGCATCCATTTGCTTGTCTATTTCCAATATTATAATCCAATGACAAAAAAAATCCTCTCTGTTCACAAACCTGTGAAATCTGATGAGCATTGTCTGTACTCATATCATGTTGCTAAGGCTTGTAACTCCTTACCTGTATCCATCAGGTCAGTACCCTCCCTTCAGTTCTTTAAAACCATTCTGAAAGACTTCCTAGCCAAAATGTGGCTCTATTCTTGCTTAGCCCCATAGAAAACTATATCCTTAAATATGAATAAGTACCTATTCATACCTTACACCTCCTTATTCTCCCTTCATTGCTCACTTCCGAACTTCAATCTATTTCTCTCCCCTGACTCTTTCTAAATATGCCATAACCTTGTTTCTCTCTCTCACTTCATATTGCGGTTTCTGTTAGCATTATACTAGCTTAACTTTAATTTCTCTATAAAGTGGCTAAATTTCTCTAAATATTAAATCATTGTCATATAAGCTGTATCTGTTCTTAACAAATGTTTTCACATTATGTCTAATTTAATATAATTATTTAAATTGTGGATGTTTTTGCAATAGTTTTGAACATCATAAAATTATTGTTCTTAAACTATTTTTGTAATACTTGGCCCCCACTGAAAATGGGCACCTACCCAGTCAGACTTTCCCCCTAATCAAATGTCAATGTTTGTGTCTTTCGGCTTTTCCTGGTTAGGGGTCGCCACAGAGGAACTCCGGTCCGCTAATGATTGGTAGTTGATTTTTACATGCCAAGTTACCAGCCCTGATGCACAACCTTCAACGAAGGTACGCCCATTCATGCATGAATCCACCCAGAAGACGGTTTAGCTGGGAATTGAACCGGACAGCATTTTACTGTGAGGCGACAATGCTATCACAGCACCACCACTGCGGGTCCCTAATCAAATGTCAATAAACAAATAAATTGTGCAACCTTATTAGGTTCCAATATTTTTCTCTGTATTAAATGTTGAGCCACAGAGTTTTAACCAATGAAGAATGCATGGCCCACTAAGTCTGCCTATTTTTACCTTACCTGATTGATTTCAGACTTGCCTTATGTCTACTCCTGAACTTGAAAATTCCCCTCACCTTTTTTAGACCTATCACTTTTTTGTGGAAGGCTACTACAGTCATTCTCCCCTCTTTTAATGTTCAATTTACTTTTTCGTATCTCACTTGGGACATTTATTTTGCATCTTCAGATCCTGTCCTTTTGTTTTTTGTGTATCTCCTTTTTATAAGATTGTTTATGTAGACAGCTGCAATAATGTTCTGTTGGACTGACACTCCAGTACATGCTGTAATATTACTGTGTGGTAGCACATAAACTGAGGTCCAGATAGTCTATGATGTAGTAAGTAAGCCCTGAATGGGGAGAATCAGTCAGCATGACTTTAAAACTGTTGCGTGAACTGCTATAAGGGTGGCAGGATGTGAGATGCAGAAATGATATTGTTTGCTTACATTCAGAAACACTCAGGTTATGCATCCTGGTCACTAAAATCTCAATTAAAGTCAGGAATTACCTTGTCTCAGTAAACAAAGAAATTATGTTGACCCTGAAAAAATATGTCATGAAAAAAAATTAAATAGTAAATTCAGTGCTTTGTACCTCTTGGCTCTACTGCTCACTGAAATCAAAAATAAATCATAAACAGTATTTGATTGATGATAAACCCGCTACATTGTTTTGTCATTATGTAACTATTTTATTATGTACCACAATCTGCAGATAATACAATCCATTTGCTTGCTGTGTATTCAAACACTGTGCCCAATCCAAACAATATTAGAAATGCAGTGGAGCAGGAAAACCAACCTGACTCTGGGTCATGTAAATACTCCATGACAAACAATGTCAACCTAGAAAGAAAGACACAGAGACAGACAAAAATACAGCCTTCAGAAAATGTATGAGGGATGAAGCAATGCATGATAATTTGCAGAGACATTACGAAAAGTTGGAAAGTGCAGACAACACCTTTTTTTAATTGTTTGCATTTTGTTTTGGGACAGTATAGCTTCCCTAAAGTATTGTTTATTTGTTTTAATTTGCATTTATTTGTTTGTTTGTTGCTCTATTTATTTACATTTTGCAATAAATTAGGTACAACAAATGAGACCAAGTAATCCTGTTTTTGTGGTGGCCTTGAGCATAAGTTTTGATTTTAATATAATTACTGAAAACATATACATTAAAAATAATCATTTGACAATGACATCTATTTTCTCTCAATAGTTTAACACATGTTAAGACATTAGATTACTAGCATGGCGTCAAAGTCATTGTTGTGGCATATATTTCATGTGGCATGTCAAATTATTGATCTAGACCACATCTGCCTGATTTACAAAGCCATGTCCAACTCAGAATTGATGGTCATGCTCCACCTAAAGAAATCCAAGTCACTGCGAGCCACGCGCTCTAGTGAGCTAAACCTTGCCACAACAATAAATAGAACATGTTGGAGGGATAGATTCCTGTCACAGAGACTCCCCATGCTTTGGAACAAAATTCCTAACTACATTAGGCAGAGCCCCTCACTAACACTCTTCAAGAGAAACCTTGATGAGTGGATGGGTAACAGAACGTACACCCCTGGGATCACTTCATTGGCTCTGCTTGACAGAGGCTCAGTTAATTAATCAATGGGGCGGCGAAAGCCGACACACTCTGGCTAGGCTTATAAATGCCCTCGGGCAGATAGCCTAGTACCTACCTATGAACCTATGAACCTATCAGTGAAAAGGAGCAGACTGTTTGGCTAGAGACCTTTTTTCTGCTTTCTGTGGAACCATATTATGTGGGTTGTTACAATACTGACCCCTGGAGGAGACCACTGGTAGTGCTAATTTTTAATTCATGTGGATAAAAAACTCATAGAGAGACAGACATTGCAGGCAGCACATGCATGCTAACATTATATATGAAAATGTACATATTTGGACTGCCATTGTCATATGAGTCAGGGAGGTTACTAACTACAGTCAGAAGATGAATTAACAGAAACAATGATCTGAAATTGTATGCTTCCCCATCAGCCATTCCATCAGTCTAACTTATTGCATGTTGTCACTTTCAACACAGCCAGAGAAAAATAAGACAAAGCCCACTCATTAACACCCTTAACCCTTTAGTACCTGGGCCATTAGTTAATTCTGTTTCATCACTATCCAGTCAGAATACAAAATCTGCTGTTAAGCTGAAAACAAAATGCTGGCTTCCTACTGAAAAAAAGTGACAGCTATGATATCTAAGAGGTACTCTGAAAAGTATTTTAATTTTGGGTTTGATGTCAAATATTTAAACAGCAAAAGTTACAAACTGCATTTACCAGATTAAATGGAGGATTATAACTGGTGACATGGTCCTCAAACTTTCAGCATTCCATTCTTATGAACCTACTTTATAAAAATAAGTCATACAAATCTTCACATTTTGCTTCGAAACTAATTTTCAACAAACAGAAAATCTTGTGCTGTCTTAAAATTTGTGGGGTATATCTGAAATTACAGCTGCCACATTCATTTCCTACTTTGATGTTATTACCCGATTCCAAGTTTGGGTGAAAATTATTAAAAAGGTCTGGCAGTCTGTCACAAATGTTTAAATCAACAGACTACTAGTAAGCTTCTTTCTTCAGTAGTGGGTTTGTTTCCCACTGGCTTTATTTACCTACTATGTAACTTTATTAGCAAATAACTAAATCAGACAGTGTTCCTGGGTTGCCCTTGAAAGAAAGTTACTTCTTCCAAATAGGTTATCTGATCAATAAATAAAAAATATATATATAAAATTAAGAAAGATATAGGACCACACTAACAAAATGGCAGTCGGTTAACTTTAGAAACAATAAATATATTGTCCAAACTTTCAGCACTTATTCCTATGTCCTAGATGCATGGATTATAGATGTGTCATCGCATGCTCCTTTTGAGCAGTAATTGTAACATTTTCAGTGTAACATACTGTGTAGTTCCTACATATTGTGCCTGTGATATCTCAGCACTGATTGCTATTATAATCTGTCTAAAGGAATATGCATGCATACAATACTATTAAAGCAGCCTAATGTCATACAGTCAGTGTTTACATTCTTTTATCAATAAATTGCCAGTGTTAAGCATGCAATTCAAAATATTTCCATCAGCTATTCATTTCAGTCTTAATGCCATGTTTGATTTAACATTGCTCATTAAAAATTAATCATTTGTCATTTTGTTTTATTTTCACTGTCTTACAAGTTTTAACAAACTGGATCAGTGGCTTTTCAATTTGTATTAGAATCTACTTCATTAAATATATTTTAAGAACTTTATTCTGTGTCAACATCCTCTTCAAACTCAGTTTTCATTACCACATCTCAAACAGCCCATTTTTACTATGGAGTACAATTTATGATCTCTCATACTTCTCATTTCTATTTTTTTAATCTTATTAATCATCTTTTTTCACTTCTTTTAGAGATTGCTCGTCTTTGGTTTTCCATTTTCTACTTATATCTTCCTTAGCCACTAAAAATAATGTGTTCACACTTTTAGTGTTTGTTATTTCACACCAACTCAACAAAAAACATCTCTATACTGATGTTAAACTGTTTTCCAAATATAAGATATAGCACGTTATTCAAATCATTTCTGTAGTGGAGCAACTTCATATATTCCCAAAATATATGCTCCCAGAGAATCATTTTTTGAACCATCACATTTCCAACATGTGCTGATTGTCTGTAGGAACATTTTTTCAACTCTTGTAGGGGTAAATATTTGTGCACACATTCCCCTGCAAAAATTCATAATTTTCTCAATTTAGTTACATTTATATGATTAAGAGATATTTCTCTCCACTGATCATCTGCAATAATCTTTACTTAAACGTTGACTCCATGCTATTTTTACCTTTCTACAGTACTGTCCTATCTTTATATGCCTTACATATTACTCTTTTGTGGTCTGCCATTTCTGTTCTGGTCTAAGTCATAAAATGTTTTATTTGTGGTTTAACAAAATTGCTATTCAGCCTCTGCATATCATCTTTGAATTCTAATATTAGACCAAAACTTGAATAGCTTCCTCTCATTTTATTACCTAATCTTTTTTTTGTCATCTGCTCACAAAATATAATTTCTTTGTTCTTTCTTCTCCAAATGTCTGTGCCATTCTTTTCTATGTCTTTTTATTCCTGTATGTTGTACAACCTATAGCCATTATTCTGTTTTTCCAAGATCTAACAACCTTTAACATAAAGTCTTGCTTAATACAGACTATATAAGGTTGTGTATAGTGTTCTTTATATTCTTTTCTTGGATTTCTCCAAATACCCATGTGTGGCCCTTTCATTACCTCATTGGGTACTTTGCCTACCACTTGCTTCCATTTGGGCATACATTCCTTATCCTGAATCTAATATATAAATATAAGTTGTGTGGCCGTATAGTATGCCTTCAGATCTTAAAGTCAGAGTCTACCAAGTTACTTTCTCAGTATTAGTTTTTACCATTGAACTCCTTTCATTTTATTGTACCAAAGAAACTCTTTGATTTTCTTTTTCATATTTTTGTACCTGATCTTTCAGATGACACATATAAGCCTTACCAACATAAAGAGCAGTGGGAATAAAACATCTTAATTGCTTGTATCTTATTATCAGTTTCCATACATAACAGCTTTCATTGTCCCATCTTACTTATAATATTTTTATAATTTCTTACCATGTTTCTTTAGCTATTTGCTCAACATCCTGTTTCAACCAAATTTCTTAGTATCCTATCATTATGTGTCATGGTATACTTCTGCCCCAAGTAGAGAGTCCTTAATCATTATATGGAACTGTAAAATGGCAGTGACATACCCCATTAGAAAGAGTACAAAGATGATGCTTTGAAACTATTGGCCTCAGAAATGCAAAATAACCAAAATGTCAGTGACTCAGCAGATAACACACTCACCATTGGTTCTGGAAGATTAGGAGGGTGTGGCTTCTACTCCCACTCTGGGTGATTGGATTGATTTTTCAAGTATTGACACTGCAGTGCAGCATAAGGGTGGTACTACACTCCTGACTGTGCCATCCTTCAGGGGAGATATTAAACTGAGGCCCCACCTGCCTGAATTGCTGGCAGCTCAGGTGGAAATGTAAGACCCTGTGGCATATATTAAAAACACTAGGGGAGTTTCCTGATGCCCTTGCCCAACTTCCCTAGTGAAAGAAGCTGTTGGTATTGCTGGATGAACCCACCTGACAAAGTATAAATAAACAGATAATAAATGATGGCATTTTGTCACAAGAGCATATCATGAAAATGATAATTTCAATGTGTAACTGTTCTGCTTTTATATATATATATATATATATATATATATATATATATATATTGCAAATACATCAGTATTTGCACATTCTGTTGTAGTAACTTCATATTTCTTGATGTTTGTTAGATACTGAAAAACTAATTACACGTTAATATTTTATGTAGGCTGGCCATTGAGTAAAATGCCCCTGTCAATATGTACCTGTCCAAACACTTGTCACAATTAAAATGAACACACTTTCTCACTAAAAAAAATCAAGAGCCTAAATTGTAAAAACTATGCTGACCATGTCAAAGCCCTATCCCTGTTCTTAGTGTTATCCAGCTACTGAATGATGACCTCTGTATTGCATATTGAGTTTCAATAGGCCTGTTCTGTCAGCTCTAGTACACTTTCACAAGTGCAATGGTAGTAAACATCCACAAAAGGTATTACAATTTATTTTTTAAAATAAATAGAAGATGTTGAAGGGATAGGTTTATATTACAGAAAATACCACTTCTATGGAGCCATCTTCTACTCCACATAAAACAAAGAACTTCTCTTTCTCCATTCAAATGTATTTGGATGAATGGATGGGTAACTGCAAACTCACAAGTGGTTTAGCAGCCCTGTCCCTCACAGACAGGGGAAACATGTAAATGTCTCAGCACATCCTTGTTTCACCTATTTCTAAGTTATATACATGCAAAATATCAGGGCTAAAATCTATCATGAGAATGTAAGATTAAGCTTCTTGTCACGAAAGGAGATATTGCCAACCCAGCTATCTGGAATTTTGTAAATAATTATATGTCATTTGTGAATATCAACATGATTTTTATAGAAGTGTGACAAAGACACATACTGCCAGCACAGCTGTCTGGAATTTTGTAAGTGGTTATGTGTCATTTGTGAATGTCAACATGCTTCATGTAAGATGCTTGTGTTACAAAATTATTAGAATTGTATGTTATGTGTATATCAAACTAAGTTTGTACAGATGTGTGTTGAAAAGGGTTTGTAAAGTACAGAGCTTAAAAATGTATCCACAGTGTACCCTACTGGAAAAGAACAGAAATGTATATACATTATTGTAACTGTTCAAATACATATATTTTAATAGGGGAAACTGAAACACAGGAGGTTAACTTGCAAAACTTCAGAAAAATAGTTGAAATTAAATTACTTTACAGCTGGGCCAAAAACAGATATTATCTTTAAGTATCAGTGCAGCAGGAGACATAATGTCTGTACTAGAGACGTTTTCTGTATTGTCTTTAAATGTGGAGGAATGTAAATTATTTTACGACTTCCACCATTTGCCAAAAGGCCTGAGGTCTATGTATTTTCACAGGTGGAGGCTAGATACTGCTAGCTTTCAGCAGTGGGGGGGGGGTTACCTGGAATAGCGTCAGATGACATGAAATTATGGGCCGGATTCACGAAGGCTTGCATGGAGTCTAAGAGTAGTGTAAGACTCCATGCAGCCTTCGCGATCCAGGAACAGCCCAAAGTCCGTGTAAGAGACAAGCTAAAATGGCTCTTACACGGAGTGGGCGTGGATAAGCTAATCACCTCACTTGCAGCCAAATAGCATGCAAATGAGGATGATTAGTGATCCAGGAAGCCCAGAACAGCCCGTGCAAGAGCTGTTTTAGCTGCAGAAATGTACTCAGTTGACAACTGAGTACGTTTCTGCAAAAACTGTAATGGAGCCATGTCAGCTCCAAATAAAGGGTGCATATGTGTCAGGCAGCAAAGTAACCTGATGCAAATATATTAAAAATATAATTTTTTTTTTCGGCAATTGCCGATGTTTAAACCCAGCGCAGCCCCGCGCAAACGGGCTGTGCTGTATAAAACATAAAAACGAAGGTTTTAAACCTACAAATGTAGGTTTTATGCAATACATGGAATGTCAATGCAGGGACCAGCAGACTAAAACCAACATGGCCACCGTGTAGTGGTTGCTAAGGGGGGAAGCTGAGTCTAAGAGATGTAACTAAGCATTAGTAGGCAATCTGATGCAAATGAGTGTTAGGATACTGAATTCCACTGTCACATAGCAAATGAGCACAGTCTGAGTAGTGTAAGAGTTACAGAAGGGGGAGGAACAGAGTAGGAGATAGGTGACATCACAGGGGGGAATGGTAGAAAGAAATGCAGTTCATTGGAGGTCAGAGTTACATGACAGATGTCAAACAGATATCATGGAAAGGGGTGTGCCACTAACTAAGCATGAGAAAGTCAAGAAATGGAAGGTATACACTGTTGCCTACACCAAAGTTGCTTGCTGGATGTGTATGCGCACGTGTGCGCACCATGAAGCGCGAGTAAGGCAGTGTGCGCGCATGTAAGGCAGACTGAGCATGTGGGAGCGTGTTGGGAGATGTTTAACACTGTTTGTGCGGGCATGCATGCGTTTTAATCTGAATAAGCAGATTCTGAACCGTGTAAGCATGTGTGCGCGCGTGTAAGCCACTGTGAGCGTGTTTCTGCTGGTGTGCACATGGCTCCTCCCTGAGGAAACAGAGAGGAAAAAGGAAGCAACAGATTTAGTAGGAAGCTAGCAGGGAATACTGCTGGAGCTAGCAGGTGAAAACAATTAGACGCAGGCAATTACACAGGCAGAATAGTAGCCCAGCCCAGCACTTAAAACTCTGCAAACAGCAGTGCAGGATGTTTCTCTCAAGAGACACTGCAAGACAGGAGTTAAGTTATCAGAAGTGAAAACTGAAAAAGCTGAACTCAGAGCAGAAATGTTAGGGGCTGCCATAGCTGTCATAATGAGACATAGGCGACTTGCTGAGGGTGGTGACAATGCAGATGGTGCCAGACAACCCACAGTGAGGAGACGGAGAAGAGTGTACAGGCCCAGGGTCACCTACCACGGGTTACATGAGCTGGAGATAGTAGAGTGCTATAGAGTGGACAGAGACCTCCTGCAGCAAATAGTGGAGCTGTGCAGGCCATGCCTCACACACAGAACCAACAGAGGGGAACCCATCCCAGTGAAAACCAAGGTATGTGTTGGCCTAAGAATACTAGCAACAGGTACCTTCCAGAGACCAACTGGTGATATGATGGGGATATCACAGGCATCAGCCTCCAGGGTACTGTACCAGTTCCTGGATGCCATGTCAGCACATGTCGGTGATCATGTATATTTCCCCAATGCCCGTGAGGTATTGGCCAGCAATATGCGTCTCTTCCAGCAAATAGCGGAATACCCTGAGGTACTGGGTGCAATAGACTGCACGCACATATGCATCAAAGCACCAGCCGGTGAGCGGGGTAGGGCATACATCAACCACAAGGGCTTCCCCTCCATCAACTGCCAGGTCGTGTGTGATGCCCAGGGCATAATAATGAATGTGTGTGCTGGCTGTCCTGGGAGCTACCATGATTCCCACATCTGGCATTTGATGCAGCTGTACCAGACATTTGCCAATGGGGACATCCCGCATGGACACCTAGTGGGGGATGCAGGTTATGCACTGGAGCCGTGGCTGATGACACCCATCAGAAATGCACACACACCTGAACAGGAACGCCATAATGAGGCACACGCACAAACACGTAATGTAATAGACCGTGTGTTTGGGCTGCTCAAGTCACGGTTCCGGTGTCTGGACACATCTGGTGGAGCCTTGCAGTACACACCAACTACATGTACCCAAATTGTCATGGTATGTGCTATGCTACATAATATGATCTTGCAAAACAGCTGCAGCAGGACCAGCATAGGGCCGGGCCAAACAGCCCCCCACCATTGCCAAGGCCATCACAGGCAGAGCGTGACTCAGAGGAGGAACAACCTGAGCCTGCCCCAGTAGGCAGAAGGAGGCGTGCCCAGTATGCCCTGGCCTTGGCAAAGAGGCAACGCATAGCACATACACTGGCTCAGTAGGAACCCTGGGAATGATACCCCTCTCTGACTCACTCATATAGTAACAGGGATGCCTAACATGACACAACCTGCTCTCAAACATGTACAGGGAAGTGTAATATGCGCATCCGACAGAGGCAGCCCTGCAGCACCACCTGAGGCATGAATGCTATGTGTTAAGTAATGTAACACCATGTACTATATGCACACCTGAGGACCCTGACTAACATCCTACCCTCACCAAGCATCATGCCGCAACATGACAATGAGATGATCAAGTGCAATAATTGACGGAAGTATCGCAGTTAGTCAAATGAAATCCAATGTGTGCCAGTCTGGGATGACATGCTGAGCATGACATGATGCACCACCTGCTAGGACTGGCGTGCACCTATCAGTGCAGGCCGTATGGATACTGGCAAAGGCTGTTTTTACCCACAGTGTGCCCTGAATAGGTAAGGCTCAAAACACAAACCTATCTCCATAGGTATCAGAAGGGATAAGAATAAGATAAGGGATAAGTTGAAACAGCAAGATGCATGCAGTCTAAACTCACCCAGTATGGAGAATGGTGATATCTGCGCTGTAACAGAAAACTGAGCCAAGGGTCACAACAGCACCCTAACACTACCAGGTTACACCTCATACTGTGCTGTACAGCCTCAAAACATGGAACAAGCTACAAAAGGAGGGAGACTAGCAAGAATTGTCAAGGATAACCACACCCCCATGTTGGTACCACAACAAAAAGCAGCATGGACTAGCCATGGTCAAGTAACAGTGGCTAAAACTGCCCCCCAGTTTATAGCCTGCTACAGACTACTGTCCCAACACCAGGAACTGCACCTGGCCTATGCTGGAATACATGAATATATCAAGTCCTCCAAACCACATTATATTGGGTGACTGAAAATACCCAGACATAGACTGGGAGCATTATACTATCTCCAACAGTGTAGGACAAAAGTTCATAGAATCCATAAACCAAAAGGCCCAGGAACAATGTACCACTCCCACAAGAGGGGCAAGCATACTAGATGTGATAATAAGCAACATGGGTACGGGATGTCAAGATGAGAAGTGTATTGCTCACTGGTAAAACCAGACCATAGAGTAATCACACTGGATATACAAATCCTGACCACAGTCCCTGGCAAGAAAACCACAGTGGAAAACATGTGTAAAGCAATATTTGCACTCCTCCAAACTGATGTGGAATGCATTAAAGGTCCTGTGCAGGTGCAAAATATGGGCCACACCTCAGAACCTGTAATACAGCCATTCCATGAACACTGCCAGGAATGCTTGGATTATGCAATCCTAAATTAAAACAAGACACAATGCCATACACGCAGGAATCTGGCATGGTGGACACCAGCCATAACCAAACCATGCAAGAGAATGAGGAAGCTACTACATGATAGAGCAAACATAAACAATGAAGTAATCACTGATCAGTAGTATGGCAATAAAATCTGTCCACACATACAATCCACTAAGGCCAGCCACAACAAGTTGAATCTGTGAATCCTGAGGCAATGTTACACCTGCCCCAAGTACACAGACAACCCCCAATTCCACCCAAGAAATACAAATATATGTGAGAGATGCAACCAGCTATCCAAACTGGAGCCTTAGCTCCCTCAACTCAGTACTCCCAAAACTAGTCAGGAGGAGAAGGTAACCACACACACCACAAACACAGTCCCACATAGACCTATCACAACTGCAAACCAAACACATAAACACAGAAAAACATTCCCGGAGGCACAAATTACAAACACAGCACACCAACAGAGGCCTCTAAAGCAGACACCCAATCAAACAACCTCCAAACATAGCACATGCAACACATAGTACACAAAGCTGGTGTGCCAAACAGTCACAGGCCAGAAGGAGAAACAACATGCCTGATACAATTGTAATAGGTGACTCCATAGTCAGACACACTGCTGTCCCGCACACCAGACTGAACAAGGGAAAGGGTACAGTAAGCTGCCTGTAGGCTGCCACAATATGCCACATAACAGAAGTATGCAGGTCACTCCAAAGCAAGTATAAATATGATGCAGTCATAGTCCATGCTGGTGTGAATGACCTGAGATGTACCTCCCTAGACTACATGAAAAGAGACATAGATGAGCTCTCTGATTATGTAGTCCAGGCCGGTATGACACTCACCGTTTGCAGCATCCTACTTTTACCAAGAATAATGCCACAGTACAAACACAGAATGATCAGTCACAGCAAGTGGCACACATACTGGTGTCATTCCAAGGGGATCCAATGTCTGTCTGCTTGGGATGTCATGCCACGCAGCTGTTCTTGGGATGGCTTGCACCTGTTACCCCTGGGCGTCTGAATATTGGATAAGGCCTTTGCCACCTCCATAGAGCCTTTTGTAGGCAAGGCTGAAAAGACTGACCCACCACCCTAGAAAACATAAGTGGAAAGAAACATAAGGGTAATGCTGACCAATGCCAGATGTGTAAACCCCAATATGCATGCTCCCAAGGCCATCCCCAGTATGGAGAACATTGATGTCTGTGCAGTGACAGAAACCTGCTGCAAGCCTCCTGACAGCACACCAGCACTACCAGGTTATACCACGTATCATGTGTCATGGCCCCAAAACCTGGAACAAAACATAAAAGGATGGTGAGTATCCATATTCAGCACAGACACCCATACATCCAGGTAACTGACAATGCACAAGGCATTGCAGTCCACCCATGTGCAACTAACTGTAGGCAAGACTGCTGTACAGTCTGTAGCATGCTACGGACCACACTCTCACACACAGGAACCCCACCCAGCCGTCCTGAAGACACTGGACAGTATGAATGCCCCACCAAATACCAAACAAGGTACCACAAATTTCCACATAGGTGGTAAACCATTATGTATGGAAGGAGTAACCAGGGACCTAGGGACACAAGTGGACAGTAACCTGCTATGTGACACCCACATTGCCAATGTGGCTAGAAAGGCTGTCTACATTTTACACCATATCAGGAAAGGATTCACATCTACGTCAACAGAGGTCATTGTGCCCCTATACTGTTCTCTAATCACACCCATAATCTAGTACAATGCCTCATATGGGATGTACCTTACCTGACACCTGCAGCAGTTAGAAAGACCTCAAAGGTACCTCACCAAGAGGATAAAGGGTCTCAAATATATGTCATATCCTGCCTGGCTGTAGACACCCCAGCTGAATGCAGTCACATACTGCCTACGCAGAGGCATTGCATGCCTGTTGTAGAAGGCCATGCCCAACACAGGAGTAATGGACATGCTCCACCCCAGAAAACTCAAATCCATCGCAGCTGTGAGAGTGAGAGATGTCAACCTCAACAAATAATGAAATAGGATGTGCTGGTGGGACAGATACATAATCCAGAGGCTCCCCACACCCTGGGCCAGAATCCCACTCCATGTTAGGCAGAGCCCCTCACTGACACTCTTCAACAGGAATCTTGCCAAGTGGATGGATGATTGTAGAGTTACACTGGGGGTCTTCACTGTGTCATGTCCAGACAGAGGCACAGCAAAGCAAATCATAAATGGCCATAATATTCACATAGCAAGGGGTGGCAATAGCCACACACACTCTGGCTACGCTAACAAATGCCCTAGGGTGGATAGCCTAGTATGAACCTATGAACCTATGAAGTAACAAATTGTACAGGACACTAAGGATAATCCCAAGGCTTTCACAACTGATGGTAGGAACCATGTTGGGAATTCACAGATATGCTCTGAATCACACAAATATCACAAACACACACACATATTGCCAACATACATCCTGACAGGTGCAGTGCAAACCCCCACCGAATGCAGAATATCTATCCCAGCAGACTGCTGGCCCCCTGACATTGCAGATGCTGAGATAACAGCCAACATCTACAAAGCAAAACACACAGCAGCAATGGTATGAGATGGTGTCCTGGGCTTAGTGCAACATGGACTCCAAGATGAATGGAATGCCAAACCACACTACTGCTCAGTGTCAGCCTTACCACAGAATATGTACCCAAAGAGCAGTGTACAACAACAGTGGTCCTTCTCAACAAAGGTGTTGCCTGAATGGATACTGAAAACTACTACCCCAGAATCCTGAGAAGCTCGGTCTGCACAGCAATGGAAAGGATCAGCATGTACCACAGACATAAAGATATTGGGGACCTACTGACACTGGACCCTACCCAGTGTGGCTTTCTTAAGTGCAGATCCTGCCCCTAAACATGTTTGACTCAATTGAAACAGTCATTAAGGTCATTGATGAGGGCAATGTGGTCCACACAGTGTAGCTGGACCTTGCAAAGGCTTCTATACAATACCCTACGTGTTCATTATAGATAAGCTCACTAGCTTAAATATAAACCCCTATGTCAGTAGAGGGGTTGCAAACCAGACCAAGGACAGAACAGACATGGTCAGACATGCTGCAGCCATGTCAGACTACAAACCAGATATAACTGGCATCCCACAAGGCTTGGTCCTGGGATCTCCCTCGTCTGGTATATATGTCCCATAGGTACAGGCAAACATGGAAGGACTGTGTCTGAACATGTTTGCAGAGGACTACAAACTGCTCACCACATATGATCCACCAGCTGACACAAGCATCCCACAAAAGGGCCACATAGAAACAGACAACTGGTGCCATAGCCATGTCAGCAAGCTAATTGCAGAAAGCGTGTATAGTCAATCCCCGTGGATATACAGTAAGTGCCCACCAATTACCACATAGGTGTTAACCCATTATGTAGTTAACATGTAATGAGAGACCTGGGGACACAAGGTGATAGATATCCTGCAGTGGACAAACATGTGCTGTAGTGTTTACAGAAACATACCATATACCCACCTAATCATGAAGGTTGTCAGATCTAGATAAGGGGAGGTCATTGTGGCTCTGCAGTCATCCTTCATCAGCGGTACAATTGACTACAATAGTCCCTGTGGGATGTACCTCAGCAGACATCTCCATCAACCGTAAAGTCCCCAACAGTACCTCACCAGGAGTATCAAAGAGCTTGCACAGATGCCATGTGTTGCCTGTGTTGCTGGTATCAATAAACATGCTGCACCTTGTACAATCTGAATGGCAGTGAGGTATGCACATGAGAGACCTGAACCCCAGCACTGACTTACATAGGACAAGCTGTACTGCATGATCCATAACACCGAAGCCACCCCACCCATGAGTGAACCCCAGTACAGGCTACCCATAGAGTCACTTATCAATCTTCCTCAATAGGAATCTTGATGAGTGGATGGGAGATGGTAGCTTTATCCTGGGTATCACTGTCATATCACAGGTAGACAGAGGCACAGTATACTAACCATGACATATGTCATGGCAAACTCCACTTACAATGTGTGTTGAAGGACAAACACACTCTCCAACTAGCATTAGACATGGACTAGGGCACATCGCTAGTGTTTGCAAATGTATACCTATGTTGTGGAATACACTACCAATGTTGGACAAGCCTGGTTTAAGTAGTTCATATCTGAACAGAATGCAACATGGTCAGATGTACACAACTGGCCCCTAACCAGGCTGTTGTGCTCACTATCGAAGTGTAAAGCAGTGATAGCACTAAAGCCCAGGATACTGTCCACCACAGTCAAAGTACTACCAGTACACTATACAGTACTACAGTGTTAGGTCAGTGTGAAAGGATGTTGACAACTGTATGCAAAGTATCCCATGCAAACACTGCAGGCACAGTATAATCCTGTTGTGTTCACACACAAAGCAGTTGTACAGTAACTACACAACATGACACACAACACACAACCATAAACGGGTGATATTTGTTGAAGTTCACACTCATCCACAAATTTGGTGGGCTGCAGAGTCCAACATATGGAATGCTCACACTGGGCATGCTCACACACTTTGATAAATGAGACATATGTCAGACAACATGCCATGGGAAGGCTGAACTGGGCATGCTCACACACCTAGGCCAAATCTCAGTTTAGCAGTTGGACACACATATCTGGTATTTTTATGTGTTATTCCAGGAACTGACCACATTACAGCAGTCTGCCCAGTGCACACAGTTAAATGACTACAGAGACATACGTGATATAGTGGATCCCTCCCATATGCAAACATCTTCCACAGATGCACAAGTTGTTCATACAAACAGGGAATGCTATGGCAATAAAGATGTGCAAACAGTCTACCAGCAACAAATAATGTGCATTTGACAATTAAACATATGGGTGTAGAGGTCAACACTAGGCTGTTTGCCCTAGGGAATGACAGCTAAGCCAGAGTGTGCTTGGTGTCTGCCTCCCCACAGGATGCACATTCCCCTTTCTAAACACCGATGATGTCAGCACCCTATAAGTACAGCAGGAGAAAAGCAACTTCCCAGTAATGTGAATAGTGTGCTCTGCTAATGCATCCGTCACAAATGTCATAACATAGTTAGATAGGGGTTTGAATCCTGCAAATGCTGAGTGTGTGAGTGAGTGGGGTTGGTGTGTGTGTAAGTCTGTGGGAGAGAAATGTCCCTTTTGGCAACTAGGAGAACACACTACAGGATGCACATTCCCCTTTCTAAACACCGATGATGTCAGCACTCTATAAGTATAGCAGGAGAAGGGAAACCTCCCAGTAATGCGAATAGTGCGCTCTGCTAAGGCATCCATTTCAAGTGTCATAACATAGTTAGGTAGGGATTTGAATCCTGCAAATGGCAAGTGTGTGTGTTTGTCTGAAGGGGGTTAGTGTGTGTGAGGAAAATGTCCCTTTTGGCAACTAGGAGAACAGACTACAGGATGCACATTTCCCTTTCTAAACACTGATGATGTCAGCACCCTATAAGTACAGCAAAAGAAGGGAAACTTCCCAGTAACGTGAATAGCACACTCCACTAATGTGTCCGTCTCGAGTGTCATAACATAGTTAGATAGGAGTTTGAATCCTGCAAATGGCAAGTGTGTGTTTTTGGCTGAGGGGGGCTAGTGTGTGTGAGGACAATGTCCCTTTTAGCAACTAGGTGAACAGACTACAGGATGCACATTCCCCTTTCTAAACACTGTTCAGCTGAAGGCCATGGCTCTGGCACAAGTTGTCTGTTTCTATGATGCCCCTTTGGAAGATGCTTGTGTCGGCTGGAGAGTCGATTATGGTGGCCAGTTCGCAGTCACCTGCATATTTGGACAGCCACAGTCCGTCCGTGTTGGCCAGTACCTCCAATAAATATATACCAAACAAGAGAGGTTCCAGGACTGAGCCTTGTGGGACACAACTCGTAACTGGTTTGGAGTCTGGCATGGCTCCAGCAATTCTAACCATGTGGGTTCTGTCCTTGAGCCACTGTGCAATCCATCTAGTGACATAGGGGCTTATATTTAAGCTGGTGAGCTTCTCTAGAATGCCCAAGTGGAGATTTGTTGTGAAGGCTTTTGCAAGGTCCAGGTAGGCTGTGTGAACCACCTTCCCCTCGTCAATGGCCTTGGTGACTGTTTCAAAGAAATCAACCAGGTTAAACCTGGTAGTGCTGGTGTGCTCTCAGTAGCCCTGAACCAGGCATCTGTTACTGCACAGATATCGATGTTCTCCATGCCAAGGAGTGTTTTGGGTGCATGCATCTGGAGGTTTAGACTTCTGGCGTTGGGTAGCATTACTCTTAGTTTCTTATCCCTTGTGATACCTATGAAGGTGGGTTTGTCATTTGAGCCTTGCCTAACATAGGCACTATGGGGGTAGCAAGAGCCTTTGCCAATATCTGAAAGCCCAGGGGTGACAGGTGCAGGCCGTCCCTAGCGAAGCAGGTAGTTCAACAGAAGATGAATATGTGAAGGTGTAGTGCCTGTGATTAGTTATCAGTAGCATATATGACTGCTCACGTGGACACATGCCAGGTAAGTCATATGCACTGTGTCACAGGCAATGTACATGTGAACAGGACAAACAGTGACATTCTGTCAAGTGGGACATGGACATATATATAGTAAGCTATGCAGATGGCACTAGGACTCCACAGAAGCTCTATAACTATGCATTGCAGGTGTGATCAGTATCCAGGGTAATTGCAGGCAAACATGCATGCAAACAAAGCTACAGTATTCAGGGCTGCATGTAGTCCATTGTACAACAAACAAGCTGTACCAGTTCCAGTAGGTAACACTGCAAATATGCAGGCACTATGCACATGTACATGGACATACATGGGTCAGATGGCTAGGGTCCAGTCTCAGTGCACACAAGTGTACAGACCATGTACTGTCAGGATGTACAATAACTGGATGGAAACCCATGTGCTCATACCTGCAGTAATACACATGTCAAATAACAGACACTGAGCCTTCACTCAGTGGTTCCATACTTAGTAGGATGTATGCTACCTGGCCTGCCACCACAGTATCCATGACATATATGGGGACTCTCCCTCCTGTGACAGTTAGTTATGTGTGTTGGGGCTGTCTAGCATGGTATGAGATGTGAGCATGCAGTGCCAGGGTGCTCCTGTGTGTCCTGTACCAGTCATGTAGTACGGCACACATATCAACATCCTCAAACATCTGCATTGCAGAGTCCGGTGTGGGCAACATGCCACTTGCAATTTACATGTCCATCATTGTGTATTACTACATTCATTACCTTATCCCCTGTTCTACCTATGTATGTAGCCTTCTGTTGACATCATTACCACCAGTATGCCAACATGTGCAGATGATACACTATGGTACTTACCATGGGTGTAGACAACAGGACATGACAATCACACACTTACTGCATCAGGCATGCTGTGATATACCCACAATTAATTCAGCACACAGTACTGTTAACAACATGATACTATTACTACACATCTATGTGGTCACCCTGTGCATCAGCAACATGTTAACCTGTACCTGCACAGTTGTTACAGATTGCAGGAGGTGGCACAGTTTCATCATATGCACAGGGTGTGAACTTGGTATGCCTGAGTCAGCCACCGATACCACCAATTGACATGTATGTGTATGTGTGTTGGTGAGGGACAGCAGTAGAAGGTGGGTAATGTTGATGCAGTGTGTGCGTGTATGCAGTAGCCCTAGGTGTTGTCAATTCGCATGTGTGTATGGATGCACACAGTTCCACCTCATGGCTGCCATATACTGGTGTTTGTGGACAGCCACAGACTGTACCTGCCAGGTCATACAGATCAGTGTCTCTGGCCACGGACACGGTACTTGTGACTTGCAGGGGTGCTACGGACCGTATCCGGTACCAACCCAGACTGGGTACTGTCATCAGAAGCAGGTGTTCATTGACTGGACACAGATCCCTATCAGGCCTGGCCAGAGCCACGTGCACGTGGTCTCCTGGGGCGATCTGATGACAGCACAGACCCAGCATTGCTGGGGCTGCTGCTGGCACTACGGGGGCGGCCGCGGCCCTGCTGTCATCCGCGACGACTGCCAGCTGCTGCTGTTGCTGGCATGCAGCCACGTCGACGCCTCAACCGCCCACCATCACCCTGGCTCATGGACATGTAGTTGTGGAACCAATCTAATATGTCCCCACAACATCTGTCTATGACATCAGTGAAATCACGGATGGCAGCCGCAATGTCACGCATACTGTCAGTCATGGCTGTGCGACATGCTGTCAGCTCCCTCAGACCCTGTCTGGTGTAGCGTTCCATACGTGACTGTGCCTGCATGACAGCCCAAAACATAGCTGACGTTGTAAGACCTCTGTGGGCATGTCTGACGGGGCGGTACGCCCACAGATGCTCCCATGAGAGCCCCTGGACATCTGTCTGTGTGGTACCATCTCTGGGCCATGCCCATGGCTGCTGTGTGGGGAGGCATGTGCCACAGATACCACATGACCCTGGTCAATGCCCACTGTATGCTGTCCATCACCTAGGGACATTGGTGACAAAGGGTGTATTGGCAGGATAACTGTGCGCATTGATGGGGTCGACAGCTGTGTACTGTCAATCGGCTGACCAATGGCGGACCCTGGCATACTTTCCTGTGCCATTACACAGATGTCATCATTATCAGTACCCACGGCACTTGATTCAGGTTCCCTGCTACATGATACCAGAGCAGCAACAGAACCTGTGGGAGGGAAACAGGAAACACAGTTTACAATGTCTACACATTACCAGTGATGCACACATGCACACATGCACACATGCACAGGTGCACACATGCATGCATGCACACATGCACACATGCGCACAGGTGCACACATGCACACATGCACACAGGTGCACAGGTGCACACATGCACACATGTGTACGTGCACACATGCACACATGCACACATGCGCACGTGCACAGGTGCACACATGCACACATGCACACATGCACACGTGCACACATGCACAGGTGCACACATGCACACATGCACCCATGCACACATGCGCACAGGTGCACACATGCACACATGCACATATGTGCACAGGTGCACACATGCACACATGCACATGCACACATGTACACATGCACACATGCACAGGTGCACACATGCACACATGCGCACAGGTGCACACATGCACACATGCACACAGGTGCACAGGTGCACACATGCACACATGCACACATGTGCACGTGCACACATGCACACGTGCACAGGTGCACACATGCACCCATGCACACATGCACACATGCACAGGTGCACACATGCACACATGTACCCATGCACACATGCGCACAGGTGCACACATGCACACATGCACACATGTGCACAGGTGCACACATGCACACATGCACACATGCACACATGCGCACAGGTGCACACATGCACACATGCACACAGGTGCACAGGTGCACACATGCACACATGTACACATGTGCACGTGCACACATGCACACATGCACACATGCACAGGTGCACACATGCACACATGCACATGTGCACACATGCACACATGCACACATGCACAGGTGCACACATGCACACATGCACCCATGCACACATGCGCACAGGTGCACACATGCACACATGCACACATGTGCACAGGTGCACACATGCACACATGTGCACGTGCACACATGCACACATGCACACAGTTTCACACAATTGTACAGTACTCAGTATGCATGATATCAACACACAGACACAGACACACCTACATGCATACAAAGAGCACTACTAAGTGAGCCAAATAGTACTATTACTATCAACACTATTACAGGAATTGTTAATACACACTCACCAGCATGGATAGGCTGCATTGTTGTTATACCAGAGGGTCCTGCAGACGTGAAGAAACTAATGTCAGTGGGCACAACTGTGCCATTGTTACTGAGTATGATACAGGTCAGTAGTACAACAGTCGCCTTTCACAGGTCAGCTGCTAATATTGAGGATATCACACTTGCACATTAAATACTATGATGACAGCTACAAACCAAGGACACACCTCACACATGCATTAACTACCAGTGTACACAACAGTCAACTATACATATGGCATATTACCTGCATGTTCACTGTCTTGCTGCTGCGTGGCTCCAGCCTCCATCATAATGCATGTCTGCTGCTGTTGTTGTTGCTGGCGGACTGGAGCCACTACACTCATGAGTAATCCCTCCAGTCTGGTGAGTGAGGGATGTGTAGCCACCCCACCACCTGTGGCAACCTGTTGCCTGTGGATATCCAACACACACTGACGGACATGTCTGATTAAATCACTGCAGTGATGTCATACCTGCTCATATGTCTTGCCACAGTGCAGCCCTCTCCTGCTGATTCTGGCTGGTGCGGGAAAAGAGTATTGCATAATCCTGCACCAGGCTCTGGTGTATCTCCTCATCCTCAGCTGTGGAGTACGTGGGATTCCGCGGGTGGGCCATGTACCTGAGAAAGAAAATAACCTGGTATCAGCAATATATGTCAGCAGAATTTGGCACACATACTACACATGCTACTCGACTGTTATGATACAACATATCTCACATATGTAGCATCTGTCTGTCTATTGGTGGATACACATGTAGATGGCCAGGTATCAGTGCTCAGCCAGCAACTGTGCAACAGTACCTGGCACACTCCATACGACATACTACCAAACCCCAGCAGTCAGAACACTGATTCAGGTCAAGAGCACCTCCTCACTCTGGGGGTTTGTATCTAGGTACTGTATGGCTTACATCATCAACTACTGTGAGCTGACCACACACTGATTGCCCTGGATATACATATCCCACCTCCACCACCAGCACAAATGACTATAGTGCATAACATTACAGATACAAACTTTACACTTTGTAACAGTGACATGGTATCCTTTCAGCCCACTGGGCCAGTGGCAGAAACAACCCACAATGCTGACCCCCACACAATTGCTTTCTACAGACATCTCCGAGAATGCATGGATCATGCAATCCCATATATGACCAAGACACTCTCCACAAAGGGACAGCATCCTGTCTGGTGGACCCCAGCCATAGACAGATTGTATTACAGAAGATGGAAGCTACTGCAAGACAGAGCATAATTCCATAAAGGGAGGGCATGTCTGAGCAGCACTAGTAAGGATCTATTTTCCATCATACAAACTCCATGGGCAACTTTGAGAGGGAAATAAAGAGGGACACTACAGATAACCAGAAGGCCTTCTTCAGTTATGTTAGCAACCTGGTCAGGATCCATCCTCTATGCCCATAGTTAGTACACAACAACAAATATTTCACTGACACCACAGATATCGACAACATTGTGGCAGACAAGTTCAGTGCAGGTGTCACCCTGCCCTCTCCCCCAAAATAAGACATAGTTATCCCAGCTGACTGTAACCTCCCTGTCATCACAGATGTCCAGGTGAGAGCCACCCTCAGGACAGCAGAATACACAACATGAATGGGACCTGATGGTATCCCCAGTTGCATGCTACATAAACTCTGACAGGAGCTAAACACACATATAGAAGTGCTATGTAACACTAGCCTGACTACAGGATATGTACCTGTACACTGGCGCACAGCGGCAGTGGTTCCACTCCACGAAGGAGGCACCTCAACATACCAATACAATACAACACAATATATTACATTACAATACAATACTATACAATATGCTATTGCCCCTGGGACTAGAGCAGCGTACTGTTCTGCTACCCTGACCATTGTGACACATGTGGTGTGATGGTACCTGCTGCTGTCACACAGTTACACAGGGTGACTCATATGGCATATTACCTATCTGACTAACATTCAGCAGGGGTATGTGTGACATGTACTCATGGGGAGTCTTGCTTCTTAACACTGTGTGGTTTATTGCAGGGTATGTCTTATCTGTGGGTAGGAACTCTTACCTCCACATGTGCACTCTATTGCAGTGGCACGGACGACACACAGCAGACATGTAGGTTGTGGATGGTGTGAGGTGTTACTATGGTTGTTGGACATCTGTCATGGGTGTGACTTACATATGTAAATCCGGGAGTGGTAACCTCTATGTGGGTAGCATATGTGTACTCTGTGGTGTTGTCAGTCACTGTGCATTGGTAATGTGTTTGAGTGCATTGTGACAGTGTTGTACATGTCACTGTGTCCTTCTCCATATCTGTAGCTGTCATGTGAGGTCCATACCATGGCATCCATTATGTGGTGTGGAGGGTTACACCAACCTACATGTCCATAGCTGACACACCATGTCCGCTGACACATACCATGTGCAGGTATTCCAGGGATAGTGTGCCACTGTGAATATCATTGGGGCCACTATTGTACACATTTATGACCCTGTTCACCCCTGACACATGCAGTGGTGGGCAGCCAATCACATATCTGGTGGTTACTGGTGTAGGTGATCTGGAATGTGGTATGGTACTCCGGTTTTGACACTGGTGTTCACTCCATGCCTTTGTCACCAGGCACCTGTTGCAATACATCTGTACACATGTGCCTCACTCAGAATTTATATACATCTCTCTCTCTCTCTATATATATATATATATATATATATATATATGTATATAGATATATCTATATGTATATATATATATATATATATATATATATATATATATATGTCCGTATACATATACACATATATATATATTGATGTACATATATTGCTATAGATGTGGAGGGGGGGGACACAGAGGGGGTGTGAGTGATAGAGGGGATGGGACAGGCTGTGTTGCAGGTCGTCATATACAGTCATACCTGTAGATAGTCAGATCAGTCTGTCTATGTATATGTATCTACATATATCTATATCTGTATGTGTGCATTACATAGATATGTTTGTACAATATTCTATCTACATCTGTCTATGTATTCCTACATCTCTCTCTCTATGTATGTATACATATATGCATATTATATATATATATATATATATATATATATATATATATATATATATATATATATATACACATACATATGTTGACATACATACGTATCCATATGTTAGACAGGTATATCAACATATTTGTCTACCATACTGTATACACACACTAACATACTGCTAAACATACATAACTGTGAAACCTAGTTTGTACATGGCACTACAACCTACAATCAACCAACATTGATATGTGCACATAGATGCTTTCACATACAAATGTATGTACAGCCTTCACTGATAGTTGCTGTATGTCCCCTGCCCTTTACACATCTTCATATACATATGGATACAGACCAATGACACATATGGAGGGTTCACAGTATGTAGACCTTTATAGTATTACTTTACATTACCTGTGTTTGTCACAGCTGCTTGTGTTGCTGTCTGGTTCTCTGTCCTGCTGCTCCACTTCCCAGTTGTCAGCTTTCAGGTAGCTGTTGCTGAGCAATTTGTTTGTGTCTGCTTAATTGCAGTTTTCTCTGTCTCTGTCTCTCTCTCTCTCTCTCTCTCTCTGTCTGTCTTTCACGTCCTTCTCAGGGTGCAATGAAAGTATTGCATGTGTGGACTGGGAGTACAGCATACGTTTGTAGGTATCTGCATATGCCCATGTGATGGCCTCTGCACCAATTGTTAGCCAGCATTTGCTAATTGCATGCAGCCAGTTGTGTACTGATTGCAGTTCTCACTGTGATTTCAGAACAGTGCTATAAAATGGTATGTGAGATAGGCATAGCCCTTTCAGATTTTAAGGGCAGGGACCATGCTGTTATGCTATGGATGATGTTCTGTGAGTGTAAAGGTTGGTGTCTCTCTCATATTTCCAGGTGTGTTGTAGATTAACGTTCCTCCATTCATTTCTCCAATTTCCTGTACTAACTGTGTATGTACACTGACACCTACAACTACTACTACTGTTAATGTGTGTGTGTGTGCTTTCCTTTCACTTTTGCTTGCACTTTGTTGCTAAGGCTTCAATAGTTGCCCTTTACAGTCACTACTTGTATGCCTGCTAGGTGTCTTGACTGTAGTGTGCTGCTGTAGCTTTCCTATTTTCCATGTACATTCACACCTTGGAATGCTTGCTATATCTGCTAGGGTGCTACAGCATGCTGTGTGGTCTGGCCATGGTGTGGTCCTTGACATCTATTAGGGTATTTGAGTATGCTGCTGAGCAGGCCCCAGAGAGTTTCAGGTTCATCTGTTATGTGCCTCATGGAATGGTACATATCAGTGGGGTACACCCATTAAAATGTCTGGTATTCTGCAGTTGTGACTGTGGGTTAGCATGAGCATATGTATTACTACACTTTTTCTGCCATGCAAGTGATGAATACTTTCAGGACTCCATAGTTACCATTGCATGTGTTACACCTTTCTGCCTACTGTTTGTACATTTCACATGGGGTCTGTGGGACATCCCTGTAAGTCATTCACTGCTGCTATGTCTAGGCTCTTAACTATTCAAATATGGTGGTGTCAGACCCGTCATGTGTACAGATATTTGCAGGTTGTTCACATTTCTGCCTCATATTTTGGTCAATATCTCATGCACACTTTTTTATGGCAAGTCACTCTGGGCTCAAGTTAGAATATGGTGACAAACATTCAAGTTTCAGACTGCATACCCTTCCAAACATCCCACAAAGTGCAGACCCTGTTACTCTCTGAACTGTCTGCGTTTGTTGTAACATTATTTGTAATGTGTCCCTGGTTTTGGGCCTTTGCTCCACATATTTTATTACTTGGTCCAGATGTGTTCCTGTAAGAGGTTGTGGGGTATGGGCAGTGCTTATCCTGCTGTGAGTATGTGTGTGGCTTGCAAGGTGCTATAGTGACATTATTACCTACTAGCTTCCAACTAGCATGGCTGTTTCTGTTCACACACTACTATTATGGAAATCCACTAGTTTTGATAGTAATTCTAAATGGCATGCTTTGTGTACTACACATATATATTCCCTTTACATTCATTCCTACTATTACATGATATATTTATTTTAGCACAATGTTCTTGTATAAGAGTCATGGCTTAGTGGTAAGTCATGCAGACTACTGTTTCCAAGGTCCTGGGTTCGGGACTGACAGTGAGATTTTATTTTGCTTTTGAACTGAGTACAGGACCTGTCAATCAAAGTGACTAAGGCACTTTTAATCAGTTGTAACCGGGTTAGCGCTGGTTTGCGCGGAGCTCACGCATGCGCACTGTAGCTCAGCTATGGGCACATATGGCATTTTTTATTGTTTTGTTACCTCACATTTCTTCAATATAAATGGGCTATTTCATTACATTTTACATAAAATGTGATTTTATGTGTACATATTTGTCAGGGACTTGTTTCCTGCTTATTTTGAAAAAAAAAAAAAATTGGTGTTGTGGGGGCTCGAACCATGAATGCCTGCTCTTCAGGCCAACATCTCTACCGCTATGCTATTGCTTCCTGGCTTATTTTGCATATTTAGTTCTTATATGCTTTCCCACTGACTGCTAACTGTAGCTGCGCTATGGGCACGCAAACGAGCGCACTCACAGTTAAACATCTTTACAATTTAAAAAAATATATAACATGTTCATTTATATATATTTTATGTTCATAGTCTGTGGGGGTATGTGTTGTGTTGTGTTTATTCACATTTCCATGGACTCTGTTGTGGGTGTTTACTTTGGGCACTTTTACACTTCTGGGGGCTTGTCCTCTTGCAGGGCTCAGCCTACGGACACGCCCCCTACTGTCTTACACGGACCGTGTTAGACTTAGGTGTGATTCAGCATGCTCTCATGAATATGCAGAGCATGCTGACATCACTCCATTTAACTGCAGCCTCCGTGTAAGAGTTATAACTCTTACACGGAGGCTTCATGAATCCTGGAGTATGTCACTCTGCAAGCTATCCCAGCATTATTATTTGAGATATTAATTTAAGAACTCTCTAAGAGAGAGAGAGTTTTTTGAATTTGTCTTTGACCTGACAACATCAAGATCCACTCATCACATCTGCTTTGCTTGCTTTAAGTGCACTAAGGTACAGTATAATTCTTTTAGATATAGTCAGGAATACAGCAAAACCTAGCTTAGATATTTTTCTTTATTTATTCAAGACTGTCCTGTAATGTTGTTTTACATATTTCCTGTGATTTTGAACTCTGCTATCACTGTACATATATATTTAGTATTGCCTTGTTCTTTTATTATTTATTACTAAATATATTTAAACATTTCATTGTGGCTGATCTTTGTGAGACATATTTAAGTTCTGAGAGTACTTGCACATTTACTTGGTGACACTGTGTAAGCGACTAATAATAGCCTTGCTCTTTGACAAACTACCATTTGTATTGATAGCAACATTACACAGTAAGATTGGACACCCTTTGTTAAAGGCATTAAAGTAGCTGATAAAGAAGTGGCTGGTGGCAATAATAACTGCCTTATAGTCTGGGCAGAAGGAGGCATAACTAATAAACCTGTGCCAGCATTTCCCAGGTTTGTGTGTGTGTGTGTGTGTGTGTGTGTGTGTGTATGTGTGAGTGTGTGTGTGTGTGTGTGTGTGTGTGTGTGTGTGTGTGTGTGTGTGTGTGTGTGTGTGTGTGTGTGTGTGTGTGTGTGTAAAGTAAATATCTAGGAGTGTGTGTGTCAGCTACTTAGGCAGGCACACAAAGCACTGGTTGGACAGAGAGAGTGTTGGAGGTCTTGGCTTGGCCACTCAGCTGAGATCTCAACTCTATAGCTGTGCCAGTGGGTAATCTTATTAGGGATCTGGAGAAAGAGGGTGAAACCATCTCCAGACTGACTGTGCTCTCTGTGCTCTTAAGGGAAATTGCACTTGAAGCAGAGAGCTGCATCTGGAAATAGTGTGTGTGTACCTGTCATCCTCCTAATGTATTTCCCCCACTGGTGCTAATGGTGAGGATTGAGCCTCCTTGATTACTGGGCCAGAGGTGGAGCATCACACTTCTTATGATCCTCACAGATCAGTAACCTGGTAAGTATCTATGAACCTATGTACTGTTTATGTTCACTATGGAGCTTTTCACTTTGGGATTCCACTGGAAAAGGATGATGGCTCATTTGGACTTTCCGGGTGAACAGGTATAAATAAATAAATAAATATATACATAAATAAATAAATTCTTTTCAACTGGAAATTCAAAATATGTTTTCATAGTCATCTCATAGGTTTATGGGTATATATTAAGCTAACAGCCACAGGGACCTTTATAAGCCTAGCCATGCAACCCAACCCAATCATGTCTCTATGTATCATGGACATTCATTAGGATGGGGTACGGTAGTTAAGACATTTCTTGAGATTATGTGGTGGCTATGTTAGTTTGGGCATAGTTACTGTCTACCTCTATCAGAGACACGGGGATGAGACCTGGGATTAATTTTCACTTTATCATCCATTAGTCAAGGTTACGTTTAAATAGGGTTAGGGATGGACTCTGCTTCACATGGATGGGGAGCCTGTTCCAGAGCATGGGGATCCTCTGAGACACATATCTGTCTATCTGTGTCGCAAACATGTCTTATTTATGTCACAAGCAAAATTTAATATCTTTGCATCTAGTGGTTCTCATTCTGTTCATTCTGTGGATGTACAAAAGGTCCATCACAGCTGGATTCAAGGATGCCTTGTATGCCAGGCATATATTGCCTCTCAATAGCCTGTAAGAGACCAAGTATAGAGAAAGGGCTTTAAGGCGATTGCATAGGACAGTGTGTTTATACTCTGAATTCTCTTGGTAAAGAAACTTTGTGGGCATTCCATCTGTTGCATATGTGTGGTCAGTACATGCCAAAGGGGGTATTGTACTCAATAATGGGTCTAATAAGAGTGAATAAAGTGACACTATGACTTCCTTGGACCAGGATGCCATATCCATACTTATAAGTTGGACAACATAAAATGATTTTCTTATTTCCTTGGCTATATGTTGATTAAAGGCTTAATTGTTGTCTATAGATGTTCCTGACTACATCTCAACATGTAGAGTGCCTTATCAATGCAGTAATTAGTATGGGTTGCAGTTTTCTGAAAAGGCACTATAATGCATTTCTTAGCATTGAGTTTTAATCGGTGAGTTTGGCACCAGTCATTTGTTTGAGTTAAACTCTATTGTAAGAAGTTCCTTCATATCTCTGTTCTGTGTAATATGTTGATCCTGAATGCCTGAATATTAAGTACCAGTAAGGGTACGAGTGTGTACATCAACAACGGGGAGTCGCATATCAGTGCATCAACAACGGGGGAGTTGAATATCAGTGCAAACATCAGTAGTGGACAGTTTTCATAATATCAGAGGAAACCATAAACAATTGAAGTTTTTCTTTGTTTCTAAGTCTGGACCCTGGTGATCTGGGCTCTCACCAGTGTCATGAATCAAATGGCAGTAGATCCCACTGTCTCTGAATGCAGTGCAGACAATGCATACTGGTATACAATAGTTTAGGGATAAAATAGTTATGTTTACATTTATTTCAGAAGCTGGCACTAGTGAACAGGGTACCACCGACTGTCTGGAACAGGAAGTTTTATATTGTGGGATTTGATACCCTAGTGTTTTTGATGAATGCGGATATGGCTTTGTGAGTGGCATCTATACATGGAGGCTGGAAAGGGCAGTAAGTTGGTTTCTGGTTTGGAGAGGATGTTTTCTTTATTTTGGAAGTTCAACATTAACAGATTGAACAGTCACTCTCACCATTGTCTTCATCTAGGAAATGGATGTAGATGAAGGGAGCTCTTCAATGATATTGGTGTGAATGACATGAGACATACCTCCCTGGCCTGTATGAAGAGAGACATGATTCAATATGCAGAATATGTGTCCCAGGCAGGTAGATCCCTAGCCTTAAGCAGCATTCTACCATCACCCAGAATGATGCCTCAATATTTAACAGAAAATGATTGACTTTAACAATTGGCTTAGTTTCTGGTGTCATTCCAGGGGGATCCAGTACCTGACAGCCTGGGAAGATATGATCAACAGACCATGATGCTTTGCCAGAGATGGCCTGCATCTGTCTCACTTGGGGTTCAGGCTTCTGGCAAATACACTTGCCTCCCCTTTAGTGTCTTTTTTAGAAAAAATGATGAGGTTAAAACTACCAACATAAAAATTTCAACAAATCCCAAATTAAAGGTCATGCTGCTAAACACTAGGAGTCTAAACTGCACTCATTGCAAGCATTCTTAACCCTGGAAAATGCTGATATCTGCGCAGTCACAGAAACCTGGTTCAAAGCTGCTGAGAGCACCCCAGCCATACCTGGTTACGCATCATCTCATACATTCAGATCCTAAACTGTGTCTAGTAAAGTAAAAAGAGGTGGAGTTTCAATGTATATTAAATATATACAAACCTCCAGGCTGGTCAGACAGTATGATAAACAGGAGACACTTTAGTTGCAGTTAACCATTGACAAGACCCCTATACAAATCATAGCCAGCTACCACCCCCAAATCTGACTCAAGATTCCCAAACTGCCTATCTAGACGTCTTCAAATCTATCAAGATTCAACCCTTTACCCTGATCCTGGGTGACTTTAACTACCCAAAAATAGACTGGAAGAACTACTCATGCCAGAACACAAATGCAGAGAGATTACTTGATTTTGTCAATACAAAAGCTTTGGAACAGCTAGTCGATACCCCCACAAGAGGTGATAATATCTTGGACTTGTTATTAACCAACATGAGTAACCACTGCAGCATCCCTGCAGTATCATCCTCCCTTGTAACATCCGACCATAAAGCG
The DNA here is from genome assembly GCF_019279795.1 of Protopterus annectens. NCBI lineage: Eukaryota > Metazoa > Chordata > Ceratodontiformes > Protopteridae > Protopterus > Protopterus annectens. The sequence goes on from NC_056725.1 coordinate 1,340,161,445, forward strand.
GTCACATTCAAAGTCACCATCTCCCCCGACCCCCCTCTAGCTAGGGTCAAACAAAAAAAAACTTCTGCAAAGCTGATTACAGCCCCATGAGGGATGGTATAAACAGTTTTACAGCCCCCTCCCCCTCTCTAGGAACTGGCACCAGTATCCAAAACTATACCAAATTACTATACAAACATTTATATAGATGCATGGAATCAGGAATACCTGACAGGACTAAATCAACCTCCGCAAGTAACAGTAAACCTGTCTGGTGGACATCTGCAATAAATAAACTCTATAACAAAAGAAACAATTGCTGTCCAGGATCAAGAAGGAGCAGGTGACCAGTTGGAAGCAATCTCTCCTTAGCCTGAACAAGCAAATAAGAGCACTAGTGAAATCCTCTAAAGCAAACCTTGAGTCCAAATTGGCCACATCTACTAGAGACAATCATAAGGCCTTCTTCACATATGTCCATAATCTCAAAGGTAGCACCCACATCTTTTCAGAAGTGGTGGTCAAGGACACCACATATACAAATGCCGTAGATATAGCAAACTTGCTGGCTGACAGATTCAGTGAAAATGTCACCCCTCTGTCCCCCCATCAGTAAATCAGGACATTCCCAGTACCTGCTCCCTTCCCCTTATATCTAGGGATCAGGTCATCACTGCTCTCTCAAAGACAAAAAAATACAGCCTCCATGGAACCCGATAACATCCCAGGCTGCATCCTACATGAACTCAGGTAGGAACTTGCAGCACCATTAGGCACCCTATTCAACCAATGCCTAAGTACCGGCTTTGTCCCAGCTAAGTGGAGGACAGCCACTGTCATCCCTTTACACAAAAGTGGAGTGTCCACCGACCCGGGAAGTTATAGACCCATCAGCCTAATTAGCCTGATTTGCAAGGCCATAGAACCGATTATCATGGACCTCATTAACAAGAATATTGGCAACCTCCACACCCTCAATCCCACACAGTTTGGCTTCATCAAGGGGAGGTCATGTCTATTAAACTTGATCAACTTTTTTGACACAATCACCAAAGCCATGGACGAGGAGAAGGCTGTGCACACTGCCTATCTTGACCTGGCCAAAGCCTTCAACACTATTCCACAGTCAGGCATAATAGATAAACTCTCTCAACTAGGCATCAATCTGTATGTTACCAGATGGGTAGCTAACTGGCTCACTGAAAGAACCCATCTAGTTAAAATAGCGGAAGCCAGCTCAAGCAGTAGACCTGTATTGAGTGGCATACCCCGGGTTTCAGTCTTAGGGCCTCTGTTATTTGGGATATGCTTTTCTGAGGTGCAGGCCAAAACCAGTGGACTATGGCTGACCCAAGTTTGCAGATGACTGCAAGCTGGGCACTGTCATCAATTCCCCTAGTGACGTGGATATCCTGCAAGAGGGTCTCACCCAAATGAGTGGTGTCAGAAACATGGCCTCAAGCTAAATACAAAAAAATGCATCATCATCCCCTTTTGGGAGAGTGATGTTCCCACAAATTATCACATTAATAACAATGTCCTAAGTACCCAGTCAGTCGTGAGGGATTTGGGCACCCAGATTGATAGCAACCTAACTTTTGACCACCATGTTGCTTCCACTGTATGGAAAGCTTTCTACATGGCCCACCTCATAAGTAAGGGTATCTCATTCAGGGACAATGAGGTCATAACATCCCTGTATTCTTCCCTTATAAGGCCCATTATTGAGTACAACGCCCCATTCGACATGTAGCTCGCAAAGCACATGCAGCAGCTGAAGAGACAACAGACGTTCCTCAC
>NC_056725.1:1340168223-1340218223 GCF_019279795.1 Protopterus annectens
ATTTTCTCACAATGGTTACCAGAGGGAGTACCATGTTGACTGCACTGGAATGCAGCTCATTGCATAGAAGCTGGAGCATATGGAACAGGAATGTAAATGGGATTACAGGTTGTGCATAATGAGTTGTAGCAAACCTTGTGTTTCTATCTAATGTTTTCTTATAAAAAGGAGGACAATAAGTTCTATCAGCCATGGGGGGCTGAGTGAAAGCATATGCTGCACATGCTGTGCAATTTCACCAAAACATATCATTTAGCAGTTTCAGTGATGCAACAGGTAGCACACTTGCCTTTTGTACAGAAGGTTGTGGGTTCTATTCCCACTCTAGGCAGATGGATTGCTAATACTTTAATACACCATAATGGATGTGCTAACTCCTGAGCTCATTTTCCTTTGGCTAAGATGTTAAACAAGGGTCCCACTGAGTTGGTTGTAAATCACATGGATGTAAAAGATCCCATAGCTACTAAAGAGCTGATGAAGTTCTCTAATGCCTGGACAAATTTCCCCTAGAGGCATAAATACCACTTTGGGTCTCCCCTGAAAAGAGGCTACTAGCCCAGTGGGACTAACTTGGGTAACAAAGGATAAATAAACACATTTCTTTAACATTCATTTTCTTTTTGTGAAAGGCAGAGATGCTGTTCACTTCATGTTTTACATTATTACTTTATTTAATGGCATCAGATGGTTCATGATTCCGTTGGAATGCAAGATCCTCTTCCTTGCTATGCTCTCTCTAACACTCAACAGATGTATTTTGCAAAGTGTCAGTTTCCAAATGGAGGGAGTATTTGGAAGTGTGACATTAAAAGAGGTCAAAGAACAAAGACAAGAAAAGTTTTTAAGAAAATGACTTCCAATTGTTTATCAGTAGAAACACTTTTGGAGGAAGACAGTGGTCTCAGACATCTTCTCACATAACTGAATCCAAGGTTTAAACATTACATGGGACTTCAATAAAGCTGAACCAATAGTCCCTCTTGACAAGATATCATAATTTCCTCTGATAAAAGGATAACTAAAATGGTAAAACATGTTCCTTTCTCTGCATTAGGCACTGGTTGAGTAGCTCGATTATCCAGTAGCTTCTGAATTAGTAGAAGAGCCAGGCTGGAATAGAAATAAGAGGCCTGGATTTGAATTTTGCCAAAATCTATTGAGAAATTTGTGAGTATAACATTTCTTGGCCTGCTCATCGGTTGTTATCTGAAACACTGTGTTGAAAACTGAGTGACTCTTCTTCCTTGGAGTAGGAGAGGGGGAGAACAGGATGGAAGTGTTGATGTACTGGATTGTCATTGTTTATCTTTGTGCGATCTGTCTTTCTGAGGTGAGCGTTGCTGCAGGAGTTGCTGGCATTTGGCTGCCTAAATTTGTCATTTCAATTGATGTGTTTTTTGATGAAATTGTTGCTATCTGTTTTGTTTTCTACAAGGAGACCATAAGTCAGTGGAATGCTTCCTGGAATATTTTGGAACTAGTAAACGAAACATGAACTTTGCATTCCCCTATAGTCTTGTCTTTCTCCTCATTTTTCAGGGAGTCTTGGGAAGGAGACCAAACAGCAACAGTTCTTTAACCTGGGACATATTATACCTAATGGTGCACAGGTTATTGTTGCTGACTCACAGTACTTCAGTCCTCTGTTCGGTCCTCTGCAGGGGTATACTCTGTGTGGAGTTTGTATGTCCTGTCTGCAGCTATGAGAGTTTTCAACTGGTGGGATTCTTTCCAATCCAAAAGACATGCTGTAGGTGACCTGTTGATTCTTCAGATTGCCAATATGGATTCAAAGATGGCCGCTGTTCTGTAAACACTGCTAATTCACAGCTCTCCAAAACTTATGGATTAAAAAGCAACCTAGAAGAAAGACCTGAGCCTTTTTAAAACAAGTACTCTGACTGAACAACTACAATCAACATCCAGATACCCTAAGAAGGAAAAATTAAAATAAAAGAAACATCAAATATATCAGGATTGCAGAGGATTAACTGGAAGTGAGAGACAAGGAAAGGAAACCTTGTGCTCAAACCATCCTGCAAATTCACCTACAAGTTGAGACATTCTACCTTCACCAAATGTCCAAAGAAGATAAAAAGATGGACTTCACAACAACAAAAAAACAAACTCTCTGAGTTATTATCACCGGAAAAAGATTTAAACTCTAAAAAACAGAAAACAGCAAAACAACAAGGCACTGCAAAATCTGAGACAAAAAATAAAACAGATCAACTGGCAAGCATGGATGATATAAAATCAGCTTTACTACCTATTCAAGAGGCAATTAAAGATCTGTCTATTCAACTGCAAACTTTCGGATCTTCCTTTAATCAAATCTTGGAAAGAATGGATAACTCTGAAGCCAAAATTGTGGAAAATGAGGAAAAAATAGCCCTACTATCCAAAAAATCGGAATCCTATGAAGCAGACATACAAACCATGCAGGCAAAAATTATAGACCTCGAGGTAAGATCCAGAAGGAATAATATAATCATCAGAGGTATGCTGGAAAATATACAGCACAATGACCTGATCCATTCTATAACTGATGTGTTTACAGCACTACTCAATGACCAAAAAACAGCACACCAAATAATAATTGAGAGAGCGCACAGAGCCCTGAGAGAAGCACAAACTTCTAATATACCAAGACCAATATATGTCAAACTGCTGAACTTTCAAGATGTTAACAAAATACTAACAAATACAAAGAAACATGGGGGGGTCTATACTATGGAATAATAACAGAATCATCCTAACCCAGGACCTGCCTCTTCAAGTTAGACAAGCTAGACAGCTCTTATCCCCTTATTGCAAATTTCTGATTGACAGAAAACAAAAATTTCAAATGAAATACCCAAATTCACTAATATTTCATGTGGAGGGGACTAAATACACAGTCGCTAACAGAAAAGAAGCAAAATCTACCTTTATGAAGGTTTTCAAGAAAGATCCTGTTCTTGACAGTTAATTGCACCCTCCGGTGGATCTGGCAAAGCTTCCGAGTTCAGTTGCATGTGGTGGAAATAGCCGAGGACTTACTTTTCTTTAAATTTACTTTGTCCAGCTTCTAGGCCACATTGTTAGAGTGGCGCGACCTGAAATCTTGCTTTGCGAGGTACATGAACCTCGCTAAGACATTTGCAGCATTGGGGACTATTTAGCGTTCACAAGGGAGGAACTGAAAACTGATTTATGGCTTCTGAGGGTTCTTTGAGGAGGTGGCACTTCCGGAAGTCCGGCAACAGAATAAATCCCCCGTCGAGAAGCTAAGCAACCGGCTTAGATGCGTAGAAAGCCATAAAATAAAAAGGAACTGTAAATAAAAGGAAAAAGCATTTCAGTTTATTCAGTTAGTTAACACTGTAAGGAATAGACATGTTTATTAACTTATCCTGTTCGGTAGACTTCATTCAACTAAGGAGGTATATGTAATAAATCATTTACACTAAATACAATGCAAAATATTCAAAAACACACAAGGTTCGACACCAAACCACTCTCAGTGCTAAACATGTGCTATGCATCAACTATATTAACCCTTCATTACTAACCAGCAATTAAATGTTAAAAAACACTGAAATAATTTTCTTTTGGTAACAAAAAACACCATTTACAGATGAATCCTTCACTACTAACATTGTATTAAACAGGTGTGCCAACATAATTATTATATCCATAAGTGTGCCAAGTAAACAAAACACATATAAAGCAGTTTAGAAACAATACTGGCATTTCATATACAATAAAAGTATCCAGTCTTAATTACTTATTTTTTCAGTGCATTATAAATTGGTGCTGAGCAACACAGCTTAATGTTTGTCTTTTACATAAGGTTATACTGAAATCAATATTGTGGAATTAACTAAAAATGTTCTAACAATGTTAAATTTCTGACCTGACTGTCACATAGCTGATAGTATATTGAATATAAATATCACCAAATAGCTCTAATGTTACCAAATGCATATTTACATTAGAGAGGTCCAAAAACAGCGAAATATTGTTGAATGTAAACATTATTTGTTGAAAAGAGCACAAGCAATTACTAAAGTGGGTGCACAAACTAAAAATCTATAAACAGAAAGTATAGCTTCCAGTATTGTAAAATTTACATACCTATTTTTGGACCCACTTAAATGTTGGTACAGATGGAGGTACTTGATCACACAGTATTGTATGGTTATAGGGTTCACTATAAGGTACACCAGAGTCTTGTAGGTAATTAAAAATAACTGATGAGTATAGAATGGGTGGAAAATGAAGAGGTGTTAAGACTCTTAGTGTTAATACGAGGACACCCAAGGTTAAAATAGGACAAAACAAGGGTATTATAGCTGGTGGGAGCTAGGAGTTTTAGATCTCTATAATTTTTAATTTGTATACCATCATAAAATAAGGAAATATTAACTAGGGATAGCAGTCTATGATATAGAAGAGGAAGAACCACACAAAATCTAAGACTAGTCAAGGTAGGACTTTACTTTATAAACAAAATCAATTATTAACCATGAGACATGAGTTAAACAGTTGATAAAAGTTTTATTACTACTAGAAACAAGTAGATTAGAAAGAGGTGACCTATGCTAAATTAAGATCAGGTCTGGTTTAAAAAGTTTACTCAATTTTAGACAACTCATTTCAAAGCTCATAAAAGGAGACGTGGATATTAAAGCAGTGTTTGTTAGGGAATGAGTGGGTTAGACTTTGTATTAATTAAGGTAGATGTTTTAGGGCTATTACATTTTCTTCACCTTTCAAATACCAACATTCATGTTATACATATACTAAGAGTGCAAATATTTACAGAATCTAAATCGGGGCAGGCCCTGTTTAATTCCTGGTCCAGGAGTATAGTGGGTAGGCACATGGAAGGGACGGAAATGAAAGAATGCTTTCGTATCATATTTTTCTTAGAAATAAATGCAACCCAGCACAGTTACATAAACATTCAAGACCACTACCACAAAAAGAAAGTTTCATGAATGTGGGAAATAGATTCATGGAATATTAAAGGGCTCCAAAACATCAAAAAAAGAAAACTGTTTTTACATGTAGTTCTGAAGGCGAGAGCAAGTTGCATATTAATCCAAGAAACTCATTTAACTACAGAACAATGGTCAGAAATAAAAAGAAAAAATGGATAAGAGAAGTTATAGCTTCTGAGGGTAGAACCAACAGTGCAGGAGTAGCTATAATCATTAAAGATCAGTATCAAGATAAAATTATGGAATCCAAAACAGATAAAGAAGGCAGATGGTGCTATGTAACCCTGTCAACTCCTACCTATGATAAACCTATTTTACTGCTTAATCTATATGCGCCCTGTAATAACCAACACTCTTTTTTTGCCTCATTGTATCCTATTTTAAATCAATACAAAAACCATTACATAATAATTGGAGGAGACTGGAATGCATATCAAAATCCTAAGAAAGATAAATCAAGTCCACAGGCAGCATATAACAAACAAGCAGTGTTATCATTAAGTGAACTTAAATATGATTTTAACTTACATGACCCTTTCAATTACGGTAACAACCCAAATAATCCAAATAATTTTACATTTTACTCAAGTTGTCATAAAATGTGGTCAAGAATTGACTTTTTTCTTATTTCAGAAAAGATGAATAATTTTGACCCCTCAGTATCAGTGCACACTCGTTTTCTATCTGACCACTCCAAAATAACCTTGAATATTATTAAGAACATCAAAAGCAGCATACCTATAAGGGGTTATAATTGGTCGCTAAACCTAATCTTTTAAATAAAAGGGATATAATTCAGGAAGTTCAAGACATCCTTAAAGTAGCTATAGCCAATTTAGCAAAACAAAAACACCCTCCTGATATTGAATGGGCGACAATCAAAACTCAAATAAGAGGTATTTTTCTTCAAAAAGCCTCTTATTATAAGAGGATCCAAATTAAAGTGATACAGCAATTGGAGGCTAAAAGTAAATCATTAGAACAGGATCTAATTAAAAACTATAACATTCAAATGGAAATGGATCTATTGAAATGTCAGAAAGACCTTTTTATGATTCACAACAATAATCTATCATTTCAAGAAACTAAAATTCTTGCAAACTATGCTAATCATATTCAAACACCATCACGGGCCCTAGCAAGAATTATTAATCAGTCTAAGACACGCTCTCACATTGCTGAAATACTTTACAAGAACAAAAGTTATACAAAAACTGAGGATATTATCAACATTTTTGAAACCATATACTCACAAATATATTGAGAACAAGAGCACTTAAACATAAGCGAAAAAGGTAGAGATTTTCTTCAAAAACGTAATTTTCTGAGAATTAATGAGGAACAGCAAAGAGAATTAATAGAACCAATAACCATTGACGAAATTTTAACTACAATTAAAAAATTAAAACCACATAAATCTCCAGGCCCTGATGGTCTCACAGCAGAGTTCTAAAAAACATTTCACCATGCTGTTGCACAGATTTTAGTTCATACACTAAACTATATTATGAACAATAAAATTAATGACATTCACTTTACTGCATCCAAAATAATATTCATACCTAAACAAAAAACTGATCCACAGAACCCAGACAACTATAGACCCATATCATTACTTAATCTAGATACCATAATTTTAACATATATTCTGGCCAACAGATTGAAAAGAATTACAGATATAATCTTCTCAAGTGAACAATCTGGTTTCTCAACATCTAGACAAACCAGTGACAATACACTTACATTACACACACTAATTTCCTATGCTAATCAATATAACCTAAACATATATGCACTGATTATAGATGCTCAGAAAGCCTTTGATAGAGTTAACATAACATTTTTATTTCAAATTTTACCATGCTTTAATATTCCCCAATAATTTATTTTAACCCTGCATGCACTATATAACAATCCTTATACAGCACTATATATAAATAAAAGCTGGTCTAATAGAATACAAATTAAAAATGGTACTAGGCAAGGATGCCCTCTATCTCCCTTATTGTTTAAGCTGTATTTAGAACCCTTATTCTTAAATATCAAACAAAATATATACTGTAATGCTCCAATAATATTTAACACAACAATATCCTTGTCAGCCTTTGCTGATGATCTTAATATATATTGCACAACACCAGTCTCAGACACTGAGAAAATACTATCGGCTATTAAAGACTTCTCTTCAATATCAAACTATAAAATAAATATAAAAAAAACAACATTTTTCCATTAAAAACACCAAAACCCTTCTCACTTTTACCTCTGATAGGTCAAATAAAATCTGAAGAAAGGATTAAATATTTAGGAATTATATTCTCCACAGATAATAAAAATTTCTATCTTAATAACATTAAACAAAAGTGGGATCACATTCTACTTGATCTAAAAAGATGGATAAATCTAAAATTACCAGTACTAGCAAAAGTCTCAATTATTAAAATGAATATTTTGCCTAGTTTATTATACATCTTTATGTCTTCACAGTTATTAATACCCAAGAAATTTTTTAAGCAAATTCACACTGAATTCGCTAGATTCATTTGGGATCCAAAAAAGTGTAGAATTTCATATGACAAACTGATGACACCAAAAAATAAAGGTGGACTAGACCTTCCAAATTTTGAATATTATTACTTGATTATAAATGCAAATAGAATGCTAAGAATTGCAAATTACAATTCACAAGAAAATAGTTGGTCTCCATATTGGGTTAAACTAAGCTTTAAATATATTCAAAGTTTGAAAATAAATCCTAAAGCGCTACCTTTCTTAAATAGTGAAAATATCAAAACACATAATATAATGGAACCCCTCAAAAACTCTGTCATACTAACACAGAACCTATTCAAAGCAATGGATCTTTTTCAACCTATGATGACTCTATAGCCCATTCACAAAAACCCTAACTTGAAAATTAATAATCAGCTAATAGATTTGAAAAAATTTCCACTTATAACTCATATCACAATACAAAATTTATACCTATATTTAAACTGTACAACTCAAGAAATAAGAACTCAAATGGGCCTTCCAAAGGCTTATATGTCGATACTAAGACAGATTAAAGAATTATGTATAGGTTATCTGCATGATATTAAGGTAAATAAAGATTATCTAAGGAAATGTAATCTACTATGGCAAACTCTTATACAAAATAAGAAATTTATATCATGCTCATACAAATTAATAAAAGAGCTGAAATTTCAAGATGATATACTCATATCTAAGTATTGGAGAGATAAATTACCGTTGATAGAGAACCATAGAATAGTGCAAGCGATTAATTTAACATTAAAATCCATATCACTTCAAAAACTAGCATTTACCCAACTCATGATATATAGTAATGCTTATTACACACGTCTTAGATTACATAAATTTAATCCCAAAAACTCACAAATGTGTCCACTTTGTAAAGATGAAACAGCAGACCTTCTGCACATGTTCTGGAGTTGTAAATGTGTTTTCAAACTTTGGAACTCACTGAAATTACAACTTCAAAAAATGGGTTATCAAATGTCAACACTCAATTGGGAATTTACGATTTTACATATCTCGCCAAATAATTTGTCTAAAAAACAGAAATCCATTCTCATAAATATTTTCTTATTAATAAAACTTTACATAGCAACCAACTGGTTAACACCATCTATACTTTCATGGAACAGCTTTAGGACTCTAGCGATAAAACATATATTAGCTCACAAATACATATTAAATAAACATAACCAAAAAACAAAATAGTTTGAAACTTTGGGAACAAATTTTCAACATTATACTTGCATGAATCATTGAATAGGGATTGCATTGGCAATATACACAAATATGACCCACAATAAGGTGTAATAGTACTTGATAGGAAGGGTAATACAAATAAAAAAGAAGGTTATATATGTTGTCATATCACTAAGGGTTGAAAGCATTCATGTAAATAGTGTAAATATGATGTAAGTTTATTGATGTTTGTACCAACTGTATAAAACCTGTGTTTACTCTTGTGAAATGTTGTGATATGAAAAGGAAACACAATAAAAATATTATTGAAAAAAAAAAAGATTGCCAATATGTTTGCATGCTGTTTGAGTGCTTGAACGTGTGTGTGTGTGTGTGTGTGTGTGTGTGTGTGTGTGTGTGTGTGTGTGTGTGTGTGTGTGTGTGTGTGTTTGTGCGCATGTGCATCATAGGTTCATAAGCTTATAAATGTTTACTAGGTTAATGACCACAAGAGCCTTTTTAAGCCTAAGCATGCATCCCAAATTTCTTACAAGTTCTGGTACCCTTGATAAGTGTAAGCAGGGGCTTGGAAGATAAAACATTTACAATCAGTGGCCTGGGAGATGAACCATTTACAGTCTGCCTGTGACCATTAGAGACATGGGTACCAAATTAGGGATGAATTTCCTGTTCCCCCATCCAATTGTCCAAGTTACAATTAAATTGGATTAGGGAGGACCCCTGCTTCACATGGATGGGCAGCCTGTTCCAGAGAAGGTGTAGTCTCTGGGATACATACCTGTCTCTCCAGCAGATCCTATTTATATCACAAGCAAGGTTTAAGTCTTTAGAATGGGTAATCCTGGTTCTATTTATTTAGGGGATGTGCAAGAGGTCCATCAGGGTTGGGTCTGACAACGCCTTGTATGCCAGGTATAGATCTCCCCTTACTAGCCTATAGGAGACAGAATACAGGGATAGGGTCTTGAGATGGTCTGCATAGGACATGCTACTTATGCCCTGTATTCTTCTAGTGATGGACCTTTGTGGATGTTCCAATTGTTGGATATGCCTGGTTAGGTACATACCATAGAGGACATTGTACTCAATGACAGGTCTGATGAATGCGAATACAGTAAAACAATGACTTCCTTGGACCTATATGCCATACCTTTGCTTATAAGTTACACAGCAAAGAATGATATCCTCACTACTGTAGACACATGATGGTCAAAGGCTAGATTACTGCCTATGCGTGTCCTAATGTCCCTGACTACTGGGTCAACTCTTAGGGGTGTGTTGTCAATATGATAGTTACCAGGGATGGATGACTTCCCAAAGGATACTATTATGCATTTCCTAGCATTTAATTTTAGTCCATGACTCTCACACTAGATATGTGTCTGTGTCAGCCCTTCTTGGAGAACATTTGTGTCAGTGGGGGATTCTATGACTGCTCCTAATTTGCAATCATCTGAAAATGTAGTCAGCCACAGGCCTTTGACATTGGCCTTGACATCAGAGAAGTAAATGCCAAAGAGGAGCAGTCCCAGGACAGATCTCTGAGGGACTCTGTTTGTGACTAGCCCCTTTTTAGAGGTAGACTCCTCAATTCTTACTTCATGGGTCCTGTCTGCCCCCTGGATATCCCCTGGGTGACATAAGGGTGTATACCTAACATCTTGAGTTTATTAACAATGCCCAAATGTGGTATTGTGTCATATGCCTTGACCAGGTCAAGGTAAACAGTGCAAACCATTTTGCCCTCATCCATTGCTTTGGTGACCTTCTCAAAAAAGTCCACCAGGGTGAGTAGACATGACTTGCTCTTGACGAAAACAAATTGGATTGGGTCAAGTGTCTGGAGGTTTTCTGTGTCGTTACTGATCATTTCCATAATAATTCTTTCCATTGCTTTGCATTTGAGACTAGTAAGACATATGGGTTTGTAGTTTCCAGGGTCTGTAGATGGCCCACCTTTCCACAGAGGAATGACTGTTGCTGTTCTGCATTCATGAGGCATGAAGCCTGTTTTAAAGCTGCAGTTAAGTAGCAATTCCTTGGGTCCTAATAGGTCATGTTTCATGCTATTTAGAAGGTATCCTTGGTTATTGTCTAGGCCCATTGATGCACTGTTTTTGGCCTTAGAGAGAGAATTAAGGACTTGTTCCTTAGTGAAAGCAGGGGAAGTGATATTTGATGGCATTTCCTGAGAGAAGGCTGAGGGGGAGAGAGGGGTAAAGTTGGAACTGAATTTGTCGGCCAGTAGCTTTGCTATATCTTCTTACACAGTATAGCTGGCTCCATTAACAATGAGCTCTGCACACAACTGTGTATTGCCTTTAAGGTTGCAGACATAGCTAAAGAATGCCTTGTGTTTGTCCTTGGACTGGACGAACAAATTTACCTCAAATTTAGCTTTCAGAGACTTTATTTGTCATCTGAGTTGTTTGTTTAGTTTGATGAGAGTGCTTTTATCCTGCTAGGAACTGCACCTCCTAATTTATGCCATGATTTTCTTCCTTCTTTTTATACAGCCTATTGATGTTGTGATTCCACCAGGGTGGCTTGTTTTTTGAGTTAGTTCTGTACTTCTTCCTAGTGGGTACAGCTGCCTCTATGCAGCTATTAACATGCTTGTATAGGGTTTCTGTGAACAGTTCCGCATAGGCTGCAGTGTTCTCATGGTTTACAGGGGCTTGAAATGTTTCCAGGTTATCAGTTAATAGTAGGAAGTTAGTCTTAGAGTAGTTCCTGAATATTTCAGGATTAGCTGGGGTTCTAGGTGTTATTTTTACTTCAAAGGAGACCACTTTGTGGTCTGACCTTACTAGAGAAGACATTACACTAAAGGGTATGCAGTACTCTCCCATATTAGTGAGGACCAGATCCAGAATGTTTGCAGCCCTGGTTGGTGTACTGACAATCTAGTCCAGGGAGTTTGTGTTTACAAAATCCAGGAATCTCTGTGCCTGTATATTTGATGTCATATGTGATTCACAGTTAATAGTGGGATAATTAAATGTGCCCATTAATATGATATTGGGTTGGATGCTGCATGTTTCTAATAAATGTAATTACATGTTATGGGCTTCCTGGGTCATACAGAGGGACCTATAGCTTGCAAGGAAGTGGTATGGGATTTTGCTTATGGCTATTTGAATGCAGAGAAACTCAAGTGCATTGACATGTTTGACCAGTCTTGAGGTATATTTATTTCTGATGTCAATTGAGATACTTCCACCTTTAGTCACTTTCTGTGTAGTAGCGGGTCTAAATGTGTGGACGGCATTATAGCGTTGCACTGCCAGTGTGTTCTCAGTACCTCTAAACCATGTCTCAGTGACTGCCAAGATGTCAACATTCTCTAGGGTGAGGAGAGCTTGTAGGGAGTGGAGGTTTTTGTTTAGACTCCCAGCATTGAGCAGTAACACCTTTAGATTTTCTTGGTTTTGATTTGGTATGTCAGAAGTACTTTCAGTTTAGCATTGCCTAAAAAAAACACTATGGGGGAGTACAATGTTTTAGCTAATATCCGAGAGCCTAAAAGGGGTCAGGTGCAGACTTATGGTCTGTTGAAAATCTCTTTCCATGCTGACAAATATTGCACACACTTAGAATGACACCAGAAACTAAGCAATTATTAAAGTCAATCATCTTCTGTTCATATTGTGGCAATTTGTTTTTGAATACCTCCAAGGGATTTTTGGTGTTGCTTGGTTATTTGGAGTGTAACTATTATGGTATTAAGTATGGTTATCACTGCAGTGGTGACTGTTAGCCAGCAGTGACTTCCAACTGGGCACGTTTGTGGTATCTTTGCTGCTGATTTCTTGAAAATGGATCTGTTAGGTTTAGCAAGTGGTTTGGTGGCAGAAAAGGATGATGTTCAGATTTTTGAAGAATTGGAATGTTCCTCTGCTCTTGTAACAGGTACTGTAAAAACTTCTGCTGTGTCATGCATTACTGCTTTCAAAGAGATAGTGCCTGCTATGAAATTTTTGCATTCTAATGTTTGGCACCTTAAACTGCCTAAAGCATATGATGTGAAAGGCTTTTCTCCACGCTGATTACCGGTACATTTACAACCTATGGTAAAGGAAATGGATGACATTTTGATGAAAGATTGGTATTAAACTCAGCAAACTACTTCCATGCATCTTGTTAAGTCTTTAATATCTTCTTCTGAATGATGTGTGGCAAAATTGGTGGCAGAAGTATCTAGACTTTGTGAAGCAGTTAAATTTTATCAATCAATAAAAAGGTTTAGAAGGGATGCAATGAATTATGCAGGTGGCAAACTATTTGCTGTACAAAAAGCTGTTAAGTTTCAGAACACTAATAATCATGGTCATGCACAGAAAAAGAGGTAAATCCATTCTTAGGAAGTCTGGCAGTATCTCAGAGACATCAGCTGATGATTTTTCTTCGGCTGCAGAAACCAACATTGAGGCAGCTATTGTTTCACCTGTGCCAAAGAGAAGACCATTTTCAACCCTTTAGATTCAGGAGAAGGGCTGGCCACAAGCATTCCAAAAGATGTTCCATCAAAAGATGCTTTGTCGCACCTGATAGTTCCGAGTGAGACCATAGTTTAAATGTGTATAATATCTCTTATAGGTTCATAGGTTCATAGGTAGGTACTAGGCTATTGGCCCAAGGGCCTACGTAAGCCTAGCCAGCAAGGTTCCATAGCTTACGCCACTCAAGAAAGTTATTTTCCGTGCCACTGTCCAGCAGAGACACAGAAGTAATCCCCGGGGTGTATTTCCTATTTCCCATCCACTCATCAAGATTTTTCTTGAAGAGTGCTAATGAAGAACTTTGCTTGACATAGATGGGTAGCTTGTTCCAGAGTAAAGGAAGTCTCTGGGACAGGAATCTATCCCTCCAGCGTGTCCTGTTTATTGTGGTAACAAGGTTTAGGTCCCTAGAGCATGTAGCTTGGAGGGATTGGGATTTCTTTAGGTGTAGCATGTCCAACAGATCTGGGTTTGACATAGCTTTATATGTTAGGCAGAAATCACCACGGAGTAGGCAATATGCTACGGAGTAAAGCTGGAGTTTTTTGAGGCGGTCAGTGTAGGACATTTGTTTGAGGCCAGTAATCTTCTTTGTGAGGTACTTCTGTGGCCTTTCCAGCTGCTGCAGATGTCTTGTGAGGTACATTCCAAAAGGGGCATTGTACTCTATAATGGGTCTAATGAGTGATGAGTATTGGGGAACAATGACCTCTTTTTTCCTGGATGAGAACCCTTTTATGATGAGGTTTGCCACATAGAAGGACTTCCTGACTACTGTGGCGATGTGACTATCAAAGGAGAGACTACTGTCCGCCTGGGTCCCAAGGTCTCTTATCATGCATTTGGTGTTAAGTAGATTGCTGCCTATGTGGTAGTTCATGGGTACAGAGTTTTTACCAAAGGGGATGACACTGCACTTTTTGGCATTGAGCTTGAGGCCATGGCTCTGACACCAGGCATCTGTCTCAGTGAGGCCCTTCTGTAGGATGTCCACATCATTTGGGGACTTGACTATGGCTCCTAGTTTGCTGCCATCTGCGAACTTCGTTAGCCAGAGGCCTTCTGTGTTAGCCTGTACTTCAGAGAATCTTCTGCTCTTTTAACTCTGACAGAGGTCGAATTACTTAACAAAAGTTTAAATTTTGTGCCTACTTCTATTTCAGAAGAGATTTTTGTTAAAGATGCATCGTTTTGTAAGAAGTTAAATTTAAATTTCTTTTTTTTTTTACAATAAGGGCATATCTGTTAGTAGTGAATTCAAATTTAGACATTCAAACTTTGTACCTCCTATGAACAAATATGTAGCAGTTTTTCAAAAAAGCATACTTAAAGAGTTACATTTTAATTTTAAGTATGGTGTTGTCTCAAAATAATCTATCTTGTTCACAGCAAAGGGCTTTGAAAGATCTTAAAACCAATAAAAATATAATGATTAATAGTGCAGATAAAGGTGGGGCGGTTGTAATTTGGGATTGGGCTATGTATTTAACAGAAGCCCATAAGCAACTTTTAGACAACTGCTTTTTCCAAAAAATGGTTTTAGATCCTACGCTGAAATTCAAACAAGATATAGATGCTTTTTTGAGGTTGGCTTTGGAAGAGGGTGTTATTTCTATAGAGGTAGTTTATCACCTTACCATTCAGGATCCTACTTTTCAGTATTTTTATATGCTCCCCAAAATACGCAAGGATCCTAGATACTCTCCTGGTAGGCCTATAGTTTCTGGGCATGGTTCTTTAACTAAACCATTGGCAGCTTTTTTGACTCAATATTTACATCCATTATTAGCTGAAGTTTGTTCACACATTCAAGACACCAATCAATTTTTAAACATCTTACAAGATGCACAGTTAGAAACAGGATGATACATTTATATTGTATGTTACAGCTTTGTACACAGATATCCCACATTGGGCTGGATTAATGCCTTTAGAATATTGGTTGAACCGTATTTCTTTATACAGCTCTGGGTTCAATATTTCTTTGTTATGTCTTGCAGAACATGTGATCACCAAAAATGTCTTTTATTTTAATGCAGAATGTTTCTTACAGTTAAAAGGGACTGCTATGGGGGCATCCTTTGCTCCAATCTATGCTGATTTGTCCATAGGATTTTTAGACTAACAGATCGTTTATGATATTAATCATAATATTTTCTTGGAAGCCATGGACATGTGGTGTAGGTATTTGGATGATTGCTGGATGATTTGGAAATCTGATCCAGAACATTTGCATGAGTTTGTAGAATACCTCAATGAAACTAAGTGAGGGATACAGTTCAGTATTAAATTTGATCTCAAGAAAATTTATTTTTTGGATGTTTTGGTTTCTAAAAATGATGAAGACACGTTAACCACCACAATATTTAGAAAAGGTTCTCAATTTAACACTCTCTGTTAGATGCAACCATTTGTCATTCAGCAGATATTATCAAGAGCATACCAAAGTCACAATTCGTGAGAATTCGAAGAATATGTTCTTCTGAAGATGAATTATCTGAGCAACAATCAGATCTTATTAAAATATTTTGTGATAGGGGGTATAAGTATAGTGATATACAGCCAATTTACAATTCTGTCAAGAATATTGACAGATTGCAATTGTTACAATATACAACACACAAACTTAAAAAGAATAAGTCACAGTTGGTGACTAATTTTGGCAGTAACATTTCATTGTTTATTGGTCTGATTAATAAATACTGGGATAGTCTGCAATCAGATAATAAATTACCCAGACTAATACCTTCATGATGTCTGTACTCTTACAGACAGGGTAAAACCATAAGTAATCATCTTAACCATTACAAGAAGGTTTTTAAACCAGATATTGAGAAGCAACAAACCATGGAAGGTAGACCATTGGTAGGATGCCAAACCTTTGGGCACTGCTCTGCATCTAAAAATGTTATGAAAACCAAACAATTTACATCTTGTAATGCAGCATATGTTTTTTGACATTCAGTGATTCAGTATTTGTTGTTCTGATTGGTTGATTTATTTAGCAACATGTAGCTGTTCAGCCTTCTATGTTGGACAAACACCCAGACAATTTAAAACCTGCATCTATGATCCTATGAGTGACATCTGAAATCATTGCTTCTTTAATCCCTTATATAAACATACTGTTAAACATCCCACTGTTAAATTTAGTTTTACAGCAATAGATAGAATATGTCATTTTAAACATAATAATTTAGGATAGCATGAAATATTAAACATTAACGAAAGTGGTTGAATTATCAGGTTAGGGGCACTGTTTTCACCTAGGCTAAATAATATTTTGTAATTATTTTTATTAAGAGGTGTAATTTAATTAATTGGTATGCTATTTAAGTACTGATTGTGAAGCTTGTGGTGAATTACACTGAAGAGGCAAAGTGTTTGCTGAAACTGGTCTGTTTTTCTCACAATAAAATATTGTTTGCTGGCTTGAGTACTGACCATTTTGTTTTTGGATTAGGTGCTTTTTGACCTTTGCACCTTGTTGTACTTGTGTGGGGCTTGGTCTTTTTGTAAATAAATTTGCCCATGAATATCATATTGGGCTGAATGGTGAGTATTTCCAATAAGTTTAAATACATATTATGGGTTTCCTGGTTCATAGAGGGGGACCTATAGCTTGCAAGGAAGCGGCATGAGAATTTGCTTATGGTTATTTGAATGTGGAGAAGCTCAAGTGCATGTTCCTGTTTGATCAGCCTTGAGGTATATTTATTTTTTATGCAAATTGAGACCCGTCCACCTTTAGTTCCTGTCTGTGTAGTAGGTGGTCTAAATGTGTGGAAGGCTTCATAGCCTTGCACTCCTAGAATGCTATCTATGGCTTTAAATCATGTCTCAGTGTTTGCATATGGTGAGGAGAGCTTGTAGGGAGTGGAGTTTTTTGTTTAGACTCCTAGCATTGAGCAGTAACACCTTTAGATTTTCTTGGTTTTGATTTGCTATTCCATACTTCAGTTTGGCTTTGCCTAAAAAAAGGTACTGTGGAGGAGGACAATGTTTTAGCTAATATCTGAAAACCTCGAGGGGAGAGGTGCAGGCCATCCCTGGTAAAGCAGCATGATCGATTTTTCCATCTCCTTCCATGCTGACAAACATTGCACCCCCTTAGAATGACATCACTTATTAAAGTCTGTCATCATCTGTTCATATTGTGGCATCATCCTTGGAGAAGATAAAATGCTGCTCAATGCTAAGCTCATACCAGCCTGACACACATATTCTGGGAGTACCATGATGTCTGTCTAGGGAGGTAGGTCTCAGGTCATTTACACCCACATGGACTATGACTAAGCTTTACTGGTACTTGTGGTCCAATGACCTGAGTGTATGTGCAATGTGGTGGATCCTGGCCCCTGATAAGTAACTGACCATGACTGTCTCCTTAATCAGCCTGGTGAGAGGGACATCAGAGTATCTCACAATGGAGTCTCCAATGACCAGAATATTGAATTGGTGGTTGTTTGCCTTATGGTCATAGAAGTTTAGGCTCCATAAGATGTGGTTGTATGCATTGATGTGGGTGTTGTTTTGAAAAAGAGAATTTGGGGATGCCTAGGACATTTGTTATGTGTACTTCATCTAGGAGGTCTTTTGGTTTAGGGTGGGAACATTTATGTGCCTCATCATATGTCGATCTATGTGTCTGCTTTGTACTGCGTGTGGCTGGTGCAGCATGTGTACTACTAATAACATGATTGACATTAGGAGTACTTTTATGTGAGACCTTTGCCTTTAGTGAACATTGTGTAAATACATCTCTCACATATCATATCAGCCTGTTTGATAATTAACTGGTTGTCATTAAATATGAGTTAATGTCTATATTGTCTCAAGATGCCCATACCCACCAAGATGGTAATGAAGATAGTAGGAAAGCTCATATCCATGGCAACATACCCTTTTTATTGATTAGTCAGTTGGAGTGAGAATATAAAGTAATGTCAGGAGTATCTAGTTTGCAACTCTGGGGATTGTCACTGCAAACTAGTTGCCCTGTGTGGAACTAAGTACTGGTGAAATTTCAAGGGTGCTTTTACAGGAAAAATGTCAACTCAAGGTGGCTTCATGTATACAGAGCACTGCCAAACACTCGACGGGAAACTAACACGTAGACCCTAATGATTTATGGATGACTTATTTAGGGTGATATTCTGAAGTTAGTTTAGACAGCAGCAAATCAAACAATACTTACTGATTTGCCTGAATGGCTACTGTCTTGCTACTACTACTAGTGGTCTTACTACAGCTTCATGCTGCTGGGATACAATACCCTTTTGCTGCTTCTCTCACCAGAAGCAAAACAATGCACTAATCCCAAGATGAGATGCAGGCTACAGGCTCTTTGGTAATCAACAGTCTTGCCCCAGATGATGCAAGGGCCTATAGGCTTGTTGTAGCCTTTTCTCATTTTCCTGGTATATGCCTTGAATAGCAACCACACCAATCAGGAAGGTCAAACTTAGACACTCACTGCCCAATCAGAAACAATCAGGAATCAATGCACTCTGCTCCTTCTCTCTCTAGGAACAAAATATAAACACAAATTTCAGGATAGCACCTATGAAGCCATTATTAGACTTTCTGGTGATCAGCAGTTTCTGGGAAATAATGACCATATGCTTCTTCTCTCACCAGCAGCAAATCAGAAGCTTTAATCTTAAGATGACTGCTGAGAGGCAGAATGTGGGCTCTCCAATAATTGGTGGCCTTGAAGTAGATGTTGCAGATTTTAAAAGTAAGATGGAAAAAATAAGTTAACACCCTAAGAGTTGCAGCATGCACGAAGCAGTTAGATATGAAGAGGGGGTAACTTAAGCTTTAGCTATCTAAGTCAAGAGTCACTAACTTAAAGCGCAACATATATTGGAAGTGGGTGAGGACTTTGTACTCTGGTTCTATGGAATATAGTGGGATGGCCAATAAATTGAAATAGCTGAAGGGGACTGATTTCACTAAATTATAATTTTGTGCTTACTCAAAATAGCCAATGAAAGAACAGAGTGGAGGAAATATGTGGTGAAATCAATATAAGGGGCAGGCAATTAGAAAGACACAACAGTACCAGGGTGAGAAGGTGGGAAAAATAATTTCTGTGTGACTCACAAGAGACATAGCTGTGGTCTCTTTCCTAGTTTAAATATGCAATTACGAGCAGAATACAAGTTAAACAGTGTAAAGAAAATAAATCACAGTATACAAAACAGAAGAAGACAATGAAGAAAAACAAAATACAAGAATGCAAAAACAAACTAACCTTTCTCTCACAGCAAGTTGTGGCAGAGTCCGAGTGAACTTTTCCAGTAAAGCATTATGTCTGTGATATAATTACATGTTATCTAACATTAGTTTCTCTTTCTTAAGTTAATAGAGCCTTTACTGGATGCCATATGGGATAGGCATTTGAGATTAAGAGAATCAGATCTCTTGAGAGATAAGATAGGTTGTAGCAAGAGCGGCACAGTGGTGCAGAGGAAAGAGTTGTCACCTCACAGCAAGAGGTTCTCTGGTTTGATTCTCAGCTGGGTTGCCTTCTGCGTAGAGTCTACATGTCCTCCTTGTGTTCACATGGGTTTCCTCCCACATTCCAAAGATGTGTCTGGAGCATTTCTCCCTAGGCCTCCGCTGAAAATGGGCTCTGTCCCAGTCAGATTTTCCTGGTAAACAAATGTTAAATAAATAGCACTAGTTGTAGGTTGTAGCTCCTCAGTGATCCTGACTGAGATAAAATGGATATTAGACAATGAATGAATAAACATCTTATAACTGGTAATCAAAAGTATTTGGAAAGTGTCCGGTCAGCACTGCTTGTCTTCTGATTAGTGTGCCCAAACTGGCAACCTCTGCATCCTATCTATACTTAATCAGGTGGATGCCTATCTTATCAGCTATGATAGCTTTTCCCTCACTGAAACCTCAGGGGTCCCCTAAGCTTGGTCATTTATCAGTTTTATAATGTCATACTGGTGCTGCACAATGACAGCTCACAAAATAATAGATCTAATAACCAGTGAGGCAGAAATGCACACTTTTTGCCAAATTTCTATAGTTTCCCACTGTCTGTCTGTCATTTAGCAGTATATTAAGAAATGGAGTTGCTCTGAAGCTCTTCAGAGTACAGTGATCTACTGGTCATCTTCATACATATTCCAAAAAATATTGAATAGAAATGTGTTCCTTGATATGTAACAGACACTGTTTCAGTAGCCTAATCACTTAGCAGCTGCTAAATTAAAATCAGGACAAAGCAAGCTTGCTGTGTTGGGATAGAAGCATGAAGCTGGTATTACCCAAATTTTATAGAGTAACCTGTGGTATAACTTTTCTGACCTATCATCTGTGATAACCCAGACAGTACCTGCAGGTCAGCCACCTAGTTCTTAAGTTGAAGAAGTGTAATCTATAAAACAATGATGGTTCTTGGGTTAGGTGGATGTGAATCTGGCTCAGAGGACTAATCACTCTACACGTCCTGAAATGATGGAAGGATTACAGAAAGGCGACTAGTATTCTAGGTCCATCAGACCTTTGGGGAGTGAAGTTCTTTACTGGCCCATTTAAAAGTCATACTTCATTATGTTTAGTGCATCTCCTGATGAAGCACCCTCTAGTACAAACCCAGATGAAGTATCATCCTCATCACCAAGAAGAGAATATTCCCCATTTTTTATCAGAATTTGAAAAAAAGCAGGAGAGGGTCATATTTGCTTTCTTTTTTAACAAGGACAGTCCCAATGCTGGAAGTTTAGGCATAATTGTTGAAGGTGGTGTATCCCATTGCAATAGCATAAAATGCACCTGGGGAATTTTCTTGCAATTAAATAAAACCATAGCAGATATCCTGAATGTTTGCAGGACTAATGTGTGAACCCTGTGTGCACCACCATTCAGTACCCTATTATTGGGTGTCTGCTCCCAAAGCATAATATTTGGAGTAGGCAAGGTATCCATCCCACCAATGTCCAGCTAAATCATGTCTCTATAGGAAAAGCCACAATATCAGCCACTGAGGGAGCAGTAGAAACCTCATGAGAGTTTCTGCAACAGGAAGTATAACAAGACCAGCCTCATGCTCCACACTGACTGTCTGGGTACTGATGTCTGGAGTAGGAGATTTATTTTCTGCAGTCTGTAAACTTCCCAAGCTGGGTGCCATTTTAACAGCTATTATGGGGTTGGGAGGTTGGCATAATTGTTAAAGTGTTTACCTTACAGACAGAAGGTGCAAGGTTTAATTCTCACATGGGTTAATTGGCTAGGCTTAAAATGGCCCACAGGGGCAGTTAGTCTAGTACTAATCTATGAACCTATCAACCTATGGCAATGAAGCAGTCTGTATCAGCACTATTCCTCCACCTTAAACCACCTGTAGAAGCAGTGATGTAGTAAGAAGGACATTGTAAAAGGGTGACCTTTAGCTTGTAGTGTCTGAGAAAGACTCTATGCTCCAGAAACTGCAGAGGGTTTCACTTACAATAGCCCTGGTTCTCTTAATCTCAAATGCCTACCCCATATGGCATCCAGTAAAGCCTCCATTAACGTAACACTTTTTAATAGTTTTAAATAAATGCTTTATTTATTTCCTCCTCCTTCCTGTGGAAGACTTTCTTAAAGGATTAGTCTAAAGTACATACTTCATTTTTCATGTCTTTCTTATTAGAAAATTTCAAAATTACATTTATAAGAACAACCAATCTTCTTCAGTAACAAGAACAACTGATATCCTATACTATAGCAGGCTTGAAAAATAGTAAATCTCTTGATTAAAGTCTTTTTTATTAATATGCTATTTCCTGACCAAAAACACATAATAAATGAAATTTTTTAGGAGGAATCTGATACCTACAAATGCATTTACTGCTGGGACATCAATGGAACAGTACAGAACCATTAAACACAATGTATCTAATTAAAATGGAGAGAAAGCAAAATAAAAGATTTATACTTAACACTGTCAAAGATTAAGGCCTGGGAAATCACTGAATACATTGCAAAACAAGGTGCTAGTGTATTATAAGGCTGGTAGTAGGACCACAGTGCTGACCAGACCCCATCCTTTCCTACACCCAGAAATACAAACAGCAGCAACTGCCATCAGACACACTGGGATTTAAGTAAATTATACCCTAAATGCTCTTCGAGGTGTCCCATCCAGGATTTGGTAAAACACATGTGTTGTATCAAACAGTGTTGTGATGCATTGTTTCTTGCATATACATACAGTATCTGACTCAATAAAGCATTATGCAGAACAATACAGGATCAAACACTATAAAAAAAAATAACACTCTAATGTGGTTAATGTCATGCATCTGCAGAGTGACAAGTACCTGTGGTAGTGTTTGTTCCAAACACATGCAGATAGCAGAATACCTAGACATTGTATTTATTCCACAGTTGCCAATAGGGGTTTGTACCAATATTTTCAGACTTGCCACCCCGTATAGCCAGCCAGGATGAATGAGTAAGTGAATTACTGTAATAATAAATAGGCACTTAAACACAGATTCGGTGCGATATGAGGTAAGTAAAGTTTACTGCAAATAACCCATTCTTCTCTTTGTCTCACATTTAATAATATTTGGTTGTTTTCATGAAGTTCTTTGTTTGACAGCTACAACCTGTTTCTCTTTGCGTTATCATCTCAGTGCTAAATCTTTATCCATATTATTTGAGTCCAGTTGGTAGCTAGTCAAAGACAAGCATCTACATATGCATCTGATGTCATAATGAAAATATTTTTTTCAAGAGCTGATTGATATTGTTTAAGCCACGTAATAATAATACTCATCACTGGGAATGTTTCATTCCAGAAACCTTATAAGAAGCTTAAGAATCCAACATAATAATATTACTTTATACACATCACTACAATTATATACTGCTCAGATTAATGTAACAACAGTGTCTCAGGTGCACAGTGAATTGATGAAAGTATCTTAATAGAAATACCAGTCCTGTTTCTTCTCACTAGCTTATGTCTTAAAAAGCTTAATTGTTGTATTTCACATTATGAAAATCTATTGCAAAAGACAAAAAAGACCTTATATATAATATTGGATAATCCAGGAGTGTTTCTCACTTTTATCAAAAAGTAAATATAATAGAAAGTTAATTTGGTCATTCATTCACTTCCAATCTCTTTTATTCTGTTTAGTATTACAGCAGCCCATCTGGCAAACAATGGGCATAAGGCAGGAACCATTTCTGGACTGGACACCAATCTGATGCAAGACAAGTGTATGTACATGCTAGACTATACATATGTACATGCAATTTGGAGTACCTCTAATGCAGCTATCAAAAAGTCTTTGGAATGTGGGAAGAAACTGAAGACCCTGAAAAAATATGTGGGCACCACAGGGAGGGACTGTTCTTAGTAAATGAAGTAGGTCTGGCAGCCTATCTAAGCTGGTGCCATCAACATGAGCTCCATAAGGCCTGCCCCCTTATAACTCTGATTTTTATTAGCATGACTCAGTCTGTAAACAAACTCCATAAAGTAATTAGGAGTCATCTAGGTAAAAAGTCATCATTTTACAAACATCCTATACTGGTAACTTTATGAGAGCAGATTTTGTTTTCACCCAGGTATTGGATATCTCAGGTCTTCAGCAGTGTGTACCTAGTAAGCAATAAGGCAGGACAACTGTAGTATATTATAAATATTATTGTGCAGCCATGTTCATTATGACACATGATTGTGAATGTGTTAAGTTAGAAGTGCATTTTATTATAACACTTTGGCTGCTAGTGGTGTATTTAATTTAACTGTAGGAGAAACCTGTTTGGTATGAAAGCAAGATATAATTTCCTCTTTCTATACTGGCTCAAACATGCCTTCAGATGTAAAACAGTTTGTGTTAGTATCATAAACCACATTTATCACACAATAATTAGGTATTAACAATGTCCAGTGAATGTCAAGTTTTCCTTTCAGTAATTTTTTGTGTCTGAAACTATGTTGTTTTCTGTTCTCTTTTGTACTGAGTAAAACCAGTTTCTATGCTAAAAGCAGAAATACACTCAAGATGTTATCAAGAAGTCCTGCCATATGACCTAAGATAGTTTCACCTAAACCTGTGAGTCTGTAAGTATGCAATTTATAAAGCAAATATATTCTTCCAGGACTGTAATTTCTTAAGTTTTAACAAGAATCATATAGGCCAGTATAAGGCAAATAAATTACAGTTGTAAGATAACTCACCAAAACAGAAGTTGTATGACTAAGGCAACTACAGTATTTATATGAATGGGATGTCTGCTGGGAACAGATGTTAGTCCTCATACAAATTTTCCAGCAGTCAAACTTCTAGCATGTAGGACTGCATTCTCAAGCCATGCTTGTTTAGAGGATAGTCTAGCTGTAAAGGAGAGCAATTCACATGCTTATGTCTGTTCTCTTTTCATAACCCTTAAAAGGAAAACAAGGACAATGTACCAAAAATGCCACTGTTGCACCCCAAAAGCCAGGAAATATAGATCAGAAGGATAAAGACAATAAGAAATAACACAAATAAAATGTATGCCAACACACAAAACATAACAGTCAGCTACCTGATATATACATAATATCAAACTCCAGTGGAATACATAAAGAACACTCCCTGTAAAAAGTCTCTAAAGGCAGAGTGACTGTAAAGAGAGCCAGGAAAAGCTATAATGGATACCAAGTCCTTCATATACAGAGTACCAGGGACAAAGGATGAAGGTAGCCTACCGCACGGCAGTGCTCCCCCACAGCAATGCTACCAGACAGCACTGCTACCCCATGGCAATGCTACTGCACAGCAATGCTACCCCATGGCAATGCTACTGCATGTCAATGCTCCCCTACAGCACTGCTACCAGACATCATTGCTACCCCACAGCAATGCTACCCCACAGCAATGCTACACCACGGCAATGCTACCACATGGCAATGCTCTCCCACAGCACTGCTACCCCATGGCAATGCTACCACACAGCACTGCTACCCCATGTCAATGCTACCCCATTGCAATCCTACCGCACAGCACTGCTACTGCACAGCAATGATTCTGTTACTTGTGCATCTACTGCTATTGTGTTTTATAGGATTATTACATTATTACATCATAGGGAAAGGAACAAGTAGAAGGCCGCCATAGAAGTATCAAATAGAAAAAACAATAAAGCAACAACTAAGACAAGAAGTATCACTGGTGGAAAACTACAGAAAAGAAAACAAATCCTCAAGAATCCTTAGACTGATAAAGCATGTTAAAAAAAAAAGCAATGTACAATATCAAAGCAGACCAGGGTTTATAATATGCTATCTCCAATAATAAACTAAAAATATCAGCACAAGCAGAAAAACATAGAAGGTATGTAGATAAATATCAAAGAAAAGTATAAAATACAAATTCAGTAATGACCCAAAAAGGTTTTATAGAGAATTGGGAAATAGAGCAAGAGGAATAGAAATACCACCAATAAAAGAAGAAATAGGTTGTTGTTGTGTCTTTCGGCTTTTTCCGGTTAGGGGTTGCCACAGCAGAACTCTGGTCCACTAATGATTGGCAGTAGATTTTTACGTGCCGAGTTGCCAGCCCTGATGCACAACCTTCAACGAAGGTACACCCATTCATGCATGTCTCCACTCAGAAGACACTCTAGCTGAGAATCGAACCGGACAGCATCTTACTGTGAAGTGACAATGCTACCGCAGCACCACCACCGCAGTAATAAAAGAAGAAATAAGAAGAAATAGGTACAGTTTGGAAAAGTATTTATGAAGACCCTGTTTAACCTAACACAGGTGCTGAATAGACAGAATAATTAAAAGGAATAGTAAGGAACTCAAATGTAGTTTATATGAAATGGGATGATGCAATAGTCAAGAGAAATTGAGACAAAATTAAGAAAAGCTACTAAATGGGAAACCCCGGGCCAGACACAGAACCTAGCTTCTAGCTAAATGTATTAATATCTTTACACAAAAGTTTAGCCTTAAGTAACCATTATTTATATGCACATCCCAAACAGACACCAACTTGGTAACAACAGGAAAAAAACACTCCTTCTTGAACCTGCAAAGCATCCTAAGAACTATGCACCAATAACTTGTCTTCCGAATATATACAAATTGTATATTGGAAATGATACAAAGTTTATAGACATTTAAAAAAACAGTTATGGCAACAGAACAAAAAGGTAATAAAAGAAAGTCATATGGAACAAAGGATCAGTTATTGCTAAACAAAGCCATAACAGAGAGTTGTAAACAGGGCATGAAGCTAAGTATTGCATGGATAGATTACAAAAACTCATGGATAATGAAAAGCTTACAAATATACAAGGGTTACCCAGCTCTGATCAATTACATCCCAGTGACTATGAAACAATGGCAAACTAGGTTTCAGCTAAGCCATGATAAAATGGAAATCATTATCCCAAGAGATAAAAATTCAATGCGACCCATTGCCACAGCTACTGTTTTGTCTTGCCCTTAATCCATTAAGCTGCTTTCTTAATATGTTGGCTGTGGTTATACTTTAACTCCTAGAAACCAGCCGTGTCTAAAGGCATCTCACCTACTTTTTATGGATGGTTTAAACTGTATAGCTCATACACAAGGATCTGAAAACACAACTACAAATGGTTACAACTTTCTCAGATCATGTAATAATGACATTTGGTCTTGATAAATGTGCAAAATCAACCAAGAAAATATCAACCTGTGAAAAGCATGTAATATAAAGGAACTTGATCAAAAAGAATAAAGCTAATATTAAAAACTGCTTTGACATCTAGGAATAAGGTCCAAGCTACAAATCAATTTGCTCTTCCTGTTCTAACTTACAGCTTTGGTGTGAATGACTGGCCACAAAAAGCATTGGACCAGTTAGACAAGAAAACAAGAAAATGCTTTGTGCTAATCAAAAAAAAAATATATATATATATATATATATATATATATATATATATATATATATCAAAAAATCACCCACGGAAGGCAGCAATAGCAGATAAATCTCCTATAAACGAAGCATATAGAAGCGTGTAGAAGCTCAGTCAATAAGATAAAGCCAAGTAGCTAAATACACAAATTTATTGCAACAAAAATCGTAAGCGCTTTCACGGGGACACCCCCGCTTCCTCAGACGATACAGAATAAAATGGATAAAAACAACATTAAAATACTCCTCTCACCAATCAATTAGCCAATCAGGAGTAAATTACTAACACATCCTAATGGGATGCATGACTCTAACATCTTTGGTAATATTGTGAAGGGGCAAGCTATGCGTGTATCACGACTATGTAGTAATGATACTGTGGCATTGACCAAATTTAGTAGACTTAGAACTGATTTTTTTTTAAACAGAGGGTACAATAAGTCCTTGGTTGACGCTAGATTGAATGAAACCATGCGACTTAGAAATACAAGAGTGAAACCATACTTCTCTGGTAATAGAACATACTCTGCACGTGGTTCATCTTATAACCATGGTTTGGCCTTGACTATTCCCTTTGGGAGTAATACTAATATCATTAAGCAGGCAGTGGCCAACAATTGGAATATCCTCACAGTTGATATAAATACAAGGAAGCTTGTGGGTGATATGCCTGTTTTTGTACATAAAAATATGAGGAATCTTAAACAGCAGTTATGTTACAATAACATGGGTTTGGGTCAAAGATTACAGCTTACTCCTGTTTCACAAGGGACTAAGAAATATGGCACTTGTGCACAATGCCCTTATGTGGATGAATCACGTTTTTTCAGGCATCCAGAAACGGGTGTGTTGTGGGAAATTAGAAATAGCAGTACATGCCGCACCCGCAACGTGGTTTATGTGGCATATTGCACAAAATGCTTTAAGTTCTATGTTGGGAAAACCAACAGAACTTTAAGAGAAAGAATTAGAGATCACATCTATTGTGTTGAAAGGAAACATGAATATAGTGCCTTAGCCAAACACATATTATATGAAGGCCCAGACCACTGTTTTAGTTTTCAGGTTCTGCACATACAACATCCTGATATTAGATTAGGAGACATCTATAATCTAACAGAGCAGGCTGAACTAAAATGGATATTCAGATTAGGTTCTCATAGAGGATATGGTCTCAATGAGAGTGTTACTATCAAGCCCACCTTAAGAGGTAGACCTCTGCATTGATACCTTTATAGTACGTAAGCATCATCACATAGCATGTGCTATGGTTCCAGCTCATAGTTATATATTTTACAGATTACGTGTCCTATGTTTACGTTATATGTAGATTTTCAATATCACTATTATAACACTACATATTTCTTGAGTACTATCCGTAGATTATAGATTTTCTTGCTTTGGGAATCATTTAGTACACTATATGGATGCACTATAGCATTGTACATGTTTCCTTCATTTTGTTGTTAGGATAATTTTAGTGCCAATGCTGTTGATAGTTCATGGTCAACCTAGATGCAGATAAACCATTGTTTTACATAGAGCCTTGCATTATCTAGCTTTAAGCATTAGGACTATGCTCAATGTCTTGTTGTCAACATTCAATGTAGCGTGATTTTGATTTGATGTGTTAGAAATATGATGGGTGTTATGTAGGTAGATTAATATTTATGCATATTGTTGTGTTATTTAGTTTTATGCAATGATACTATACTTGTCATCTTATTTGTTAGAATGCTTTGTACAGTATTGTTGGATTTCTTAGCCCATCTATCAGCATGGTTGCGATAGGTTGTCCATTAGGATGTGTTAGTAATTTACTCCTGATTGGCTAATTGATTGGTGAGAGGAGTATTTTAATGTTGTTTTTATCCATTTTATTCTGTATTGTCTGAGGAAGCGGGGGTGTCCCCGTGAAAGCGCTTACGATTTTTGTTGCAATAAATTTGTGTATTTAGCTACTTGGCTTTATCTTATTGACTGAGCTTCTACATGCTTCTATACACTTCATTTATAGGAGATTTATCTGCTATTGCTGCCTTCCGTGGGTGATTTTTTGCTATTCAAGGTTTCTTCTTTTTCTTTTGGATATATATATATATATATATATATATATATATATATATATATATATATATATATATAAAACAGTACATACTAAGATTATACATCTCTCATTCTGTACCAGATAATGGACCTCCTAGAAACTGACTAAGTGTATAGATCTGCATTTGTAGGGCTAAATACATATTTGTTAACCTCATCAGATCCAAATATAGTGAAAGTTCTAAAGCATAAACAGAAGAAGTCTAAGATGACATTTTTGCTTAGTTTAGCAGAAGCATTTTGGAACAAAGAGGGAATAGAAATCAAAACAGAATTAGACAAAATCAGAAGGTAAATGAGAGTGCCAGAAAAGAAAGAATACAAAGGACATGGTGAGAAGGAAGGAAAATTGGGAAGTCCACAAATACAGTGACAACTTCATGGTGACCAAGATTTGATGCAGGGATGCCTAAGGAGAGGTGAACTGAAACCAGAAGATGAAAGGCTAGTGATTGCTGCTGAAGATAGTGGACTACATACATGTTGGTTTACAAAGTCTTTAGAACGAGTGGGAGAAACAGATAAATGTAGGTTCTTTAAAACAGATCTGGAAACAGTTCCATATTTCATTGTTGGATGTGATACACTCATGGCTGGGGGTCTGAACACTGAAAGACACAGCAATGTGGCAAGACTGTTGCATTGGGGATTGTGCAAACATACAATATAGGAGTAGGTGAGAAGCACTGAACGCATGAACCACAACGCATTGTAGAGAATGATGAACTTTGTGTCTCATGGGATCAATCATTACCAACAGTTCAAAAAACAGATAAAAGAAAACCAGATATAGTACTGCAAGAAAAAAAAGACAAAAGTAGCATTAATTAATGAAGTTGCTACACCCAATGATTACAATGTCATGTACGGAGAGAGATACAAAGTCATAAAATACCACAATTTGAAAGCAGAAATGAGGACAATGTAGAATAAAGATACTCAAACAGCTCCAACATGAGTGGGAGTGACAGGACTAATACAATGAATTAACAATTGTATTTGTGCTACCAATACATGTAACCCCATATAAACAGCAGAAGAAGACCATTCTCGGCACATTGTGGGTGCTGAAAAGAACACCCTCGGCTAATGTCAAAGACTGAAAAATGCTAATTTTATGAACTCTTATTATACCCTGATTTAGAAATTGGTTCATTCCCATCATGGTATTAGAAACCTAAAACACTTGGATAAATTAAAATCAGAAAAAATAAAGATCATTACTGAATGATTTAATATAGGAATTCCCTTAATAAGGGTTGGTTCATAGCATTCCCAAAAGTATCACAATTTGGTTTGGATATCTGGTATATCATGCTTTTGAGAATGAGTGAATGGCTGACCATGTGGCAAGCTCACAATACTCTGTGCAGATATATTCTTGAAGGAGGCTGCAGTGGGAGTTTCTGGGTCTATATTACGTTATCGAATACTTACAACATTGAACGTTATATGGTCGACACCATATGTTCGAAGTTGTAAATATTCAAAAACTAAAGCGGAAATCTCTGCAGAGAAGATTTCCACTTACTGCACTGTAGTGCAATCTCATAGTTGGTATATATAAAAAGCGGGGCTGTGGGGGTGCAGGGGGGCTTACCCCCCTGCTTAAAATGCTCAGGTAAGTTTTTCCTTTTTTTTTAATTTTTTTGCTTTATTTTCGAATATTTACAACTTCAAACATATGGTGTCAACCATATAACATTTGATGTTGTAAGTATTCGATAACGTAATATAGACCCAAGTTGTTGTTGCTGTTTAATAGAACTATGAAAGACAGTAATGTTGTGTGTGTGCATGTGAATGCACGTGGGTGTGTCTGTATATGCATGTGTATGGTTTTGCATGTGCATAAGCCAATTCCTATGTGTGTATGTGTGTCTTTCTGCACATGATGCATGGGGTTGAAAGTATGTATACATATGTTTCTGCATCTGGGCTTGCGTGTTTGCCTGTCTCTTTGTCAGCATGTACGTGTATGGGATTGTGTCTATGTGTATGCATGGGATATGGGATATGATTTTCTCACAATGATCACCAGAGGTAGTAGCATTTTGACTGCATTGGAATACAGCTCATTGCATAGAAGCTGGAGCAGGTGGAACAGGAATGTAAATGGGATTACAGGTTGTGCGTAATGAGCTGTAGTCAACCTTGTGCTTCTATCCAATGTTCTCATATAAAATGGAGGACAATCAAATCTGCCAGCTACAGGGGGTGGGGGCTAAGCGAAAGCATATGCTGCACATGCTGTGCCATTTCACCCAAATACATTTCTGTAATAGTCAATTTTTGTCATTTTCTTTCTGTGAAAAGCTGAGTGGCTATTTACTTCATCATGTTTTACAATACTACTTTTTATTAATGGCATCAGTTGAGTCATGATTCCACTGCGATGCAAGACCCTTTTCCCTGCTACTCTCTCCCTAACACTCAACAGATGTCTGTGGCAAAGTGTCAGTGTCCAGATGAAGGGAGTATTAGGAAGTGTGAACATCAAGAGGACAAAGTATAAAGACAGGAAAATATATAAGAATATGGCTTCTCTTTCCCTATCAGAAGAAAGATTTTTGGAGGAAGATTATTATATTATAAGAAGTATTATAACTAATATGTTCTAACATAACTGAATGCAAAGGTTTAAACATTAAATCGGGCTATGCTAAAACTAAACTGAATGTACCTGCTATCAAAATATCATAGCTTCCTCTGTTCAAGAAAAAAATAAATGGCTTTCTCTGTATTAGGCACTGGTTGAGTAGCTTGCTGAATTAAAAACAGGAGCAAGATAGGACAGAAATAAGAGATCCTGGATCTGATTTTAACCAAAATCTATGGAATGACCTGTGAGCATAATCTTTCTGACCTTCACATCTTTTGTTACCTGAAACGGATGTCCTGAAAACTGTGTGACTCTTCCTCCTATGAGTAGGAGAGAGGAAGAACAGGATACAACTGTTGATGTACTTGATTGTTATTGTTTATCTTTGTAAGATCTGCCTTTCTGAGGTAATCTTTGTTGCAGGGGGCTCCTGGCATCTGGCTTTCTAAATTTGCCATTTTGAATGATATTGTGTTTTTTGATTAAACTGTTGTTGTCTGGTTTGTTTTTTGTAAGGGGACCATAAGTCAGTGGAATGATTCCTGGAATATTTTGGAACTAGTAAATGAAACATGCACTTTGCATTCCCCTATAGTCTTGTCTTTCTCCTCATTTCTTAGGCCTTCTTGAGAGGGAGACCAAACAGCAGCAGTTCTTTAACATGGGGTACATCTTATACCTAATGGAGCACAGGTTATGGTTGCTGACTCACAGTACTTCAGTCCTCTGTTCACTCCTCTGCTATGTCCTGTCTACACCTATGAGAGTTTTCAACTGGTGGGTTTCTTCCCAAATCCAAAAGACATACTGAAGATGACCTGTTGATTCTTCAGATTACACTTAGATTTCACGCTGTTAAAGTTTGCGCGTGTGTGTGTGTGTGTGTGTGTGTGTGTGTGTGTGTGTGTGTGTGTGTGTGTGTGTGTGTGCGCGCGCGTGTGTGTGTGCATCTTGTGATAGAGTCATGCCGTATCCAACATAATTTTTTTTCGCTGTTCACTGAGTGCTAGGATAGGTAGCAGCATTAGTCATAGGTCGTAGCTCCTCAGTGACCCTGACTGGGTAAAATAGATATGAATAACCATCTTATAGCTGGTCATTGAAAGCATCTGTAAAGTGTGTGTTCAGCCATGCATGTGTTCTGATTACTGTGCTTGACACACCAGCCCTAACTCGCAACCTCTGTACCCCATCTATACTTAGTTGGGTGGATGCACACCTTGTCAGCTGTGATAGCTTTTCCCTCAGTGGAACCTCAGTGGTGCCCTAAGCTTGTTCACTTATCTGTTTTATTATTTCATGCTGATGCTGCGCACTGACAGCCTGCAAAAGAATAGATATAATAATCAGTTTGTGGCAGAAATGTACACTTTTTGCCAAATCTATCTAGTTTCCCACTGACTGTCTGTCATTTAGCAATGTTTTAAGAGATGGAGTTGCCTTGAAGCTCTTCAGAGTACAGTGCTCTACTAGTCTGTTTACAGATTCTAAAGAAAACTGAATAGAAATATGTTCATTGGTCTGTAACAGCCACTGGTTGAGTAGCCCAATCAATCAACAGCTGGTAAACTAGGGGTAGAACCAATCACACAATCACACAAACTGTTGGGTAGAAGGAAGGAGTTGGTATTACCAAAGTTGTACAGAATAACCTGTGGATATTACCTTTCTGGCCTAGCATCTGAGATAACCCAAACAGTACTTGCAGTGTCAGCCATCTAGTTCTTACAGATGAAGAAGTGCAATCTATAAAAACAATGATGGTTCTTTGGGGTAGGTAGCTGTGAATATGGCTCAGAAGGCTAATCATTGTACACATCCAGAAATGATGGAGGGATTATAGAAGGGTGACTAGTGTTCTAGGTACATCAGACCTTTGGGGAGTGAAGTTCTTTACTGGCCCATTTAAAAGTCATACTTCATTGCATTTAGTGCATCTCCTGATGAAGCACCCTCTGGTGCAAACCGAGTTGAAGGGTAATCCTCATCTCCCAATACTTACACCAAGAAGAGAATTTTCTCCGTTTTTTTATCTGAATTTAAGAAAATGGCAGGAGAGGGTGATATTTTCATTCTTTTGTAATAGGGACAGTTCCAAAACTTGTATTTCAGGCAGAATTGTTGAAGGTAGTGTATCCCACTGCAATAAGATAAAATGCATCTGGGAAAGTTTCTTATAATTAAATTAAAATCATAGCATGCCTGCAGGACTAAACTGTGAACCCTGTGTGCTCCACCATTTGTTACTCTATTACTGCTCATTTGCTTCCAGCACATAACATTTGCAGTAGATAAAGCATTTGTCCCACCAATGTCCAGATAAAGAATGTCTCTACAGCAAACGCCACAATATCACCCACTGAGGGAGCAATAGAACCCCCAGGAGAGTCTCTGCAACAGAAAGTATAACAAGACCAGCCTCATACTCCACACTGACTGTCTGGGTACTGATGTCTGGGGTGCAAGATTTATTTTCTGTACTCTGCGGACTTCCAGAGTTAGGTGTCATTTTAACAGCCATTATAGCAGTCTATATCAGCACTGTTTCTCCACCTAGAACCAATTGTTGAAGCCACAAAATGTAAGGGTAGCCTTCAGCTTGCAGTGTGTGAGGGAGCAGTTTAATTCACAACGGGCCCGTTAGTCTTAGACTCATATGGCTCCATTTAATTACACTTTTTAATCTTTTTAAATAAAGGCTTCCTTTATTCCTTACTCCCTGTGAAATACTTTTTCTTAATTAAAGGATTAGTCTGATGTGCATTCCAGTTTTTTCATGCCTTTCTTATTAGAAAATGGAGAAATAACAGGCATAAGAAAACAAATCTCCTTTAGTAACAAGAACAAACTAATTTTTAGTACTCTAGCAGGTTTGTAAATTTCTAGCTTTCTTGATTAATTTCTGCTTCGCTAATACTGTGTTTCCTGAACAAAAAGATGGAATAAATTGAAATCTTTAGGAGGAATCTGATGCCCACAAATACACTTGCTAGTAATTTTCTGTTGGGATATACAGAACTGTTAAAACATAAGATATTTATTTAAAATGAAGATAAAGCAATTTAAAATATTTATACTTAACATTGCCAAAAATTAAGCCCTGGGAAAATCATTGACAATGTCATAAGACAATGACAAGTGACTATTTATTCAAGTGAACAAAAGAGAAGTGAATGGGACATAAGGCAGGCTTCCAGGTTATGGCCTTAGTGTGAAACTATAGCTGAGTGCCCTTGGGAGTATCAAAATTCTTAGAAAAAATAGACCATGGGGTTGGTGTCCACTTCAAATTAACCAGCTCAGTTACTGAATTCCTGCAACATCAATCCATATGCTAAACATCTGTAAGACCTTTCGTAATTTACTGAAAATTAGCACAGCTTGGGTGAAACATCCTACTGGATAAGTGAGTAATTTGAACATGGAGTGGTGCAGTGTGCCCTGTAAAGTAATCATGAAGAGAGTGGAGCATGCTAGTACAACATACTGGGGGGGGGGGGCAAATACATCTGCCATATGTTTGAACTGGAATCACATTATACATGCTGGTGCATTATAAGGCTGGTATTAGGACCACAGTGCTGACCAGATCCCATCCATTCATACACCCAGAAATACAAACAGCAGAAACTGCCATCAGACACACTGCAGTTTAAGTAAACTATGCCCTAAAAGCTCCTCGAGGGGTGCCATTCAGCATTTGGTAAAATACATGTGTTTTATCAAACAGCACTGTGGTACATTATTTCTTGTATATACTTATACTGACTCAGTAAAAACCTTATACAATACAGTGCAGGGTCATGCATTATTAAACAAATAATGCTCTAACATGGTTAATGTCAGATATCTGTAGACTGACAAGTAAATGTGGTAGGTGTTTGTTCCACACATATGCAGATAGCAGAATACTCAAGTTAAATGCAGCCAAATTTCCAGACTTGCCGCATTGTGTCACCAACCAGGATGAATGAATGAATGAATGAATGAATGAATGAATGAATGAATGAATGAATGAATGTAACAATAATTTGACACTTAAACACAGACTCCTTCCAATAATGAGGTAAGTGAAGTTTGCTAAGAAGAATCAATTATTTTCTTTGTCCCATATTTAATTATATTTGGTTGTTTTAATGAAGTTCTTCATTTGCCAGCTACCTCCTGTTTCTCTCTCCCTACTCTTATCATCTCAGTGCTAAATCTTTATGCATATTATATGAGTCCATTTGGTGATAACTTAGATAGAAATATCCATACATAAATCTGATATCATAATGATTTTTTTTCAAGAGATGATTGATATTGTTTAAGGCATGTAATAATAATACATGTCACTGGGAAAGCTTCCTGCCAGGATGCTTTTAGTCATTGGAATCCAGCATAATGTTATTGCTGTACACACACCACTACCACCCTTACATATTTCAGATTACTGTGGCAGCAAAGTATTTCCGATGCTATGTGAATTGATGAAAGCATGTTAATAGATACACCATGTCTGCTTCCCTTTGCTAACTTATGTCTTAAAAAGCTTAATTACCATATTTGGCATTATGAAAATCTGTTGGAAGAAACAAGAGAACTGATGCATAGGTTCATAGGTTCATAGGTTCATACTTAGGCTATCTGCCCTAGGGCATTTAGCCAGAGTGTGTTTGGCTTTCACCACCCATTTTAAATTAATTTTGCTATGCCCTTTTTCGAGGTTAGTATACTGTGCCTCTGTCTAACAGTGACACAGAAGTGATACCCGGAGTAAACCTATGATCTCCCATCCACTCATCAAGATTCCTCTTGAAGAGAGTCAATGAGGGACTCTGCCTAACCTGGACTGGGATTTTATTCCAGAGTGAAGGGAGCCTCTGTGTTATGAATCTGTCCCTCCAGCATGTCCTATTTATTTCAGTGCTGAGGTTCAAGTCTCGAGCGTAGCTCGATGGGATTTGGATTTTCTGAGGTGCAGCATGTCCATTAATTCCGGGTTGGACATGGCTTTATACATCAGGCACAGATCGCCTCTGAGCAGGCGGTATGCCACTGAGTAGAGCTGGAGTTTCTTTAACCGGGCAGCATATGGCATCTGTTTGAGCCCTTTGATCCTATAACACAGACTATCCAAAACTCAGGAGTGTTTCTCACTTTCATCGAAAAATAAATATAGTAAAAAGTTCATTAATTCATTCATTCATTCACTAACTCATTCACTCTTTTGTAATCTCTTCTATTCTCTACATGATTGCATAGCCCAGTTGGTAAGCAATTGGCATGAGCCAGAAACAAATCAGGACCGAATACTATTCCAATGCAAGACAAGCACATGCAAGTGGTATACATATGTACATGTAATACAGCTATCCACAAGTCTTTGGAATGTTGGAAAACAAAATTATATAACCCTAATATAAGTCTGTGTGTGTGCATGTGTGTGTGTTCTGTAGGGTACTACTAAGAACTAAACGTTATGTTATTCCTTGCATAGAACAGAATATGTGCAGTTACAAAATCCCAGTTTGTCTTTTTTTTATTCTCCCTTACCACCCTTTAGTGAAATGTTGACTGAGGGAATCTAATGCCATGATTTGAGAGACATCATCTGTTTATCTCTCTCTCTCTCTCTTTCTCTCACACTCCCACCCCACCAGCTAGCCAAGCAGTTCATACCTAACTGTATAGTCTAACAGAGTCTATTTTGTTACCTTCTGTTCTCTTTGCAGATTAACACCTTAAATGGTATATGTTTCTGTTACTTTAGAGGTTCCTCAGAAGTTAATAGTTCTGATAGACCCTCCTACAATTTCTTGCCATTTCACACCTTTTAGATTGCTTTTAACTGAATCTTGGTGCCAATTCTGTTTGCTAGCTGAAACCGTGATATCATACACATCTGAAAATAGTTGACAGCTTACGGTCAGTTTTTGCCTCACTTATTTTGCCTCATAAAGACCACCAATATCATCTGGTGGCTACTGACTACTACAAGTTGTCAATCTTCTAGCCTCAGTCACATGACTGGGGTTTATTTATTCTTCCTGTGATTTCTGCCACAGAGTTCAGGATACATCAATGTTTATGGTCACTGATTTAATGTTGGAACATAAAAGCTTCTTTTGAGTTTTAAAAGTCTACCTTTAGGTTTGCTTCTCTCATGAATATTTCTTCATTCTGCCATCAGGGATATAATCCATCACAGACCACAGGTGATGTAAAACAGTCTCTGGCAGCCCACCATTCAGATGAATACCCACACCCTCTCTCAGTATCCAGTTCATTAGCTTTTTTTCTAATGCCATTGCTAATATCTTGATTAAGATACTTCTTCCACAGGGAAAATCTTCATCATTTTCAGGCACCTAGAATCTGTGTCAGACCCTGTTACCTCCATTACACCATTAGTTCAATCTCAATAAGGCAGCCTGCTCACCAGACAGTGTGTTTCATTACTACAGTCTCGTATAACTTTAGTTAGCTGCTTTTACCATATTTGTGCTATTTGTGCTTATT
Organism: Protopterus annectens; assembly: GCF_019279795.1. Classification (NCBI taxonomy): domain Eukaryota; kingdom Metazoa; phylum Chordata; order Ceratodontiformes; family Protopteridae; genus Protopterus; species Protopterus annectens. The sequence continues at coordinate 1,340,206,589 of NC_056725.1, forward strand.
CCTACTTTATTTAGCTTTTTGCTGCACATTCTTGCAGTATTCAGTAGCATTTAATTTGCTGCATTTATCACTCCTTGTTAGTAACCTGATTACATTGTAACTGTTATTCTAACCCTCTTAGTTCTGATTTAGGCACTTGGTTTCCAAACCAGTTATCTTACAGTTGGAAGGTTTATGGTCTACACTCTTGTGTCAGGAGATGATAGTTTACACCCTCCTGAGCTGGGAATTGCTAGTTGAAGGCTTATTTTGTCTGTTAGTCTAAAAGTGTCTTAGTTCTGGTTTAAGCACTTAGGCTCCAAACCAGTTATTTTACAATAAGAAGGTTTGTGGTCTACACTCTTGTGGGAGGAGAGGGTAGCCTCCACCCTTCTGAGCTGGGAATTGTGCCTGTAATTCTTAGGCTCCAAATTACTTATTTTAGATTAGGAAGGTTTGTGGTCTACACTCTTATAGTAGGACAGGAAAGCCTGTGCCCTTCTGAGCTGAGAGTTGCTGTTGTAAGTATTATTGTGCCTTTATTTGATTGCTTAGAGGGATAGCTTGTTTAAAAATTTGAATGTCTGTGTCTGGGACATTTGGTGACATATGGTGACCACGCAAGTTGAGAAGAACAGTGTTGCTGGTTTCTGCTAAACTTTACAAAATCTAAGACTTACATTACCATAGCTTCTGTTGCAGTACTTGTTTCTCACATTGTTTTTGCCACAGCTGCATTCATTGAGTGTTTCTGTTTGAATATCTGCACTTTTTGACACTTTTCAGTCTTTAGTTAGAATTGGCTTGGCTCCACTTTAGTGAGAGTAGAGAGGATTTGAGTCATTTTCAGGCCCAGGATTGTGTAAAGGAAAGAAGAGTGTGCTGTTTTTGATTGGCCACAGCAGGGCTTTGTTTGTGTTTTTTTTTTAATCAAATCTCTGTTGCTATATAAGTGTTGCAGTTGCACAACGTTTGGCATTTGGCAACCACCCACACTACTTGAGAAGAAGAGTGTTGCTGGTTTCTCCTAGACTCTACAAAAGCTAAGACTTACATTACCATATCCACTGTTTTGGTACTTGTGTATTGCATTGGTTTTGTCATTGCTGCATTAATTGAGTGTTGCTGTTTTGAATAACTGCACTTTTTGATGTTTTTTACAGTTTTTAATTGCAGCTGCCTTGGTTTCACTTTAGTGAGAGTAATTTTCTGGACCATGATTGTGTAAAAGAAAGAAGAGTGTGTTGTTTTTAATTGGCTATAGGGCCTTGTTTGTGCTTTTTTTTTTATCGAATCTCATCTGCTATTTAAGCTCCACAGTTGCATAGCACTTGGCTCATAACGTACAAACAAAGACTTACATTACCATATCCACTTATCCACTCTTTTGGCACTTGTTTTTTACATTGTTTTCGTCACAGCTGCATTAACTTCATATTTTCGTGTTGAATATCTGCATTTGTTGACCTTTTTTATAGTATTTAGTTAGAACTGCTGCTCTCAGTGCAACGGCACGTAGTAGTGATCTGTATAGTCACTCATATCTCACTGCATAATTCTCCCTTGTCATCTGTGTAAGTGTCAATATCTTGCAGTGCAAGTTTCCCTTAAAATTCCCTTACTGTCTAGACAGACTTTTTTTTAACTACTAGAGCATCTAGTCTGTGCATAGCTGAGCACTGCTCATCAAGTTCCTTGTCTTATACCTACTGCACAGGGTAAAGACCTTGCACATAAAACTACTCATGCTGAGGCACATACAGGCAACCTTCCAAAAACAATAAGACCTCCTGCATAGCACAATAAAAAAAGGGTCTGCAAACATCACATAAACACTCCGTTAAAACACCACCCACAGCTACACATAGTAACACTGTATCCAATGCCTCTACTCCCTTAAGGCAAGCCAGCACACTTCCAAACTTCCTAGTCATTGATGATTCTGTAGTGAGATACACCGATGTTCCTCTCATCAGACTGAGTAAAGACCAAGTCACAGTTAGCTGCCTTTCCATGGCTGGGATCTGTCAAGTCACACAGGCACTCAGGTCATTGAACCACAGGCACCAGTATGATTCTGTCATAGTCCATGAGAGTGTAAATGACCTGAGATGTACCTCCTTGGACTATATAAAGAGAGACAAGACTGAGCTCTCAGAATATGTGTCACAGGCAGGTATGAGCCTAGCATTGCATAGCATTCTATCATCTCCAAGGATGATGCCACAATACCAGCAGAAAATTATCGACTTTAACAATTGGCTTAGTTACTGGTGTCATGCAAAAGAGGTCCTATACTTGTCAGCCTGGGAGGACAAGTTTGGCAGGCCATACTAAGTTGGCAGGGATGGTCTTCACCTTTTACCTCTAGACTTTCAGATATTAGCCAAAGCTTTATCTAGCCCTAAAGTGCCTTTTTTTTTGTCAAGCAGAAAAACTTTCCAGTATAACAAAAGGTGTTACTGCTCAGTGATAGAAGTCTCAACAAGAAACTGCACTCTCTAGTAGCTCTCCTTACCCTGGATTATACTGATGTCTGTGCAGTTACTGAAACGTGACTCAAAGCCAAAGAAAGCACTCCATGCCTTTACGTTGTGACCACTCACTGGATATGAAAGAGCAAAAGTTGGAGGTGAATCTATCTATGTAAAGGATAAGCATACCCCAAGGCTTTTCAAACAATATGACATGCCAGAGCTACTCCATGTCCAAATAACCATGGAAAAATCAATTACTATATTCTTACTAGCTACAGGTCCCCCACTATGAATCAGGAAACTCATACATCATACTTGAAGTTACTAGAATCATGCATCCAGCACAATACCATACTCATAGGTGATTTTAACTACCTCTCCATTAATTGGGAGACATACATGACCAATAGCATGCAGTCCCAAAGATTTCTTGACTTTGTAAATTCAAATGGCCTGGAGCAGCTAGTCTGCATTCCCACTAGGGGAACAAATATCCTAGATCTGGTACTCACAAATATGGGAGAGAGCTCCACACCCCCCAATCCCGATTGTTGTCCTCACTAATAAGATCAGATCACAAAGTGGGCTCCCTTGAAAAAAAGGTAAAACTACCCCACCCCCACCCTAACTCCCAAAAATGTAAGAATATATATAAGGTAAATTACCCCCTATTAAGGGATGGCATAGCTAGTTTCCAAGATCCTCCAAATCCATAAAATGCAGAAACCTATGCAGAGACATACACAAAACCCCTGTATGACTATATAAACAACTGCATAGAAACGGCAATACCAGAATGAAAACAAACCCAGGTCATACTGCAAAACAAGCCACTCTGGTGGACCCCTGGTATTAATAGGTTGTACAACAAATAAAGAAAATTCTGTCGATAAGTAACAGGGAATATGTACAAATAGAAAAAAAGTCCCTTATTATCTAAACAAGTAAATCAGGAAACTAGTGAAGTCTCCAAAAGCAGACTTTGAGATAAAAGTAGACTCCAAATCTAAGGGTAATCATAAGGCATTTTTCAGTTATGTCCACAGCCTTAAGGGCAACACCCAGAAATGTGCGGAAGTATTTGTAGATGGTATCACCTATACTCAACCAGAAGATATAACAAATCTTCTAGCCAACAAATTTAGCTCAAATGTCACCTCCCCATCACCCCCAGTCCTCCCCTAGAAATATCCTCAACCACCCCACTACCAATTATCACAGAAGAACAAGTTGTCACTGCACTTTCTAAAGCTAAAAACACAGTTTCAATGGAGCCTGATGATATACCAGGTTGCCTCTTAAACAGCTTAAATCAGGCCTTATCAGGCACATTAGGATCTCTGTTTAACCACAGGGTCTGGACTGGCTTTGTCCTGATAGAGTAAAGGACAGCAACAGTAATTCCTCTGCATAAAGAGGGACCATCTACAGAACCGGGGAATTACAGACCCATAAGTCTGACTAGTCTAATGTGTAAGGTCATGGAAAGAATAATCATGGACCTGATAAATAATGACACAAGACACCTCCACACATACTGGACCTGACCCAATTTGGCTTTGTTAAGGCCTTGGATGTAAAACAGTACATACTGCCTACCTCAACTTGGCCAAGGCATTTGACACAGTTTCCCACTCAAATATTATAAATAAACTCACAAGACTGAGCATAAATCCCTGTGTCAACCAGATGGATAGCCAATTGGCTCATGGATAAGACATGTGTGGTTAAAGTGGGTGAATCCAATTCCAGCAAGTCACCAGTTACTAGTGGTGTGCCTGCCACAGGTCTTGGTAGCGGGACCACTTCTGTTCAGAATATACTTATCTGAAGTCATGGCTAATGTGGAAGGCCTTCGGATGACAAAGTTTGCCAATGACTGCAAGCTGGGGACAATTATTGAATCCCCCATTGATGTAGCTATCCTTCAGGATGGTCTAGATCAGACACATGATTGGTGGCAGAACCATGGTGTGACACCTGTGCACTGACTCAGTAATCAAGGAGCCTCAGTCCTCACCACTAACACCAGTGAGGGGTGTCCACATTGAGAAGGATAACAAATACACACACAGTAAAGTACAATTTCCCTTAACAGCACACAGAGATCACAGTCAGTCTTGGGCTGGTTTCTCCCTTTCTCTCCAGATCCCCAATAAGACTCTCCACTGTCACAGCTATCGCATACAGATCTCAGCAGAGTACTCATGCCAAAACCTCCAGTGTCCTCTCTGTCCAACCAGTGCTCCGTGTCCCTGCCCAAGTAGCTGACACACACACACACACACACACACACACACACTTTGAGATTTGGTTTATATACAAACACACAGACACTCATGGGGAAGACTGGCACAGGTTATCCATCTATGCCTCTCCTGCCAGGCTATAAGGTAGCAATCACTGCAACCAACTACTCGTATCAGCTACTAAAAAGACCCTTACCAAAGGGTGTCCAATTATTACTGTGTAATATTATTATTCAATTAGTAAGTGTGATGAACAGCAAGGCTTATTTGGAGTGGCTTTGTATAGTATCACTATATACATGCAATGTACTCTAGAACTTACATTATCTCTACACAAAACAGCCACAGTTGAAAGGTTTACAAATATTTAATAATAAATAATAAAAACACAAGATAAATCTTTTCAGTTCAACACAGTGCTAGTCAAGAGATCAGAAATCACCAGAAAATGCTTAAAATAATACTATAGAATAGTCTGACATAAATATAGAAAACAGCTAGACTAAATCTGACTAAATTCCTATCTAACTCCAAGAGCAATCACAGTTCTAAATAAACTTACATATAGAGCAAAGGTAGAGTACTGGTGAGTGGTCTATTCTGAAGACAAATGCAAAATGCTCTGATTCTCTGTCTCTGAGAAAGTCTTTAAATTGGTAATGCATCACTGCTGACTCATTTTAGATTACATTATTCTTGACACTTCTCTGGTTTCCAGGCTACCAGAAACTCTAAATTTACATTTCTTAGTTTTCTTAGTAGGCTTGCACCTAGCCAGGAAGCCATAACAATAAAATACATTATATATATGTAAAATCTAGCAATTAACTCTGGTCTCAAACAATAGAAGACATTTCTCAGTCCAGACATTATATCTCCAAGCCTTGAGATCAGTCATACAATGCTTGACTTATCAGTTTTCTTCCAGCAGAGTGCACTGTGGTTACATTTTTGAAGTTTAACATTCAACACAGTTTTCTTACATTTTAAGAGGACAAGCCTGTGGATTTTATTGATATTTACAATGACATAGAATTATTTACAAAATTCTATCTAGTTAGGCTGGCAGCCTTCACATATCTTCACACATGGCCTAAAATTAAATGAAAAAAAATACATTATAATACCCTTTGGGAAATGAAATACCCAAGCAAATTACAATATCAATAGCACAACCCTAAGAGTAGACAAAGAGGTTAGGGATCTAGGTGTATAGGTAGATAATAACCTGAATTCTGACCACAGTGGTGAGGCAGTCCTGCTATGTGGTGCAACCTATAAATAAAGGTATGGAATCCAAATCCAAGGAAATTATAGTCCTGTATTCTGCTCTCATTAGACCTATAATCAAGTACAATGCATCATTTGTTGTGCACTTGACTAGCCACGTACAGCAACTGGAGTGACCTCTTAGGTTCCTTACAAAGAAAATACAGGGTGTAAACAACATGTCCTGTGTGGATAGACTAAAAGCCCTATCCTTTTACTCTCTCTCCTACATACTGTTAAGGGGTGACCTATGCCTGACCTACAAGGCACTCACAAATCTAGCCCTGATGGAGCTGCTACACATCTACAAGTCAAACAGCATGAGAGTCACCCAATCTAAGGATCTAAACTTAGTCAGCAGCTCAAACAAAATATGCTGGAGAGACAGGCATGTGTCTCAGATTGCCCTTCTTTGGAACAGGCTTCCTATTCACATTAAATAGAGCCCTTCCCTGGCACTGTTCAAATGCAGTTTGTATCAATGGATTGGAAATCATAAATTCACACCTGGGGCAGCACCTATGTCCCTTATGGACTGGTGCAATCTGTAAGATACTTAAGGCATAGGCACAAACCCATGCCATCCTCTTGCCCCTAGGAGCCATATGTTGGGTTATATTGGTTAGGCTTGTAAGGGCTCTTAAGCCATTAGTGCAGTAATTTTCTATGAACATATGAACCTTTGAAATATGCTACATCAATAAATACCCCTACTGAAACACAAATACATCAATTATATTAAAAAACACATTTTAAACTCTAAGCGAGACTAGAGTTGTTCTGAAAAGCAACACTTAGATAAAATGTGCCTCATGCCACAGAGCTTCTCCTACCAGAATAAGGTATAGCTTCTCTCATTGCCTAAAGCAACCTTTTCTTTTAAAAGTGACTGCACTCTAACGATTTGTAAACACACTTTAATTTTCACCAACATATTTAAATCTAAAAACATATTTTCTTCACAATGCAACAGAGAACCATATGTTTTAAACAGTATTTTGATAAACTCAGAACTTGGCACAACCAAAGAAAATTCATTTAAAAACTTGAGAAAGTCACCTGATTCCTCTGTTGCCTGCATATCTTAAACAGAAAATCAGTTTCTACAGCTAACCAGCCACCTGGATCCCATGATATTTGCACCTTAAATGGACAGTGTTTCTTTTGTTTTGATTCTGATCTGATAACATTATGCATGGTGACTCTGAGCATGCTTCAGCTTTAGTTGCTGGGGTTCAGGGAGGGGGTGCAATGGAAAGTTTCAGCAGCTTTAATCTGAGTATATCTCTGATTATTGTTACTCCCAAAATAGCTCTCAGTTTGAACCATTTATTAGTTTAGGTTGTGTATTTTATCCCCAGGAAAAAATGTATTCTTTCAACAACTTTATTACCCCACTAGTACTGCTTCTGTAAAAAAACATAAGCCAACAGTCAGAATTTCTGTTCCCTTCATTTCATATTTTATTTTGGGCTGATTTACAAATATTTTCCAAATGCATTTCCTAGTATAGGTGCTGCACCTTGGAACATGTTTTTACTTAACTTATATCTGCATGTTTCTGATGTGACTCTTGTCATTATTCATTAACTACTATATAATTTGCTCTACTATGTTGGCTTTGGGTATCATCCTGACATTTTGCAGTGACTGATGGGTGGCTGAGTCCTTGTCTGACAATTGTTACTCCTACATGGCACCATTCAAAGTACTATTGCTATGAAAACCTAGTGTTAGTAATGATAAAGCACAGTGACAGAAATGTCACTTTGAGCTAAGAGCAGTTAACTGCTGCTTCCTGTAGTACAGAGTTGGATTCCCTTAGCTTCCATTTACATTCTGTATAACTCTGAGTAAGCCACTTAACCAGTCAGTACTCTGGGGTAATCAGGATTTTGGGTTTGGCTCCTAAATGATCTCCTAGACTGTATGCTTTATAGCTGCCTATGAAAACCTAATTAGTACCATATTCTGCTCTAATGGCTGGTCATTTTAGGTAAACAAGCCAAATGTAATATTTTCTTCTAAATTTGTTGTTGCTCAAGTCAGTGTACTGCTCCTGAACAATTACACACAGGCTCACTGCCATTACTGATGACAGATAGCTGATATGGTATGTGTGTACTACCTTACAATGACAATGAGTGTATATGCATTATCAGCATTCTTTAAAAGAGCAGCACCTCTCATTATTGATGGAACAAAATTCACTGGTCTGTTCAGCACTTGCTTTAAGAGCATTTGTTACTGTGTTCCCACTGTGACATAGGGAATTTTTAATCATGATGGTCCTACAATTTGTCTATCAGCTGTGTTACTCCAATTATAGAATGTCGCATTCCTTCAGTAACTGTACCTGAGACATGCATGATGTTGCTGGAATATGCTGTGTTGAGCTCTGCTTTGCTTTCAAATGTTATAAAATAGTTACTGTGTGCTTAAGCCACTAATATAGCACCTTGTAACTAGCATGTTTTTTTTTTCTTATAAGGATATGCCTAATGCCTATTTATATCATCATCTGTCTATTTTAAGCTGCTTGTTATAGAGGTAGCAAACTAACTAGGAACATTTCAATAGCCCAAAAAACTGTTTTCATCTTATCCTGCATAGCCCCTCTGCATTTATATGGTATCTACTACAGGGAGTCCTTTAAGTGACCTTTGACTATTAGTGCTCTAATGTGAAATACCTAAATGGTGCATCCACACTCTGTGCCCTAAGCACCTTAGCTCAGAGCTTTCAAAGTCTACTAAATCACTAACCAACCTGTTACATTACAAACAGTCAAGAAACCAAACCAAACATCAAATAAGACTGCACAAAAAATCCCACTATATCTCACTCAAAATAGCCATAAGCAAAATCCTAAACAATTTAGGGCATCTATCAACAAGCCTTTACATCCTGCCTAAAGTACCCAACCCATCCAGTTACTTCCAACCACACTAATGCCAACTCCACTCTATTTAAAAAACACAATCAAATCAGTCTCCTCCCTAATAAAACAACCACCCCACTCTTGTTCCCCCATAGCTTAAATACTTTCAGAATCCACTCAGTGTCAATCAGTTCTAACCCACACAATAAAAAACATTTTAAAAAACTTAAACCAACTACTGTGGCACCAGAGTACCTTCCCACAGAGTAGCTAAAATGGCTGCTGAGGCTGTAACTCACCCAATATATCTTGCCTTTTCCACAGCACCACATCAGCTCTCATAAGCTACACAAATCTTGTAAACCAAAACAGAAACTCTGGCAACCTAGTTTCCTTACTGTGCCTTGACCTGTCTAAGGCATTCAACCTGGTCTCTCGCCACAAGCTACTTCTAAAACTCTCTCCCATATGGCTTTAATGATTCATCCCACTACTGGTTCCCTGGCTACCTTATAAATCAAGAACAGATTGTTAAATGGGACGCCACATTCTCTTCTTCCCACCCAATAACAGTTGGAGTCCCTCAAGAGTCCATGCATGGTCCTTTGTTATTCGACATTTTCATCAGTGACCTTTATATCACCATCAAACAAGCCAAATCAGTCCAATATGCAGATTAGTCCACAGAACTTAAGCAAACAGAAGAATCTTTCTCATCTGTTGAAATTTGGTTAGAAAATTCCCAGCTACTTCTAAATCCTAAAAAAAATAGTGATGATTTACTCCAGAGCATTTCACCCACCAAAACCCAGCACTGTTACCTCTAGCAATGACATCACAACAGAAACAGTCTGCTTAACTATAGTTGGCAGTCATATGAAATTTGACTACTTTTTACAAGAAATTGAAAAAAAAAACACCAAAAACTGGATCCCTGTGTGGGGTAATAGAATACCTCACAGACACTGCCAGGAAAACTATTGCCACTACTTACTTAATCCCAACCCTTCTCTATGCCTCTCCAATATTTACCAATCTGAGTGTTGTAATAAAATAGCTAAATTTGCTGTTAACCTATCCCACAAAAATCTTTACTGTGTAGCCCTAAAAACATCTAAAATGGTCCAAACTGTTTCAAAGTCTAACCTATTCCCAGCTGGTAATCACCTATAACCTCATCTACAAACATCAAAACTGTTCTGCTTGAAAATATATTATCCAGCTATATTCTTGCACTTGTTCCCTATGCTCCTGTGACCAGCACCTTTTTGCCTTAAGTAAATCCAGTGATTCCACTGGTGAATCTCTCTTCTCCTATTCAATCTCTAAAAACTGGAGCTCAATACCTGATACTCTGAGATAAATGGACATGCTAGCATCTTTTAAAGCTTGACTAAAACAGCATCTCTGCAACACATGGCTATGGTCATGCTCTTCAGCTGGATAATTGCTATGTTCTTTTTCCCCCCTACATTCAACATAAAACACTGTAAATTTTTCTTCTTTATTTTACCAGCTGTCTTCACTAAATCCATTTCCCTATGTCACACTTATCCCCCCCTACTTTCATATCTCCATGTTGCTGCCCATACCACCACAACAGTACCCCCAACTCTCTCCTTTTCTTCAGCACCCATCTGCTTCTACAGCCCCCTAATATTGCTCTTCTCTACTCTATTCCTGAACTACTGTCAACTCCTTTTTCTCTTTCCACTCTCCTCCTCCTATTAAAACTACAATATCTATTTCTATTAATGTGTAATATAATGTACTATAATCTGCTGTATGTGTCATTGTGTGTACCACAAACTATGCACCATAAAGTGATGTATTTTCTAGATCTCATGTACTGCTATACTTTGTCATGTCGTGTACTCTACTTTTATTTTGCAACTTTTCTCCCATGGCCTTCTTTGAAAAGGTGTTACTTAACCCAATCAGAATTTCCCAGTAAACAAAAGCAAATAAATAAATAATAGTGAGCAAATTCTGTGATCATTCAGGACTGCCAAGATCTTTACTGCAAGTACTGTAACTACCCAGCTATACCACGTGAAACAGCTTTGTGTCAGCCACCTGCATCCATAGCCTCATTCCTGTCATTACTCTAAGCACATAACCATAGATACAGATGTACCAAAGGCTTACTGTGCAATGTGCACCTTTACCTATGAGTAAGGTCCCATTGCTCCACCTCATATCTGTGATACAGGAATAAACTTGAATAAATAAGGTCTTGAAGTATGGAGACGCACTGTCAGCATTTAAATCACCGTATCCTTAATTAGTAGGAATGAGAATGAAAAACAGCAATTATTTTAAAGTCATTTTTATGTTGCAATGGAAAATTAGACTACAGTTTTTCATTTTATACAGAAATGACACAGTTTTGCATGCCTCTGGTGAAAATAATGAGAATGTTTGTATGTGTTTTGATACCATTTACATTTTTAAGTCAAGAGAAAGTGTTTTGTTTTACTTTCTAGTGTTCTGGCACAGAACTGATTTGAAATGCATTCTGCCTTTATCCAAGTCATGTTTTCAGTACATATAGGGAACGCATATGCTTTAGTTTAGGACATTACTGATGTCTTGAAATGTCATTGTACCAGTTCAGGGACTGAAAGTGTTGTGTTTACATACTGACTCTACTATCAAAGGAACTATTTACTTCTCAGAAATTGTGCACATTTTGGAAGAATTTGATACAGATTCTGTTCTAAGAGTGTTCATTTACATCTCTTATGCAACACATACTAAGAAAGTATATACTGTAAGGG